>NW_027459435.1:0-348479 GCF_050624435.1 Tenrec ecaudatus
CCTTTTCCCATTTGGCAGTGTTTTTTTTTTTTGAGTATTGTCCTGGTTGACAGACCAATCGATGATATATCTCTCTTTTGTGACGTTATACCTGATGGGCTTGTCTGTGAGACACGATCTCCACAATATGGTTTTATTATTCTTTTGAATCTCTAGTCTACATGAGGAAAAAGACTGTGGAGTGGGTGGAATAACATTTCCTTCACTTTGTACAGGGAGGGCGTGAGTCATTAACCCACATCTTGATTTCCAGACCTTCCCAGACAGCAGGAAGTAAGAGTGGTGGATCAGAAACTTAAGCCTAGTACTTCTCACTGAGCCATGTCCCCAGAAGCACTCTGAGGCAAATTACCATCTGCATGGTTTGCAAACTGCACCAACCATTCAGGCAGCCCCCATGCTCCATCAGCATCCTGTGTAAAAACCCAAACATGCCCTCCTCCCCATATTAATAGCGGGTTGGGGCCATTCCTCCAGGCAAAACAAGCCAATGATATCTCTTCATAGGCTCTTTGAAGTTGGTGGAAGGGACACTAAAGGCAAATCTTTTACAATATTTTGGATCCAAGGGCGTGGTATAAAAACAATCTTTTAAATCTAAAATGATCTTATATGTATTGGCTGGAATAGCAGAGGGGGAAGGGAGCCCAGCCTGCAGGGCTCCCATAAGTTCCATAGTATCATTAACCCTCCTTTACTGTTTTTCCTTACAAAGCAGCTGCTATCGCAAGCCCCTGAGTAAAGAAAGGTTCAATGTCTGAGCATAGTCTGATATAATCGGACAGGTTGCCCTTTTTTCCAAAAGGTCTCAGCGCTGCCTGGCAGGCAGTATTTGCATTTTCAAAAGCCAATTGTTTCCATTCTGCGGCGGGAAGCACCTCGAAGGAAAGTGTATCTAATAAAGATTGAGTAAAAGAGGCAGTTGGGCCATATTGAGCACAAGCAACCTTGAGTTCTTTTAGCTGTTTGAAAGGAATAGGAGTAAGCCCTCTCCAATAGTTTGTGTTATTTTTCATCAGTTAACCTTATGTAGAGAGCTTGAACCCCATTCTCTGGGCAAAGATGATGGAAGATAAGTCATCCTTTTCCTTGATCCATCTCATTTACCTTTAAACTTCTGCATTCACGTTGGCTCTTGGCATCACCCATGTACCTACAACTAGACATCCTTTGAGTGTAGCGTGCATTCTTTTACAAAGGCTTTATCATTGCCATCCATAAACACAAGAGCTTCAGAGAGGAGAAAATAAACATCCCTCTGGGCCTGTTTCCTAGTTAAGGATGTCTCTGCATTGACTAGTTCACCTCTAGGATTTGCTGTTCATGTCCTTCTGTTTCTTATTGTCCACTTTAAAAAGAAGTTTCACGGATTAGCGTACTCTGCTGTGCATATTACTATGGGCCTCTAATGGATTCCCCCATGCTTAGTAATTTCTTAACACTCAATAAAGTATTTTATTCAAGGAGATGTGAGCTCATAAAGTTTGAAGAGCTCACATGGGTTGGACTGAACACACGCAAGCAGGAAACTCACATAATGGCATTTGTGTTTTAACAGTCATATTAACATACACATGCCTACTATGAACAAATCAGCACATATACTAGAACTAACAAATCTTCATACAATACCCTCAGATTAATAAATATACATGCATTTACTTAAGAAAAAAACCCACAAAGACACACTAAAATATACTAGAATTATAATAATAGAATCAATGCAGAACAGACTACAAGTTCTGTCACATAGTATAACATATTAAGGCACAGAGTAGTTCATGTGTACTAGCACATACAAAAAAACAGACAAAGTGCATACAAGAATATACACACTGAGCTACAAGAATGTGGAGGTGTGTGGCAGAGACATTTTCTCTGCAGGTAGAGGAAATAGGTACCTAATTTAACTAATCCTTCTTAGGCTCCTCTACATTTCTCCCCTGAGGGTCCCTGTTATCTGTGGGCTTGAGTGACCCCTGAGCCCCGCCCTCTCCCTGTATGGGTGTATGTGTCTGGGTTCCCATAGCCTTTCCCTCTGTGTTTGCCTGACTCAGAAATATGTGATCATAACTACAGCAGTCACAGTACTGATTGACAGAAAATCAGTCCCTGGGCATGTCTCTAGAGAAGGATATTCTGACAGAACTTGAAGGGAACCTGTGGGTGCCCTGTACAGAATAGGATGCTTATAGCCCATGCAAAAGGAGACATAGGGCAGGAAGGGAGGTGAGGTCTGTGGAGGCATGTTGAGACTAAGCATAAAATGTGTCTTATCTCCCTTTTCCTACTCTTGTATCAATATGCACAACTGCTAAATTAAACAGCCTTTGGAGAAAAAAACACTGACTCTCAAATTAGCCTGTGGTGGACAAGGACAGACAGGAGCTGTGAATGAATAAAATGAATGAACTCAGAGAAGAAAGTCTCCATTTGGATGAATGGAGAGAGGTGACTTGATCTAGGATTGGGCTACTGGTGGTAAGTTCATGTAGTATGTTGTGTGGAAATATATATATATATATACACACACACACACACATACAAAGATAATAAAGTGAGATCCTTTGCACAGCAGGGACTGTTATCCCGAGGAAGGAGGGAATACAGGAGGGTTATTGAAAGCAAGGGATAAAGTTTTTGATGAAGCCGATGATTTGAACAGAATTTGTCCTAGATGCAGGAATTACCAATTACATGGGAAATTTGAGACAATTCAAGGGAAAAACGAAACAAGCTAAATTTGAAATCATCCTATCATCAGAGGGAGATTGGGTGAGTGTTTCAGAAAGACGGGAGGAGATGCACTGATTCCCTGAGGGATGCTGAGAAGGAGAAGAATCCCCAGACACAACAGGAAGCCAGTAGTGAAGCTCCATTTGGACCTGCTCCTGGGTCTGAGTCCTGTGCTCTGCAGATCCTGAGGGGTTCCTGCAGCCTAACCTCTTCCACTAGGGTACATTCATGTCTGGGTTAACTCTGACTTCTCCTCACTGTGTGCGTTGGTCTGGGTAGACTAGAGAAACCAATCCATAGACACACGTATGTTGTGTATAAGAGATTTAATATAAAGGGCAATTGTACATTTAGAAAGCATCTTAACCCCAGTTAGGGCCAAGCCCATAAGTCCATTATTAGCCCATGTGTCGGATACCAATGTATAAATTCCTCTTCATACTTATGAAATACATGCAATGATCCAGAATGCAAGATGGTCACAGGCCAGTGGGCAGAAAGTCTTTGGATCCAGTGGCATTGTAAGCTTTTCAGCGGAGACGGGTCTCTACATGTCTTCTCCAGAACCCAGGGCTGCATGGGGTAGGTCCATGTGGCTTCTATTCAGGGATGTCTCACAGAGAGTCACCCTTGTCAGTAGGGTGTCTCCCAGGGATTAGAGAGTCTCTCTTCCACCTCCAAGATGGAATACGGGATTTCCCAGAATTCTCAGAAGGCCATGCCCACGCAGAGGCTTCATTGGCTATGATCCAATTGACAGACTCCAACCCTTCCCTCTTTATCCTCTGAAGTCCCAAATTCACACCAGATTATGTAACTACCATACTGTGCATCTTTTGCACAGAAATACAAAACTGTGTCCTTGAAGTTCAGGTTGTCCATTTGAAGTTATAGTATGTCCTTACCATTGTCTTTGGAGATGGTGAATTGGCCCTTCAGAGAGTCCTACCAACACTATTCATGTATGAAACCCACTGCCGCCCCTTCTCTGGGGCTAGGCAGATCCAGTGTATATTATAAATACAGGCAATGAATGCAGAGACTGTACGGGAGAATATCAGAGAAGCCTCCGACTGCCTCAAGTCTCCCTCAGATGCCATAGCTCCACCTCACACTGGACACCTGTAAACACACAGACATCCTGATCCTGAAAATCATATTTACTGCCTCTCACTCATGCCCCCTCATGCACACTTTCTCTGCATCAAAGCATCTTTTGAAATTCCAAAAAGGAAAATTGAGCTCAATAGAGATTCCATTGTGACTTGATTTGTTCAGTCTTGAATGGGGGTACCTTGGAATTCCAGAGGTGGAGCAACTGTCCAAGAGCTTCAGAGTTGGGACTTGGATGGTTTTCCTCAGCAGGGGAGGGGTCTATTTGCATACCTTCTGCCTATATAGTCATAAGTAATGTTGAATGACTTCTAAGAGAGTCACTCCAAGAGTAGATAAGAATGTTCTAGATATCTTGGAAAGCCCTGCGTGTGGGGTTCATTATGCAGTGTGCAGCTAAATGCAAGGTCAGTCATTCTAAATCTCCAATGGCTCTGCAGGGGGAAGAATTCTCTACACACCCATGAAGATTTATAGACTCAGAAGCCTACAAGGGCAGCCCTATTCTATAGGGTTGTTAAGAGAAAGAATTGACTTAATGGAAATGTCAACCTACAGTTAGAGACAGTGCCTTGAAATGTGCCCTCCTCCTCTCCACCCCTTAAGTGTGGTGCTTATTCATTTCTTGATGCAGTTAAATAAATATTCCCCTAGAAATATATATTTAATCTGACACAAGCTTCCCTTGTCTAATTCTCTTTTAAATTATCTTTTGGAAAAGAAAATTCATATGCTAAAAGTAAAACCCTCCCCAGCCCCTTCTAGACCTTCCCTTAATTGTCCCCTTGAGCTGAATATGACAGCGGCTCCTGAGTCTCGCTCCTTCCCTGCAGGTTTGTCTTGCCTTGAATCAAGCTTGCCTTCCCTTCACAAATCTTTTGCACACCAAGAATTTTAAGGTACTGAGTTAAACTTAGAAGTTCTGTAGATGCTGAAGGTCTCTACATACCCAGAGAAGCCAATGCTGTCTGTGAATTTGCATAACACATCGGGACGTTTCCAGGGCATCTTCCAAAAACTAGAGGAAGTCTCCCATGCTTGAGGAGTTGATTGTGCTCTCCAAAATCTAGGTATTATGCTTTACAATACTAATGCTTTCTTTTTTATTAAATACTTTTATTGGGGGCTCTTAGGGCTCTTATCACAATTCATGCATTCATCCATTGTCAAGCACATTTGTACATATGCTGCCATCATCATTTTCAAAGCGTTTGCTTTGTACTGGAGCCCTTGATATCAGTTCCTCATTTTCCCCTCCCTCTCCCACTCTCCCTCTTTCATGAACCTTGATAAATTATAAATTATGATTTTCATATTTTGCATTGTCTGCTGTCTCACTTCACCTACTTTTCTGCTGTTTGTCCCACTGGGAGGGAGTTCTATGTCAATCCTTGTGATTGATTTCCTCTTTCTACTCCCACCTTCCCATTACTCTCTTGATATCTCTATTCTCATTGTTGGTTCTGAGCGGTTTATCTGTCCTGGATTCCCTGTGTTGTGAGATCTTATCTGTAGCAGTGTAAATATTCTGGTCTACTAAGATTTATAAGGTAGGATTGAGGCCATGATAGTGGGGGGAGAAGCATTAAAGAACTAGAGGAAAGTTGTTTGTTTCATCGGTGCTGTAGTGCACCCTGACTGGCTCTTCTCTTTCTTGTGACCTTTCTGTAAGGAGATGTCCAATTGTCTATAGATGGGCTTTGGGTCTCCACTGCACACTCTTCTTCATTCACAAAGATATTATTTTGTTCTGGGTCTTTGATATCTGATACATGATCACGTGTACACCTCATGATCATACAGGCTGGTGTGCAAAGAATGTACAGACGTGCTTTATACAATTGATGTATGTATATTTATGGATTGTGATAAGAGTTTTATGAGCCCCTAATAAAATGTAAAAAAAATAATTTGACAAATCCTGGTTAAAGGATATGTTTTTCTCAAGAGAATAATTACCTATTAAAATAATAAATATTGACAAAAATAATATACAACTGTCAATTATTTCAGAAATGGTAAAATCAGGTTTGGTTTGGTTTTCTCTTCACAGGAGATACTTGGGCTGGGATTCACACACATACAATTTCAACCTAAAGTAATTTGGAAAAAATAATTAGGATGGAGAGAAACTGATTGTGTTGAGTGAAGCACATGGAGGTCAGAATTTAACGGCATAGAGAGACTACCAGTCCTTCTGGGATTGATTTCAACTTGTCCCAAGTGTGATTTCTTTCTCCCCTGTCTTCTGAGGAAGAATATGGGCTTTTAATTTTTAGGATCTGCCCTCCAGGAAAATAAGAGACATGCGAACCTAGTTGCTGAAGGTTCCTTGAAGTGGTCTTCCACATGGGTGAATTGGAAAACTCCAGACACAAGAGCAAAGAAACACTTGGCACCCCCTGCACCTGCTCCTGTGGCAAAGATTGTGTCCCATGTACCCTGAGCTCCCTCTGCTGCCCAATTAGGGTTGTGATGCTTGAGATGTTTGACCATTAAGCCTTCATTGTGTCTCCTAGTACGTTTCCTACATTTTACATGTCAGTGTCCTCAGGTTTCAGATTGTTAAAACACATGCAGCTGGTTGAGCTATAGTGGTTGCAATGCATCAATATGTGAAAACTGAGTTGTTGCTAAGACTCATCACAAGGCTTCTGTGCCACCTAACACAGGTCGTGTTTCCCAGAGCCTTTTAGATCTAGAAACATTGATATTTTCAGACCTGGAAGCTAGACATAGCACTTTGAGACATAGCACATAGCTTTCCCAACTCATGACTGGTCTGTAGCAGCTCTACTTGCACGATCACACCTAGGAATACGGGGGGAAATATAATTTAAAACCATTCTAAGATGAAAAGAACTGCTTTTGACATGAAGGTGCTTACAGGGTAGGACATTCATGTCACCAAGAAGAATCCAGAAGGGTGTCACCTCCACAGGCATCTCTGATTAACATGGTAAGGATGAAGGCCTAAGATACCTGACTTTCATGTGTGACTTGGAGCTCTGTTACCATATTTTACTGTAGGCGATCCACGTGTGCTGTGCTTGTGGAAGCAGAAAGAGGATGGCTCTGAGGAGGAGCAGTAATGGCCTCTAGAGGGGATTTTCCTGACCTGTGTTCTGTGAGGTCAATCTCTACCCTTCATCATTTGTACTGACTGTGGACAAACAATTTCTTCCTGAAAACCATGGGTAGATTTGTAGAAATGCAGACAGTTGGCCTGAGGTGTGAGCCATAATGAAGGGAATTCCTGGGGATACTATTTTCCTAGGAATGTTCCACTTTCTCTCTGGGCAGCCCAGTTCTACCCTTAGGACAAGGGTAGCCCATGAGATGTGCAGGCTGTTGAGTTAAAGTGGAAGGTAAAATGATGAACATTTCTGAGCATCCACTTCAAAACAAAACACTTTTATTAGAACTTTCCCCCTTATATAATTCAATACTTCAACCATATCAAGAAGAGTTGTATAATCTTTACCACAGTCAATTATAGAACAATTTCTCCCCCTCTGTAATTATTATTCATGTAATATATTTCACATACTTGCAAAACTGTATGCAACAAAACTTTCACCGATTCAACGCCTTCTACATGTGTAATTCAGTGCCATTGAGTATTCTTTTCAGGTTGTACAACCATTATTTTTATCCCCCTGCATATTGTTTCACTGCAGTTAAACTTAATTTAATGCCCCCCCTAAGCCAAATCTCTTCCCACTTCACACATGGTAACCATAGATCGTTTTCTTTCTTTCTTTCTCTCTCTCTTTCTTTCTTTCTTTCTTTCTTTCTTTCTTTCTTTCTTTCTTTCTTTCTCTTTCTTTCCTTCCTCCCTCCCTCCCTTCTTTCCTTCCTTCCTTTTCTTTCTTTTCTTTCTTTCTTTCTTTCTTTCTCTTTCTTTCCTTCCTCCCTTCTTTCCTTCCTTCCTTTTCTTTCTTTTCTTTCTTTCTTTCTTTCTTTCTTTCTTTCTTTCTTTCTTTCTTTCTTTCTTTCTTTCTTTCTTTCTTTCTTTCTTTCTTTCTTTCTTTCTTTTCCTGATATAACATTCACATTTCCATACTTAAAACACTTCTAAAAAAAATTTGTATGCCCATTTTCAAAATAAGCTTAATGCTCCCTCCTGCTTCACAGATCCACTGATTACTCCTCCCCCTTCCATATAAACCATTGCCTCAGTTATGGTCTCTATTCATCCACTCCTTTACTTCCAAACTTGGAGATAATAACAAAAACAATTAAAAACAAAGATATAATTAAACATAAAGAAAAATTATAATGACATAAAGATACAAATAAGAGTAGAGTACAAAACAAATAGAGAAGGTACCTACTTCGCTTTTCCTGTCCTGCTCTTTATCTGCCTCCATGGTTGCTGTGGTAGTTGTATAATCTGCTGTCAATTTGAGACTTAAGATGAAGGGATGGAGTTTAGTCTGTCAATCTGGGTGCAGTTTGATGACATCATTTGGAGGCACTGAGGAGAAAAATAGCTCGCTGGAGGCAGGACACAGTCTCATGCCCTATGAGACATTCCTGTCAACAATGCACAAGGAGCTACGCTAGAGCCCTGGAGCTGAAGGAGCCACGTGGAGACTCTTAACAGCTTTGAGATGTTTCCACCCATCTCCACTGGATCCACAAGACTTTGCACCCACTGGCATGTGCTCTTCATGCATTCGGCATCATTGCATGTGTTGCATGAGTCTGAAGAATTTATAGTCTGGTGTCAGATATCTGGGCTAATATCAGACTTATGGACTTGAACTGGACTGGGCGGTTATGCCTTCTTAATGTACAATTTCTCTGTGATATAAAGTTCTCTCTTGTACACATATGAATGTCTGTGAATTTTTTTCCCTAGTCCACCCAGACTAACATAGTTGTGGAGTTTCACATGTTCACTTTCCAGGCACTAGTTAGAGGTGCCCATGGTATATGACAGGATTTAGCTAGATCCATCCTCTAGGTGATCATATTCTGGGTACAGGATCTTAACATGGCTCTGCTCAATACTTACCTTCATTGAAAAATCAATGAAGATAGGGGCATTACAGCAAAGTGGGGTGAAGAAAGCAGATGGTACCAGGGTATCAATTATCTGGGATCTAAATGGCTTGTCTTCAAGCAGCCATCTAAGTCAGGTGTCAAGGAAGTCCACAATGAAGAAGCACACCAGCATGTGTGACCCAAAGATAGTGACAATTCAAATGTGATGAAGGAAAAACCTTCAGAGCTCAAATTATGAACATCCAATTTGTCGAAGGGTAGGTGAACAGTGAGAACTCAAAAAAATCCATCTGAAGAATATTTAGTCATATTAAACCTCTGGCAGATCCCCTTGAAAAGCTTTACTCTCAGACAGAGATAACTGCGAACTTGATCACGGTGGATCAGACCATGGCATAATATGACAATTGGTCAGTTGACCTACCTCTCGATCCAACCTGTACTTGCTCTAAGGTAAAGCATTTCTCACTTGTTCCATGACAGGATTTTTTTTTTTTTTGCTGAACTTTAAAATATTGATGGTAGTCTTTCCTTCTTTATTCTTCATTTTCATTTTTATCTTTATATTATTATTATTTTCTTCTTGCTGTTTTATTTTGGTTTTGTTTTTTGTTGTTTCTATTGGGTTTCAAAGTTTGTAAAGCACAGAAGGCGCGGATCCCTAGAGACAATAACTGATGCAATGGTCTATAGGGCCCTAGGGGAGTAGAGGAGTAGGAAGGGTGAGGAACTTTCGGGAGCAAACAATGAATGTGGGAGGGGGAGAGAACCAAAGAATTCATTATTATATATATGCATATATACATATAGTACAACATTTTAAACATCTATGTAAATGAATACTATTTTTAAAAAACATTTTATTAGGGACTCAGACAACTCTTATGACAATCCATACTTACATTAATTGTATAAAGCACATCTGTACATTCTTTGCCCTCATCATTTTCAAAGCTCCCTCCTCCCTCATGTTCCCTTGACAATTTATAAATTATTATTTTGTCATATCTTGCCCAGTTCAGAGTCTCCCTTCACCCCCTTTTCTGTTGTCTGTCCCCCAGGGAGGAGGTCACATGTAGAGCCTTGTAATCGGTTCCCTCTTTCCAACCTACTCACCCTCTACCCTGCCAGTATCACCCCTCACACCCTGGTCCTGAAGGTATCATCCTCCCTGGATTCCCTGTGCCTCCAGCTCCTATCTGCACCAGTGTACATCCTCTGCTCTATCCAGACTTGCAAGGTAGAATTTGGATCATGGTAGTGGGGTGGGGTGGGGTGGAGGGAGGGGTGGAAGCATTTATGAACTGGAGGAAAGCTGTATTCTTCATCAGTGTTATATCACACCCTGACTGACTCAAGTCCTCCCCTAGACCGCTCTGCAAGGGGATCTACAGTGGCCAACAAATGGGCTTAGGGTCACCACTCTGCACTTTCCCCTTCATTCACTCTGGTAAGATTTTTTTTTTCTTATGATGCCTATACCTGATCCCTTCCACACCTCTTGATGACACAGGCTGGTGTGCTTCTTCCATGTGGGCTTTGTTGCTTCTGAGTTAGATAGCCGTTTGTTTACCTTCAAGCCTTTAAGACCCCAGACACTATCTCTTTTGATAGCCGGCACCATCAGCTTTGTTCACCACATTTGCATATGCACCTGTTTGTCCTCGGTGATTGTATCATGGAGGTATGCACCCAATTATAAAGATTTTTTTGTTCTTTGATGCCTGATATGTGAATATTATATACATCTATTTTTAAAACTATATAAAAACAAACAAAGCTTGACCAATGGTTACCATGGGTGAAGGTGAAATGGTTGTTGCTTAGGGGGAATTCAGTTTATATTATTGGTGATGGGATAATTTTGAAAAGGATATCAATAATGGTTGTAAACATGAAAAGTATCATCAAAGATACTCAATTGTACATATAACAGTGGTTGAATTGGAGAATGTTTTCTTGTGTACATTTTGCCAAAAATGTAATGATATGAACAAAAGGAAGAAAAAATTTAATCGATAGTGATGATGATTGTATGCCCCCCACTTTTTTTAAAAAAAAGAAGCATCTTTATTAATACAGTATTTATTTGTCTCTGTCAAACCTTGAGCCAATTATTTTCCCCAGGCTGTCCGGGGAGGTGCAGGGAAGGGAAATTTTGGGCAGAGAGACTTGGGACAGAGAAATGTGGGGGGTAGATATGGCTCCTTCACATGGCAAAAAGGATGAGGAAGGCCACCATCAGGCAGAAAAGCCCGAGGGCCTTCGAGAAGGCAAAGCCCAGGATGGCATAGGAGAAGAGCGGCTGCTTCAGAGAAGGGTTCCTGGCATAAGCAAGGATGAGGCTCCCAAACCCAGTCCCAATGCAGGCTCCAGAGATGCCACTCCAACTGTGGCAGCCCCAATGAGCTTGGCTGCTGTGTCAATGTCCTTTGAGATATGCTGGTTTGGAAGCTGTGACTAGGGATCAATCAAGTCAGGGAATGTAGGGATGCCAAGCTGCTGAAGCGCTCTTCTGTCAGTGTCTAGGATGTTTCTGCGCCACAGATGGGACACCTCATCAGCTGGGAGGCATTCCTGACCAAGGGATGAGTGGAGAAGAATTTGGCACTGGCAAAAATTTTTAGGGGATGAGGGGTAGTGGCAGGCAAGCTGCTCCTACTGCAGAGAAAATCAAGACAGGTATATGCCTCTTCTTGATATGATTGAATTATATCATGTGCATGAAATTCCAATAAAACTGTTTTAGAAAAGAAACAGAAGATCATCTGTTACTTACACAGACCCTCATTGAAGGGCTTTGGTTAACAGGCTCATGGCCCAGTGCCTGTCTTTGTGAATAACATTCTATTAGCACACAGCTATGCCCTTTTCTCTTTCCTGCTGTTGTTTTCACAATCAGTAAGGTTGAATAATTGTCTCCAAGTCTATATGACCAATGGAATAATCAATTATAGTTTTCAGAGGTCTTTTTGAAAAAAGAAATTTACTGACCCCTGATCTAGGGGAAGAATCTGGATGAAAAACAGCAAGGCTTGATGAAAAACATAATTCTAAACTATGAAGATTGTTTGACAGGATATAATATTTTTTAAAAATAACTGATAGATAAGTAAGAACTACCAATCCTAATGGGACAGTCATGACTTGCCTAGCTGTTAAATGAAAATTCAGTCATTCAGACCCACGAACTGCTGTGTGGGAGAATTTGTGGTGGAATAATCTCATAAGGAAATACAGGCTTGGAAATCTTGTAGGAGCAGTTCTAGTCTGTCCTCTAGGATTACTATGACTTGGAACTGATCAATGTCAACAGAATTTTAGTTTGGGTGAAAGCAACTTTTTACAATATATTGTACTTGAATAAATGACACCACGTTTCAAACCACCAACTTTACAGCCATTAATTGAGGCCTTAACGGTTAGCACTCCACTGAGTCTTCCTGAAAGATATTCAGACTGTGGCAGTTACATGATCTCCTGTGAACCTGCGAAGGGGTGCAGTCTAGCCTGTCAATCAGGTCATGCCTTAATGACCTCATTTGGAGGTGCAAAGGAGATGAATAGCTCACTGAAGGCTAGATACACTCTCTCCCTGTGAGGCATTGTTGTTGACAAGCCACATGGAGCTATGCTAATGGCAGCCAGAACCTTGGAGCTGGAGGAGTCACGTGGAGGCCCACGCCAGCAGTAAGATGCTTCTAATGCCACTGGATCCACAAGACTTTCCACCCACTAACCTGTGATTTTCTTGCACCTGGCATTGTATCATGTATTGCATGAGTCTGAAGAGGAATTTACAGAATGGTATCAGACATATGGGCAAATATTGGCCTTATGGGTTTAATCTGCACTGGACTGGTGTGTTTTCTCAATATACCGTTGCTCTTTATATAAAGCTTTTTCCTATACACATAGGAGTGTCTATGAATTTGTTTCTCCAGTCCACCAGGACTAAAACACTGACCTTCTCAAAATACACGCTGATCACCCCTGGAAAATTTCTACTCCCTATGGGACAAGCTCATTTTGGTTGGTTGTTTTTCTCTCTATGAGAATGTTTTATTTTCTTACAATACAACTTTGAATTCACAGATATTAAGGGTAGGAACTGAATCATAAAAAGAAAACAAAACATAAATTCCCGTGTGAAATAGTGAGATGAAGAACCCTGGATCACAATAGAGATCCAGACTAGAAACTCCCTCTCCAAATGCACATGATCCAGAATCATTCCTTCTGTTCATGCCCTTACAGAGCCCTGCAACACAGCTCCCTCCCTGCATAGGAGGTTTGTGTCTGTACTCACTTTGACTTCTCTCTGTGTTTCTTCCCCACCATTATACATGGACGTGTGATTGACTTTTAGACTGTCCTTTCGCTGATACGATGTGTTCTTGGCAATGTCTCTGGAGATGGTAAACCAGCTTTCATGGAATCTGTACAATATGTGATATCAACAGTACTAATAAGACACCCTGCAGGCCTGGAACTTGGCTCATACAGGTCATGGAAAAGTTACTAAATGTAAATCCAGAGTTTGCACATTAGAATCTCAAAAATGTCTTATGCTCCCTCAAGTTTCCTTCAGACTCAACCAGTTGCACATTGCAATTGCCATTTTCAAACAAAATATATGCCGGTCATGAAAGCGATCACACATGTCAACTGTGTGCAACTCATACCCACTCACACACACTTGCTCTCAATAGCATTACTTATTAAAATAGCTGCCTGAAAAACCCAGCTTAGTACAGACTCCATGATGATTCTGTGTTCATACAAATTTCAGAACAGCGACTCTTGTAGATTATGGTACTGAGGATCTTCTCCAAGAACTGTTTTGTTGGGATTGGGGTGTTTTTTTATCAGCATAAGGAGGGCCTTTATTTGCATATGCTTCTCCTAGAGAGAATGAGCCTGATTCACAGATAAAGCAGTCACAAAACCCCATGCTTCAATCCCTGAGCGTTTCACCTCTGAGAGTTTCCCCAAGAAGAGGAAGAAACTGACATATTGGCAATGAGGCCTATTTTCCCAGGTGTATTAAATCAGAATAAGAGCTAAATTTTAGTAAATACATCATGAGACTATATCCAATGGACTATGTGCAGATTTGCATGTGAGTGGTAACTTTGTAATAAAGTTTAAAAGGGGTCAATCTGAGATGAGAATGTTGGCTGCTTCCTCATAGAACACATTCCCTTCCGTGACTTCTCCATTCTTCAAGAACAAGGCCTATTCTTTCAGGCCACAGAAAGTGATGAAGAAGATGGTTGAGGAGGGAGACACAAATTAAGTTTGAGAACAGCTTTGGGAATAAAGGCAGTAGTCCTCTCCTCTCAGGGACTTATATCTTTCTAAGATACTCAGAACAAAACCAAGAGCATTTAAATTGTCAGATACACATTTTCTCTCTGCAATAGATTATGTAAAATTAGATATTCAAATATTTGAAGGTCAGCTAAATCTAGAAATCTCATTGAATTCAGCCAAAAATAGCTCCCATTCAATGCGTGCTGTAAATAGGAGTGGCTTTTGTAAGTCACTAAGAAGGAAGAACTTTTCTTTGACAACTACACTCCTACATCTACTCAAGAGTTATTCTAGTGTGGAAAGAGTACATGCAACACTAAAAAAATTACCTTTGACACAGGAAGACATGTAGTATCCACAAAGTCATCATTAATAAAGTTATTCACACCTAATCTTACATTTCATACAGGATCTTATACCAAAATAGCTGAAATTCTTCACTTAAGGTTGTGTGTCAATGGATACTGGGAATGTTACCGGTATCAAACAACAAAATACTAGCAAAGCCACTAGGAGGAGGATGAGCTCATTAATAGGACAAATGTGGACCCTCTGGGTGAAACCAGAAGGAGTGGCCGACATTCTTTGGGGCTGTGAAGGTGAAGATACAACATCCAGCATGAGGAACTGAATGATCCCGTTTGGCCCTAAGCTCTCCCTGAATCCTGAATTTTCACAAAAAGTTAGTGTGTTTCCTGGACTATCATGGGCTGCAGGTTCTGAAGGATAGACTGATATAGGATATTAACACCCAGATAATAAAATGCAGTTGGCGAATTTATGTATTTTCAGATGGGATTCCAGAAAAGATACACACACACACACAGCCACAAAGGTTAGGAAAAACAACCAAAGCTGTCCTGACCCCTGAGATTTCCCCAAATGTTGGAAACTTGACTGAATAATTTGTGGTAGTAGAGCCCTGCGTTTGCACTCTACCCTGGGGTAAAAAAAAGGAAAACAAAAAAAGCAAAAATCAGCAACAACAAAAATTGTGTCATTTGAAGAAACAATTCAATATAAAATAGGCAGACTGCCTATCTTTTATTAAATTATTAGCTAGATGATTGCCAGAATTCCTCAGAGTGTGCTGAAAGAACATACTGTTAGACTTTCAGCCAATACTCAAACACTTAATAGATACCTTTACCCAGGCACCATTTTCCTGAAGTCTGATTGGAAAATATTTTATCTGAGCGTCTTGAGAACTCTGATGCAGGGACCGCTGGCAAAGTCATTTCCTGTCCTTAAAGGTTAAGAAGCGGATTGTTGCTGTGGGGCAGAATATAGTTTTGGTTACAATATAACTTTGAATTCACAGATGCCAGGAGTAGGCACAGAAGTATTATTTTTTAAATTAGAGATTTCCCACAAGGAACTGAGATTTCTGAGAATCCACATATAACCACAGGAAACCAGCCTTGAGCTCCAGCTGCTCCTGGGTCTGAGTCCTGTGCTTTGTGGGTCCTGCGCACCCCCTGGAGACCAATATCCTCCCACCAGGGGAAGTTTGTGTCCGGGCTCTCACTGACTTCCCCTCACTGTGTCTCTTGCACAGTAATACATGGCTGTGTCTTCGGCTTTCAGGCTGTTCATCTGCAGATACAGCGTGTTCTTGGCGTTGTCTCTGGAGATGGTTAATTGGCCCTTTACTGAATCTGTATAGTATGTACTAACACCAGTACTAATGCCTGCGACCCACTGCAGGCCCTTCCCTGGATACTGGCGGGCCCAGCTCATCCATGGTCACTGAAGGTGAATCCAGAAGCTGCACAAGAGAGTCTCAAAGACTCTCCAGGCTTTCTCAGATCGCCCACAGACTACACCAGGTGCACCTCACACTGAACACCTGCAAACAGACACTCTGATTAGATGACTTACATACAAACACATGCACTCACAATTATACACACACACAGCAAGCTCTACAATGATTACCATGTAAAATGGCCAAAATGAAAGCCACGTTTGGTACCAAATTCATTATGTGTCCTCTGGACTAGCTCTTGCTTTCAAAATATTAACAGCAGAGACCCCAGAAATGGGTACTGTCCTCTGAGAAGTCCCACATCAGGGCCTGTGGTTGTTTTATCAGCAGGCAGAGAGCTGCATTTGCATGTCCCCTGATATTTAGAAGCAGATGAGTAGAGAATATGGACAAGAGTTCTCCCTCAGACTGAACGAGCACTCCCAACAGAAAACAGCTCTTAAGCAGGTTGTTTATCAAGCATTGCTTTAATTGTTATCAATTATCAATCTTTTTAAGAAATAGTTTTCAATTTGTAAACTTTATATTACATACATAACAAACTTTCTAATTGAGTGGTATGAGCATTCACAATGCATCCTCTCTGATTCCCCTTATGGTGTGGATTCACATGATGATAGTGGACCGTTCTATTACCTGTTTCTTGTGTGGGAACCTTACTGATTTTCTTTCCTTCTAAGCATTTCCATATTTCAGTGATATTTGTACAGTGTGGACAGGAAGTTCTTCATAAAGCATGTCCACAAAACATGCAGAATGGTGTCTCCTCTCCGGTTTCTGATCTGAGAGATTCCAGTCCTCCTGCTTTTGTGATAATCAGGAAACCTGGCTATTTATCACTTTTCTTCATCTTCTAAAAGAGTCAGTTTTCATATAATCAGCTTACTGGTTGTGTTCCTGTTATTTCATTTATCTTGGTTACTTTTTTATTGTCTCTCCCAGGCCCGTGCTACCTATGCCATGGATATTACCTATGCATACTCACCTTTTTCTAGTTCCATTAGTTGGAAACTGAAGTAATCAATCTCAGAGTTTTACTTCTACACTATACAACTGTGTGTTGCTATGAATTCCTCATTAAGTTCTCTTCAGATGAACCCCACGGTTTGTTGTCTTGTGATTTCATTTAATCCAGTACAGCCATCTAGGATGTGAAAATCATTAAACACATGTTCATGACACAAATAATATAGTATATATCCATATATTCATCACTCACACTCACTGCCATGAGCCAGTGCAGACTCATCATGACCCTATAGACAGCGTAGAATTGTCCTTGAGCACTTCTGAAACTGTAACTCTTTAGGGAGAAGAAAGCCCTGTTTTTCTACTGTGGAACAGCTAGTACTTAAGAACTCCTGAAATTTCAGGTCGCAGCTTAATGAGTAACCAAAACACCACCAGGATTCATTTATGCATACATATATTTAAATGTGTTTATGCATACAACATATAAATGAATGAATATTGAAATTGATGTGGTGTTTTGTAATATTTAGGAAGACAAGATTCTCAGAGAAAATGTTTTGGAGGGAAAGGAAACCCTAGATACTAAGAGGAAGCTCCTTGCTCCCATGCCTCCCCCATTGCCCTTGCCCAGAAGTCTGGCTCCTGTGCTCTGTGCAGCTCATGTGATCCCTATAGACTAAGGTCATTATTACAGGGAAGGTTGTGCCTGGATGGCACTGAGTCCTCTCACTGTTCCTCTCACACAGTAATGGACAGCTGTGCCCTCAGTGGTCATTGCGCTCAGCTGCGGGGAGAACTGCTTGGTGGATATGCTTTTGGCGCTTGAGAGTCAGCTGCATTAAGGCAGGTAATTGTTTCCTGATGCTCAAACATATTGATAACAAGTGCTGCAAACTTTTCTGCTGGTTGTGGTAGATTCAGGTCCAGAAATATGGAGCCACAAGAGACAGCAAATCTTAGGGAGAGGATTTGTGAGGGATTCATCACTCCTGGGCTCAAATCCTGATGCTGTACCTGTCACGGGGCACCCAGGACAGGGAGGAAAAAAATCCATGCTGACAACTAATGTAAGTCTCTTTTATGTTAACCCATTTTTGGAGTCTCTTGCTATTACCAGAGACATAACTTCCAGACCAAAGAATACATGAAAGAAAATAAAAACTTGCGGACAAGTTATACAGTTTCTGGAGAATTGTGACCAGTGTGGTGCCTTTCACCATGTTTTGAACTTTAACCTGGAAATTGAAGGAGTGATCTGCATGTTAGAGCCCAAGGAGAACAAAGTAGAGATACTTTCAATCTTTTCTCAAAAAACCGAAAAGAGAGTCTAATGTCTTCATCTTCTCTGGAATTGGCTTCCATTTATTGAGAACTCAAGTTCCTTACACCAAAGAGTGGAGAAAATGTCTGGACACAGAAAGCTTAGAGAGTGTTAAGAAATTCTGATTTCATTAACCCCCAGCTGACAGTGGATATTACTTCTACTGTGTTCTCTCATTTATCTGAATAGTCTCTTGAAAATTCAGTCCTCTTTCTTTAGCCTAACATGTAAATTAGCACGAGTTGTGATGGTGGACATGTACAGAGTTTTGAGATGCAAATGGGCAAAGGACATGAATAGATACTTGACTAAAGGGGACATTCAATTTGCAAAGATACACATACAAATATGTTAATTCCCATTACTCATTGGTGGTGTTATTGTTTATTTGGTTGACTTTGTTTTTGAGATCTTTTCTTGGAATGGTTACAGAATACCTGGCCATATTTTCTGGAAAACATTTTAAGCACTTTCACGGAATATTTTTTCTAAAACATATATGTTTAATACAACCTGTAGTGTGGTTTGTTTGTTTTTTCCATGAATTTTCATTGTGCATCACAGTAATACAGAATCATTGAAAGCTGTAGTAGTTTCTCTGTGCAACACGCTGTTCTGAGCAAATAACCTGAGAAGCTGTACTAACTGAAAACTATGACATCAAGATTGAAGGAAGCCAGGTTCATAATCCGGCACATGCAAATGACATAAAACTACATGTTGTAAGACAATATGACTTGTAGAACTTACTGATAAAGAGCAGGGATTACTGCCTTCACTTTAGATTAAAATTCAATGTAAAGAAAATTAAACTCCCTAATATGGGACCAATGGAAAGTATCAGGATAAATGGGGATAATATTGAAATTTGGAAGAAGTTCATCTCTCTTGGATCTACAATCAATATTCATGGAAGCTTGACTCAATCAACTGCTGCATTTAGTTGAGGAAACCTGCTGCACAGACCTCGTCAAAGGTGAAGAGCAAGGAAGTCTCTTTGAAGACTCAGATGTACCTGGCCCAAATTATGAGGTTTCCAATTGTCTCATGTGCATGTCAAAGTCGGACAATGAATGAAAAGGATGAAAGATCAAACGATGTACCTGAATTATGGTACTGGAGAATAATTTGATGGTAGGATGGACCACCAGAAGAACAAACAATTGTATATTGAATGATGTGCAATGCTTAATAGAAAGAAGGGAGGAGGTGATTACTTCATCTCAAGTACTTCGGACATTTGTTAGGAAAATCAGAACTTGGATAAGGACCTAATGCTTTATGAAACATAAGGTTATTAAAAAAGGTAACCTTTAACAAGCTAGATTGGCACAGTAACTGCAAAAAAGGCCTCATACATCACAACTGTGAGAATGAAGCAAGACCTACGCTTCATTCTGTTTTCTCTAGTGTTGCTGTGGGTCCAAATTTATTTGATAGGACTTAAAACAGCAAAATGCAAGGTCAATGACAAACATTGAACTCAATGCAGAGTAAGTGAAGGCATTCACCTTTCAAATTGGAATCAGATAAGGCTATCATTAAATACCAATCTTAATTCGTATTGTGCTGAAACTGTGGTAGTTAAATAATCTGGTGTCAGCTTGAGAATATTGAAAGTGAAGGGGTGGAATTTAGCCTGTCAATCGGGTCACAGCTTGATGACCTCATTTGGTAATGCTATGGAAATAAATAGCTTGCTGGAGGAGGGATACACACTCACTCTAGTTGTGGGATACAAAATGCCCCCCAGCTTTGTCTCACACAAATTTCTGACAAACAGAGGTTATTTGAAAGCTCATGGTGGGAGGTCAGATGCTTAGACATATTCCTCCTGCAGGCATCTGTTCCACTCTAGGTGGGGTACCCACCCAACTGTTAATGGTTTCCATGGAGAGCCAGGAAACAGGTCAAACCTGCTTGGTGACATACAAAGTTAGGCTGCCATCCTGAATCTAGGATCCACCCATCTTATCACATGTAAACCCTTAATCCCTCCTCTTCCTATAGTGTATGTACCCCTATATCACCCCCCCTACCACTACTGTATTACCTATTCCACAACCCTTTTCTCTGATGTATGTCTTTACCTGTAATTCGGGGGCTTACATGCCCCACCCAAAAGAAGATATATAAGCCTGGGTTAACAATATAAAGCCCTCTCCCCTCACTCTCCCTGGCTCTCAGCTCTCCCTTCATCTCCCTCCATCCTTGCTCCCCTGTTCCCTTTCCCATTGTCCTCCTTCCTCTCCCCCTCTCTCCTGCCCTCCTGTCTCCCATCTCCACGTGGACCACCAAGTGGGGCTGAGGTGAGCATGCTACCAGGAAATGTGTCTGACTCCATTATTTCAATCTCTCTTCTAATCTCTCCGTATTCTCTAGGACTTTATTATAATCTTTATATATCTCAACTGTCCTATTGTGCCTATCAAACCTGCAATTAGTTGTGGGAGGCTGACCTTTACCTCACACTCCCTGTGACACGTTCCTGCTGATAAGACACATGGAGCTACACTAGATTCCTGCAGCTGGAGGATCCTGTAGCATTGAGAGTTTCCATTGCCTCTGGATCCACAAGTCTTTCCACCTACTGGCCTGCGATCTTCCTGTATCCAGGGTCATTGCATGTGTTGCATGAGTCTGAAGCAGTATTTTTAGATTGGTATTGGACATATGGGTTAATATAGGACGTATGGACTTGGATAGGATGTTTTCTCAATATACAATTGCTCTTTTATGTAAAGGTCTTTCTTAAACAGATTTGAGTGTCTATGAGTTTGTTTCTCTAGTCCACCCTGACTAACACAAACTTTGAACAATAGCTATCAGTCAACAAATGAAAACCAAATGCATCCTAAATGGCAACAAAGAGGTAAAACTCTCTATAATTGCTGATGACAACTCTCTGTAATTGCTGATGATTTTCTAAACATAGAAAATCCAAAAGCCCTAGAAGAAAATTGTTGAAAGCTCTGAAAAGGAAATCAGAAAATAATATCATTTACAATAGCTATCTAAAAGATAAAATAAATGGAATAAACCTAAGAGAACCAAAGTCTTGTAGAAAGAAGTCTATAAGAAAAACACTACTCCAAGTTACCAAAAGAAATGCAAATAATGAGACTAATGGACCATGTTCATGAAGCAGAAGGCTCAGCTTTGTGAAAATAACACACTCTAAGCAATCTATAATTATAATGCAATTACCATTATAATTAACTTCTGACCAAGATCCCAGTGTCTATCTTCAAGGACATGGAATTACTGACCATATTTTAAAAGAAATGGGAGGAGATGAGTCACTCAGGGTTCAGTGTAGCAACAATGAAAATCAAAACCTTCCTCTAGTGCTTGAACGCTTCCTCCCCTCAATTCTCATGATCCCAATTCTGCCTTGGGGACCTGGTTAGACCAGAGGATGCACAGCGGTGCAGTAAGGATCTGGAAACAGGGAATCTAGGACGGATGAACCCCTCAGGACCAGCGGTGAGAGTGGCGACACCTGGAGGGAAGGGGGTATAGAAAGGGAGAACCGATCTAGGGGATCTACATGTAACCTCCTCTCTGGGTGATGGGAAACGGGAAGGAAGGTGAGGGGAGAGACCGGACAGTGTAAGATAAGATAAAATAATAATTTATAAACTATTAAGGGTTCATGGGGGAGGGGGGAGAAAAGAGGGAGGGGTAGGGGAAAAAGGAAAATGAGATGATTCCAGGAACCCAAGTGGAAGGCGAATTTTGAGAATGATGAGGGCAATGAATGTATAAGGATGCTTTACTCAATTGATGTATGTATGGATTGTGATAAGAGTTGTATGAGCCCCAATAAAATGATTTATTAAAAATTACTCTTCAACTTAAAAAAATGAAACAAATCCATCATAAAAAGGCCAAAACTACACAGACACTCCATACCTAGGAGATCCAGTGGTGTTGTAGATTACAAAATAGACTACTATTTGCAAGTTCTGCAGTTCAAGACCATCATCTAATCCTCAGGAGAAAGACAAAGCTTTCTGATCATGGAAGGTTTTACAGTCTCAGAAATCCAAAGGGGCAATGATGGTTTGTCCTGTACAGTTTCTATGAATCTTAATTGATTCAACAGCAGTTAAGTTGGGTGTTTGGGGGTGGGGGGACAATCCCTATAACTGCACCTGAGATTGACCTATGGGAAAACGGACAATCACAGTTTAAGTGGATCATCGCTAGACTTGTCTCTGAGTCCCTAAGACAGTCTTCTCTGGAAATGTCCACCTGGAAAAAAAATCACTCACTTGTGTCTCAGGTATTCTGGATGTGAATGAGCTAGTTTCTAGAGAATATACTAGAACAGATTGATCCATATATAAAGCCAAGGGTCACACAGCAGAATATGTTTCACAAATCCAGGCAGATGAACTACCTCAAGAAATGATTTCAAAATACTTTCCCTATGCAAATGAATGGATTGAAATTGAGGACACAACCTTGTATGAGTGTGCAAGATAAAAACAAATTTTAAAAAAATGTCCCCAAACAAAGCAACACACTCAGGGAATTAAAATAGAGATAAAATGACTCCAGGTGGGAATACACAGTTAAAATGGAGTCGGCATAAGTCTAAACATAGGACAAGCTACTAGAAACTTCTTCAGAGGAAACAGAAATTTACCTTTGGGCAATAAATAAGCAGGAGCAGCTCCCACACTCCCCCGGCTTTGTAAAAATTAAAGAAACAACGCAAAATTCTTGAAGAGTGTATGTGGGAAGGGAGATCTTCCGTACTTGGCTCTTGCCCTTCTATCGAGACCAATACGCTTTCCCAAAGAAAGACTGGCCTTCACTTTGGCTGAGTTCCTGCTCACTGAACCCCATCTTTGTACAGCTGGGCCTGTCTCTTTCTCCTTTTACTTGCCACCTGCCAGACTGTTGACTGATAGCCACCAACCTGGGTCACCTCGCTTGAGGCCTCCAGTCCTGGAAGGACTTAGCCCAGCTACCTGGGAATGCCAATCATGTCTCAGTGCGCCGTGCGTGCGCTGGAATATCACTTCAACAACCTCAAGGGTGGGTGTACTCCCCGCAGACACCCTACTGGCTGGCAAGGAGTCAGGGCATTTCCAGACCTGGGTTCTCCCCCCGCCCCGCTCCCCAGGGAAAGTTACTGCACAGGTCACAACATTGGGCAAACCTCAGGAGGAAGCCCTAATGTTCTGTGCACCAGCTGCAACCACTCGCTTCCTGAATAGCGTTCACTTCTTCATAGCGAGAGAAGAAAGGGACCCGGGGCTCATCTTTGAGCTGAAGATGTTCCAGGAGTCTCGGGGAGGTGGCACACTGTATGGAGACAATGCAGGGGGCTTAGGAGAGACCTGCAAAGCGACTAATCGGGAACACAGACGCCCAAAGCCAGTCTGGGATCCCCCTTTCTCCAACAGGTTTCTCGCAAGGAATTCCAACCAATCCCCAAACAGGGGGATGGGACCAGTCTCTGGGACACCCTCCCACATCTCACCGTACAAGGGGAGAGGTACTGGATAAGAGGAGGTGAGGGGAGAAGGGTGCTTGCACCCGAGCCAGGCTGCTGTGTGCGGCAAGGTCACCCCAACTGGTCACCAACACGACCCCAACGTGGGCGCGCCGACTACACAGAGCTCAGGCTGCAACACTTCTCTGGCTCCACACCGTGCACAGCAAGTAGGAACCTAGCTATGACCCTCACTTCCGGCTAGGACACTGCCACTTCTGTCCTGTCTCAGCGTGACCCGGAATAGGAGAAGCATAGTCATGGGTGTGATTGGGAAACACATAAGTGAAAATTCAGTCAGGACAGACTTCATTAAGCACAGATATTCAGGAAAATATGGATGTGGTAGAGGTTAATATGGATGTGGCAGAGACATCAAAAACAGTAGTTCCTGGTGCTTAAATTCCCACCAATGTATCTGAAAGTTTGTTCTTCATAACACTGACCATACAGGAAATAATTCAGATGAGTTGGAAATAATGCAATGTGTAGGTCTTAGTGGGGAAAACCCCCCCCCACCAGATTCTTATCCTGAAAAACGGTTAGATTAGTATTACATGTATGATCAAAGTCACATATCCCATACAGCACTGAGCTAAAAGCACCAACCTGTGACATTCAGTATCCACATCGGAAAAGGTGACGCCTGAGTCACTGTGATAGTGGGTCAGGATGTCATTCTCTTACAACCAGAATCTCACAGCTGTGCTCAGGGCCTCATAAAACAATTAAGAATACACTTCTACCATATCGACACAGTTGTATACAAAATAAACTGAATATGTTCTTCAGCTCTTGGATAGTCGAGTACATTTTAACTTCCAGGTGGTGCTTATACATGTCTGAGACTGAGAAAATCAACCACTGCATCACCTGTCTAGTTTTGGACTATTGTCTATAAGGACACTACTTGCTGTGGTAAAGATGAAACATGTTCTATAAAATGTAAAACACAAAAGCCTAAGGAGCTGTTTCTCTGCTCTCTGTGGTTCTATGAGTCAGAATTCACACAACAGCTCTGACTTTATTGTTCTTCTTTTAAATGTATTTTCTTATTCCATATATGTAAAACCTTTAGAGTTTTGTGTATTTGCAAACCGGAGGCAAAAACAAGAGATATATCACTTCAACCATGGAGCTTGGTAAACAAGAGGAAAACTTTTTAGATTGAAAGAGGCTGAGACAATGGGCTCAAATATAAGAACAATTATGAGGACGGTTTAGGGCAAGCCAGTGTTTCTCCCTGTGGTGATATGGTCACTATGATTTGGAACTAACTTAGTGACACCTAACAACCTCTCTTGTACAGGGACTGTATGTACAATAAGTACTGAAATGTTAGAGTGTTTCTTTTTAAAATAAGCAGTAAAGTAATAATCATTCCAGAATCTTGTTGAAAAAAAATATAATCATGGTTTTAATATGTATACCTGCAATATGAATCAATAGTAAAGGACAAAATTGAATAAATATAGATTTGTACAAGAAACCTTTTTATTAATGCATGAGAAACTTTAAAAGAAAATTTTATGACTACAGAGAATATGGGGTAAAATTATTTATAAAATACACTACAACAGAATATATGATACTAATATTTTAACAATAAAGGAACATATTTGATGATTACATAACTATTGGTTTAGGTGAGTGAGTAGATCATACATCAGACCAGTTTATCTTTACATTTGTGGAAATGGGATGGATTGAGTTAGAGAGCGCCTATCCCTGACTTTGAGTTCATATTTCAACTTGATTAAGTGGGATTATTACCAGGGATACAAGAATGTTTCGATATTAGAAAAAATTAATGTAACCAACCACATAAATAGGACAAATAATAAGAACCATATCATATTAATAGATGCGTAAAAGGCATTTGACAATATCTACTACCTATTCCTGATAAAAACCCTCAATAACATAGAAATAGAAAGGAGAGACCTCAACACATGAAATATATTAAAGGAAACATTCTGTGTAGGACAATTAGTTGACTGTAACTTGGTCAAAATAGACACTTGTTCACATAGAAAGGTTTCATAAAAACCTATGTGAACATAAGAACCCACAGATTGGGGGGAAATAAATCTTAAGCAGTGCTGGGAGAGAGAGAGAGCAAGGGAGGAGAAGAAGACAACAGGATAACTGGCATTTTCAGGGATTCCCCATCTTGATGCTCACCTGATCATACACAGGGAGCAGAGCCTGAAGCACAGGGAGCAGAGCCTGAAATCAGTGTCTGAGTTTCAGAGGCGTCCAGGTGAAAAGCAGGAGAGATGTGGTCAGGTGGAGCAGATGGCAGCAGATGCTGTCAAGTGTGTGTCTCTGTGGCCCTAGCTGCTGGAGTGTCTCTTGGGGAAATTCCCACTTGGGAAGCATGCCTTCCACCCATCACTTTTCTTTCAGTTTGTCTTTGTGCCTGGACTTGTGTGGTGTTGGGATTCAAATGCAAACGCTTTTCAAATGCAAGCTGGGCCACCCAAAGTGCTCAGATTTCAGCAGGGCTTCCAGACTAAGAAGAAACTACTAAGAATGAATCCTTTGCCTTGCCAGGCCCTGAGCCTCACCTCCAGGAACCTCCCTCCACGACACCCTCATTACCTCCAGGCCCCGCCCCTTCCCACAGAGACCACCCCACCCCCTCCCCAGGTGATAGTTTCCTGCTGAACCCATTTCCTCTGAGTGAGAAGGATCCAAGAGTGCGGCCCAAGAGCTTCTGTGGGTGAGTTTCTGTGTTTCTGTGCTGATCCCTGGCGCGGAATCCCCTGCAGGCCTGGAGTCCCAGCTGTGTCCGGGTTCCCGTGGACGTTACACTTCCCGCAGCCCATACAACAGTGTTCCAGGTCGCCGCGACCCCCTGGGACATTTCCAGTTAAATCCTTATTGAATTGGTTGCAGGCCTTTGCCTTCGGGCGCGGGAATACTCTGGCCGCTTTTTCTGCTCAGAGCTCCTCCGTCCAGAAAGGCGCGATTGCGTGTTTTTTTTTGTTTTTTTTTTTGGCGGGGGGGGGGGGGGGGTTGCCTGGGGCCTGTCCCTTCGTGTCAGGTCGCGGGCATGAGAGCATGGGGACCCCAGAGTGGCCTTTACTGAAAGGAGAGGCAGCCTTGCAGTCATCAGGCCACCCCACTGATGACCGAGGTCTGTATTAGAGCTTAACTTCTCAGCACCCTGCTTTGCAAAGGGGTACCAGAGCAGTGACAGCCCCAAATCCCCGCACAGATCTGGTCCTTGCATAGATTGCAGAGCCCCACATGGAGTGAGCCTCTATTGAGTGGTTTCTGCCCAGGAACCAAGGTAGTAGGTAATCTGACCCTCAGGCTTTGCAGGGTGGCTTTGCTTCACCTCTGCAGGCAGCCCATGGAGAAGCAGTTTCTCTTGGAGGTTTGCCTGAGTGTGTGTCCTTGATGGAGGTCACCAAACTGGAGACAGTCCAGGGGACTCCTAGTCAGGAGCCACTTGCTTTTAGCCTTTCCCTGACTGCATTGGTCAGGAGGCCCTGGACCCATTTTGTAAGCCTGCTATCTAAGGATGGAATGTCTGCCATTGAGATGCATGCTTTTGTGAGTTTCCTTTGCCCCGCCCCTCCCCCACACCCTCTTTGGCTCACATCTCAGTTGTGAACCTTGGAAGCCATTTCCACCTCCTGTTGGTGGCTTCCTTCATTCAGATGATGTGTTTGTGCCCTTGTGCTGTCTTTGTCTCATAAGATTTAATAGATGTTCTCTTTAAACTATATTTAAAACGCGGTCTCCTTTTTACTCTACTGCATGTTCTTAACCATTTCTGCCCATCAAAAACTAGCTTGTGCTCTGATTTGGACTACAAAAGGAACTCCAATCTCAAATATAATTTACGGAGAACATTTATTAATTATTAAAAGAGACAAAGAGAATACAAAGACGCGGACCCATCACCGGATGGAGATCATAGTGCAGTTCAGGGAAACAGTCAAGTCGGGAATCGAATGAAATAAGATTGCAACAGAGGAAACGGTCACACGTTTCTGATTGGTGGAGCATCAGTACAGCATGTTATAAATGGGACTACAGAAGCAGGGACAGGACTGTAACTGAGCCACCTTCATTGCCAGATAGAGCATTTTACAAGATTGTTCCAAGTCCTTCTGACCCAGGCAGTCAGGGCTCAACTGCTAAGGCATTTTGGGCTCCTGACTATAGGACCCTCTGCATTACCTGGAGATCAGTGAATGGTGTTCACCTTCCCAGTTCCTCTGTCCCTGGGCCAATTTAATCTATTTCCTTGCTTGATGATCAGAAAGAATTCAATGGAGGCTTAATCTACAGCCATCTATCCTATAGCGCTTTACTCACTGGAGTGCTAAGACTTTAATCTCTAATACAGCTCCTGAGATTTGTGTCTGCGGATGCTGGACTTTTCCACTTGGAGTGTGAAGAGCCCCAGGGGGGGATGTTTCCCCTATAAGCCTCATCTCAGAGATTGGTTGCATTGATGGCTCATCTCTCTTTAAACTGCCACTTTCCCCCCTGCCGCCACCCTCTTATGATCCTTCTTGGCTCTTAGAGCTTGCTGGCCCAGATTTAATATCCACTCATATTTTTAATAGGGAGTTTTGGTTTCCTTTTACATCCTTTTGATTTGCAGGACCCAGCAATTATTTTACTTACTTATTTTCAAGTCATTTTATATATTAATGTGGAGAAATAATAGGTCTTCCCCTGTAGTGTTTCAGTTTTGAAAATCCACAGGGCAGTTCTACTCTGTCCTCGGGGGTCACTGTGAGTCAGAATTGATGTAAGTTAGTGGCACATGTGGTCAAGGTCAGCACTTTTTGGTAATTTCAGTTATTTTATTTTCACAGTGACATAGATTGAAATCCATCATTTATCCTACTGGATACAGAAAGCGTTTGAAATATCCTGATGTTTATTAATTAACCAGATGAATTTAGCTTCTATATTTTCCAGCTTATGCTTGAGTTGGTCCCCATCCTCCCCAACCCCCTCTCCCCACATGATTTATTTTGAAATCATTAATAGTGGACATACATCCACATCCTAATGGCTGCATACTGTGACTGAACGACCCTAAGTCTCATTTGCTAACCTGCTGACACTCGCCTCTATATTTCCATTGCTTCAGCTTGCTATTTCTGCATTGGTCCCCGGACCCACCAGATTCAAAATGTTAGTGGGCTGCTGCCCATGCCCATGTTGGATATCAGCAGGAAGTTCCCTAGCTGCTCCACCCCCCTTAGTCAGCGTGTACAGTTGTGATCGGAGGAGAAAAGTATTCCCGACCGTTCCTGGTTTCTTGCTGTATAAACCAGAGTTCAAGTAGTGCGCTTGGGGCCAGATGGATTGAGCGCCAGCTGTTTCCTGGCGGCCAGCTCCAGTGAAGCTTTGCATTTGATCCTTTTCCCTGTGGCCCTGATTAATCTTTTGATTTACTTTTTTTTCATATGTTAGCTCTTCAATTTGTTTGCATTTTCTGTTCAAGAACAGAGTCCTACTAATAGCTCTTCCTTTTAAAATTTGTGTCATGATTATTTCTAATAGAAGGCAACCTCCAGATATATAACTGTTATATATAGTAAGATAGCATGTTATTTTCTCTGTGCCCCACTGCATGGTAATGCTTGAATGTTCTAGCCTTTTATCCACGCGTTCTTGATAAGAGGCTTGTTTTGTCCACTGCGCTACAGTGGATTCTGTGAGTGATGTCACAGCACCTTCCACTCCTCGTTGGGGTTTCTAGGCTATAATCATGCGTTACCAGATGGCCACTTCATGGAGCTGCCAGTCCTTTAACCACTGGAGCAGTGGGGCTTCTTCACGGACTAATTTAGATGGGCCACACTGACATGTTATTCATTGCAGACATGGTGATTCTTAATGGGAATTATATTTGTTTTTGATTTAGTCATAATTTCAATGTAATATCCATGTGTATACATAGACAAGAATATGTGATCATGTTCAATTTCCCCTTTGGTTAGGTGTCATGGAGTTAGTTCCATCTCATGGCTATGTCATGTGTTATAGAGCAGAACTGTTCCATAGTTTTTCTGGAGCATCATGTTTGTGGAAGCAGATCTCCTGTTCTTCCACAGTAATGCCGGCTGTTTACCCCCATCAAGCCTCAGGGGAACAGTCTAGTGCAAGCTGTTTGTGCCACCTAGAAACTTTGTCCCACCCCCCAAAACAAACTCACTGCCACACAGTCAATTCTGACTCATAGTGTTCCTCCATAGGTATCTGATAACAAAATCTATACAGAAGCAACCAGCCTCATTTTCCTTTTGCAGATGTGCTGGTGAGGTTGAACTGCCAGCCTGCAGAGTAGCAAATGATACCAGAATTCATTTTTCCCCCAAAGGAATGAACCAAATCAAGCATCTGCCATCAAACCCACACCAACTCCTGGGGACTCCATGTGAGTCAGAGTGCAGGGATGTTGCCGAGGGGTTTCAGTGACTGGTTTCTCAAGTGCATCACCCAGGCTTTCTTCCCTGGAGACTGAGTAGACACAAACTTCCAGCCTTTCCATGAACACCTATCCATGGTAACCATTATCATGCTCAGGGACATAAAAAACTAAGCAAGACACACATGTGTGTATGTACACACATGCCAGAACCTATGAAACCTGGCAATCTATCAAAGAAGGAAAATTCAAAACTACAAGGAGATTGAGTTTCTAACTATAACATGAAAAACCACACAGTTGAATTTGTAAAATTTGCAGGACCCAGAAAAATAAAGTCATTCTGTAAATTTTCAGCTCTCAAGTTTTTATGTGTATCGTACATATATACGGTAACCTAACTGGTCTCTTTACCATAGATAGAGAATAAAATTAATATCAGCTTTAATAGATCTTTAAGAGAGATGCTATATGTAAATAGCTTAGTATTCTTTCTGAATTATCATGGAAGATGAACAGGGATCCTAAATACTTTTAAGATGTACAATATTTGAGGAATTAAAAAAGATTTATGACATTATTCTATTTAGCATAATTTTGCACTGTTTAGCATAATCTATTAGGAAAAGATATGCAGTAGCTTCCAAATGGAAAAATTCCATTATTTTTATTCCATTTTCCCATGGCCTTTTTCAAAAACCCCTTGTGCATTCATGGCATGAAGGATTGGCTACCAATGAGCTCCTTGTATCTCAATTAAGTAATACTTGTTAAATATCAATCATTTTGCCTACCATTGGGTTCCATATGGTGACCGTATGTGGTTTCAGAGTAAAACTATGCTCCGTAAGATTTTCATTGGCTAACTTCAGAAGTTGTTGATTTCTTCTAAGGTTGCCTTCAGTCTCTAATCATTTGTTTGGTAGCTGAGCACTCTGTTGCTCACACTACTCAGGGACTCCATTTAGGGACCTGCATCTTGAAGTGTGAGTGCTTGCAGGCAGAGCCCTGTGTAGCCTGATGTGTCAGGAATTAGCTTCCCTTACAAATTGGTGGGCCTTTCTGGAGCTGCTTTTCTTTTTCTGTAGGTCTTTCATGAGTTCCTGTAATGATACTTTATTGTATGTGGGACACGTGAACAAAGGAGTCCTTTTGTCCAGTGGGTTAAATATTGGGCTGCTGACTGCAAGGGCAGCTGTGCACACTCACCAGAAATGTGCAGAGAAGATGAGTCTGCCTGCTCCACTAAAGATGTGCAGGCGTGGGAGTCCTACAGGGAGTTCTGCTCTGTGATAGCTCTGCTGTGAGTTGGACCAGATGTGGTGGCAGGGAGTTATGTGCAGACAATGCCAACCCTTGTTCTTGACCCCTTATTAGCTATTTGAGGCTAAATGCAATTTGATTCACATTTTTTGTGTACTCTTGTGAAGTGCAAAAAATAGAATATTTTTTGTTGACAGTTTTGGGAACTGATATATTAGTGGAGGAGAGTTTTTTGGAACATGCTATTTTTTTTAATCATTTACGTTGGGCTCAGACAACTCTTATCACTATCCATACATCCATCCACTGTGTCCGATGTCTCCCTTCACCCACTTTTCTGTTGTTCATCCCCCATTTGTCTTTAGTGATCTTATAGGGAAAGTGAGCACACAATGGTATGAAATTTTGGAACATGCTACTTTTTTATTGATTTCAATCTTTTTGCATTTCTTCATTGAAATCCCAACGACACACCTTTCTGACTTCCTTTATCCTTATAAAAATGTATTTGTTCAACCTGGGCTTTGACTATCCTTAAAACATAGCAAGTACATTTCTTCCTAATACCCTGTGGTCTGGTATTTTCTCCTCTAGGAACAAACTCTTTTGGACTACCCATTAGTTAATCCCATCACATCCTTCAAATCACTGTTTTCAATGAATGCAATTGATTAGACTACTAAGGGCAGATAAGGAAAACCACTTGTAAACAAAAGGGCCCCATAGGCAGGTACACAGAATGATTTCACAATGAAATCAGCTGAGAGAGTACCTGTTTTCACCGCCCCTCTGTATTGAGGACAGATGTTTGCTCTGGGTCCTAACTAGAGTAATTAATTAGAGGCATTTAAAAGGATGCTTTTCTTGTTGTTAGTTACCATCTAGTTTTCTCCAATTTATTACAACACTGTGCACCCATGGTGATGTAGTGTGCTATGCGTTGGGTTGGTACCCACATGTTCAGCCATTCAAAACCGCTCACTGGTCCACAGTAGAAGATGAGGCTTTCTACTCCCTTAAAGAGTTGCAGTTTCAGAAACGCGCAGGCCCTGTTCTACTCTGCTCTGTGGGGATGCTTTGAGTCAGAATTGACTCAATGACAGTAATTTTTTTAAAAAATGTACACCAGAAAGAAAAACATGCCCTGTGACCTCCGTACTCTGACTTCAACATGGTCAGCTTTTATCTCTGAGACTGGAATGGTGACTTTGAGCTCTTCACATATTGGTCATAAACCTGAACGTCCTCATTTGCATTTCTTTTAACTATTGCCTCTTTTGTTTTACTTTCTTGCTGGTGCTTCTTCATGCTCCACTTATTTTCCAGTGTGGGAAGTTCCATGAATGCTTATTGCTAACGAGCTTTTCATTTAGTGGCTGACCATGGAGCTTCCCTCTCCGGCCCCTGAAGACCTGGGTGCTCTTTGACTCCTTAGCCTGTATGTTTGAGAAACGGAAATCGAACTGAGCATTTGCAAATTCATCACAGAACCTTCCCATGTTGTTAGAATTTCCTTATCATGCCAGGGTTCTCTGGCTAGTGTTTCCTAAAGTGATCATTTTATTTCTCCCTACACTAGCTCACGAAATGTAAATATGTATGTGTTAATGCTTAGACTCCACCTCTGTTGCATTTCTCATAAGAGTTATTATCATTTGGCCTTGTGCTTTTGTTCTTGTTATTTACTGTGGAGTGTTTTCAACTCATAGCCACCTCATGTGTGCAGGGTTGAACTGTTGGTTTTGGAATGGTGTGCCCTCTCAGAACACATTGGTCTGGTTTTGTTCTGATTTGCTCAATGGTTTTTTATTTGCTCAATCAATCTAATAATTTCTTATATGCAAGAGCCAGTTGTACGGCCCTGAGGTAAGCAGTATTGTCTGAGGGTCCTGGCTTTTCCAGGACAATGCGTTCCAGTTATCTGAATTGAATAGATTGTTTTCTTCGTCTCCTCTTTGTACTACACAGAAGATCCAGATCATCTCTGTAACTGATGACTGACAGAATAAAAAGCTCTGGGCATATGAACAGAAATGTAATTGCCAGGCATTTAGTTGTACACACATGGACCTGCATGCTGACCTGGTTCAACAAGTTTTCATTTGAGCAATACTGAAATTGTGAGTAATGTTGGTGACTTCAGCTCTATCCCATTGGGAGCAACATCTGCTTAAAAGTGAGTGACAAGAGGACTAAATGAGCCAATGTGGCCAAATCTTTTTGGAAATTGCCTCAGAATCGTGGTTGCTGAATAAATGCAGTGTTTTATCATGAACATGTTGTGTGAAAGAGGCCCTAGTGGTTCACTGGTTTAATCGATGCCGCTGGCCAGACCCTTTGTGGCTCCAGCATTCCAGGCCCATCAAGGGAGGCCAAGGAGGCTGCGTGGGCCCGTGAAGATTTACAGACTTGGAAACACTAGCGAGCAGTTCCACTCCCTGTTTTATGGTCAAAATGAGTTAAAATGTACTTGACCGCAGTCCATTTGGTTTTGGTTCATCATGAAGGAATGGGAAGGCTTTAAAACCCGGCACCCGATGCACTGCTGTGGATGAGATTTTGAAAGGCTTATTGGATCGACACTAGGTTACACTGTTGTAGCAGAATTGTGGAGTGACCGTGACAGCTCATGCGACTTTATGCCATAGCTAGTTGGCCATGCTGTGAAATCTTAGCATAAAGTGCAACCTTTTCTATGTTGTTGTTAGGTGGCTTCGTGTCCATTCCAGCCCCTAAAGCCCTCTATGTAACAGCGCGACACACTGCCCTGTCCTGCACCATCCTCACATGTTCCCACGTTGGAGCCATTGCGACAGCCCCTGTGTCGATCCATGTTGGCGAAGGCCTTTCTCTTCTTTGCCTCTCTCTCCCTCACCAAGCACCATGTCCTTCTCCAGGGACTGGTCTCTCCTGAAAAGATGCGGGAACAAAAGTATGACAAGTCATGGAGGCCAGTCCCACAGCTGAGAGAATGCTAGTGGTCATCATGTTCAGCTAGTCGTCCTTCCATGATCTGCAAATGTGAAAAAATCTTTAAAAATCTAAAATGTGAAAAACATCTCAAAGCCTGGTATGTAAGTCCTAGTATCCTAACAGTTTAACATTGAAATGCACTGAAGTTCAGTCAACTTATAAGAAAATTGGAACCTAAGTACATTTTCCCAATCAGCAAAAAGGACATGCTATTATGAAACTGAATATATTGTGCTCTTTTGTCAGTATATCCTATGAGCTTAGTGTGTATTGATGTGCGTATCCAGTATTTTTTGAGGGGAGCAGTCCATAATAATTACATGACAGTAGCTTTGTCTCAGTGGGAAAATTTTCAAGATATCTGCATATATTCTTTTTTTTAATCATTATATTACAACTCATCACAATCCATACATCAATTGTGTAAAGCACATTTGCACATTCATTTCCATTATCAATCTCAAAGCATTTGCACTTCACTTAAGCCCCTGGCATCAGCTCCTCATTTTTGCCCCTCCCTCCCCACTACCCCCTCCCTTATGAACCCTTGATAACTTATAAATTATTATTTTGTCATATCTTATACTGTCCAAAATGTCCCTTCACCCACTTTTCTGTTGTCAATCCCCCAGGGAGGAGGTTATATGTAGATCCTTGTAATCAGTTCGCTCTTTCCACCCCACCCTCCCTCCATCCTCCTGGTATCGCCACTCTCACCACTGGACCTGAATGGATCATCCACCTTGGATTCCTTGTTTCCATGTTCCTATCTGTACCAGTGTACAGAGGGTATCTATATTCTATTGTTACCTTTCACTCTTGCCCGGTTTCCCTTTTCAATAGCTTGTCCTATCTCATTGAAAATACAAAATACACAAGCGTGCAACTGCAGAGTGACTGGAAAGTAGGCGAGTAACATAGACACTCTATAGAAAATTTCATAATTCCCCAAATAATCATCTCTATCACCAGGTAACACGTCAGCTCTTGATCACGTAGAATTCTCCAAGAGGATACCATGACTCCAGGGCTTTGGGTCCCTACTTTGTTAGTTCATACCAGCAGCTCTCCAATGGCTAAGGAGGGGCGACAGGGAGAAGCACAAATTCTGCAGTGTTTCCTAGTTGTCATCTTCCTTTCACCCTGTGCTTCCTGTTCTGATAAATATTCTAATTTCAATCCTCCCTCCAATGGAAGAGAGGATATGAATTTGGAATCGAGGCTTTTATTTTTGATCATTCATCTGATTTATGTGTTCTGACTGTTCTCTATTCTGAAACAGCTAGATAGAAATAAGGCTGCAGTTGGTCACAGACAAACTGTACAGAGATAAACTCATTATGCTAGAAGCATGCAGTCCTTGGGATAACATGTAATTAGTGAGGGAGTGTGTCTAGTGCAGTGGTTCTCAACCTTCCTAATGCTGCAACCCTTTAATACAGTTCCTCATGTGTGCTCACCCCCCAACCAAAAAATTATTTTCATTACTGTAATTTTGCTACTGTTATGAACGGGAGAACCCTTTGAGAGGGTTGTTCAACCCCCAAAGGAGTTGCAACCCACAGGTTCAGAACAGCTGATCTAGTGGGTGAAGTGGGTTAGCTAAACCCTGATGGAAATCCTTAGAGCAAGACCCCTGTGTCTAATGCCCATGTGAAGTCTCTGTTTCCCCAGGACTGTCTTCTTCATCCTTTCACATAGTGGAATGCATGGTACCTTGCCAAGCCAGAATATACGGGATGTTTTAGGACACTGTGGCTGTTGAGGAGGTGGCTCTGAATTTCTCCGAGGAAGAATGGGCATTGCTGGACCTTTCTGAGAGGAAACTATAGAGACATGGGATGATGGAAACTTTTAGAAACCTGGCCTCAGTAGGTATGAATATTTTCATTAAAAACGGAAAGATGTGTGCGTGCGTGTGTATATGTATATTTGTGTATGTTTCATACTCAGTGATGCTATTGCAGTATGTGAGCTGAGTAATGGGAATACTTTGTTATATAAACAAGTGTAGTACTTTCCTCTCAGGAGCATGATGTCATGTTTCCCCATGAATATAAGGCTCTTAGTGTTATACTGATTTCTTATATCAAGTGTGACTATGAGTCTACTAAGTTTCCTTACGTGTTATAAATGTGAGTGTTGACCTTTGGTGCAGAGAGGCTATGTGTGCATTGTGCCTTGTAAGAGCTCTGTGTTTTTTCAAGGTTAACATGATAGCTTTATCTATTTATTATCTATTTATCCATTGTGTGTCAAGCACAGTTGTACATGTGTTACCTCATCATCCTCAAAACATTTGCTTTCTACTTGAGCCCTTGGTATCAGCTCCTCAATTTCCCCCCTCCCTGCTCACTGCCTCTCCATCATGAACCCTTGATAATTTATAAATTATTATTTTTTCATCCTTACACTGTCCGATGTCTCCCTTCACCCACTTTTCTGTTGTCCATCCCCCAGGGAGGGGGTTTTATGTAGATCCTTGTAATGGGTCCCCCCTTTCTGCCCCACCTTCCTTTCACCCTCATGATAGCACCACTCTCACCACTGGTCCTGAAGGCATCTTCTGTCCCAGATTCCCTATGTTTCAGGTTCCTATCTGTACCAGTGTGCATCCTCTGGTCTAGCTGGATTTGTAAGAGAATTAGGTTCATGATAGTGGAGGGGAGGAGGAGCATTTAGGAAGTAGAGGAAAGTTGTATTTTCATTGTTTCTACACTGTACCCTGACTGGCTCGTCTCTTCCCTATGATCCTTCTGTAAGGGGCTGTCCAGTTGCTGACAGACGGGCTTTGGATCCCCAATCTTCACTCCCCTTCATTCACAATATGCCCGATACTGATCCCATCGACACCTTGTAATCAATCCATAGGTTGTGTGCTTTTTCCATGTGGGCTTTCTTGCTTCTAAGCTAGATGGCCACTTGTTTACCTTCAACCCTTTAAGATCCCATATGCTATATCTTTTGGTAGCTGGGCTCCATCAGTTTTCTTCACATTTTCTTTGCACACAGTTGTCTTCAGCTATCATCTTAGGAAGGTGAGCATCGTGGAATGCCAGGTAATAGAACAAAGTGTTCTTGCATTGAGGGAGCACTTGCATGGAGGCCCAATGTCCATCTGATACCGTAATACTAAACCTATTAATATATGCACCTAGATCTATTTCCCCACCCTAATATAAATATATTTACATATGCACATGCTTGTATTTAGACTTCTGTAAATGCTCTTTGTCTCCTAGTTCTTTCCTCTATTTCCTTTTACTTTCCTCTTGTCCCACTATCATGCTCTGTCTGTAGTTCAGTAATTTCAGGGTTTCAGTAATTCTTCTCAGTTACATTGCCTTGATCAATCCCTACCAGGCATCTTACACCCTCCTTGCCACTTATTTTGTGTCAGGGGAAAGGCCAGACCCTAACACATCACAGCGGGTCGGTTGGTGCAATTGTACAGTGATAATAAATAAAGATTATAGTAAAGTCATAGGGAGCATGAGAGATAGAAGAGAGATTGAAATAATGGAGTCAGACACATTTCATAGTTGCATGTTCACCTCAGCCTCACTTGGGGGTCCACATGGGGAGAGAAATATTTATTGCTAACCAAGGCTTTTATATCATCTGGGGATGTGCAGGCCCCCTAATTACAGGTGAAGAAATCCATCACAGGAAAGTGTTGTGCTATAGGTAATATAGTAATGGGAGTGGGCTGCTGTAGGGGTTCATATGCTGTTGGAAGAGGAGGGAGTAAGGGTGTGCATGTGACAAGATGGGCGGACCCGAGATTCAGCATGGCAGCCTAACTTTGGATGTCACTGAGCAGGTTTGACCTGTTCTCTGGTTCACTGTAGAAATCATTATCAGTAAGGTGTACTGTAAACCCACCTTGCAGGGTCTAAATTGAAGCCTTTAGGGGGAAGTATCCCATTGTCCTTAACAGCAGGGATGGGCCCTATATGTGGTGGGACTAGACAGTCCTCTGACAGCTGATTGCCTTCAGGGAGGTAACTTGACAATTATTTACCATTAATTGTGAGCAGTGTCCTAAGTCTAACATATATTTGGGGGAGATGACTTGGAAAAATCTTTCTGTTTCCCACTATTTTGGATCACTTATTGATTGTTCCCTTTTCCCTGGGTTGGTTAACACCACTTTCTTTCCCCCACCTCCCCTTCTCCCATGTCATGCTCCCTGCCCCAACCATGGGTCCTGTTGCTTTCTCCTCCAGATTGTTTATCTGGCCTATATTATCTAGTTAGAAGTGCAGTTATAATATGCACACACACACACACACACACACATACACACACACAAGCACACATACACACAAAAGAGCAAAACAAAATGACAAAAGAAAACAAAACAACAGCAACAAGAAAAAAAGGGAAAAAAGAGAAAAGCCTGTAAAAAGTTAGAGGTCTCTATGTTGACCTTTAGGAGTGCTTTTCTGTGGAGTCTGATGGGGGCCACGCCCTGGCCCCCGAGTCTAATTTTGGTACTCTTGGGACTTCCTTGCTCTACTTCCCTTGCTGTTCTGTTGCACAACACCCTTAGTGTTTTGCCTGGGTGTGGTGGGGTCAGATCGGATGCAATTCCCAAACTGTCTCCAGTGTTGTCCCCTATAGGGCTATAGGTCAGTGAGGGATGTCATGACTCATAGTCGGTGCAGCCATAGTGCTTCTTTTTGCATGGGCTGCTCAGAGCAGGCATATTGTCCTCAAAGCTTGGTGGGCCAGGATGTGTGCTCCACTCTCTCTTCCTCCCCCTTCATTTTCTCCCGTGTGCTCTGATCAGACATGTCCCTTTCCCTGAGCTGTAGCTTCAGTGTTGTCCTCTGAAGTAAATTCTTCTGGGGGAAGGGGCAGCTGTCCTCTTAGTTGGGATTGGGGCTGGCCCCTCTGATATTTTTGTTATAAATAGATTTTCTTCCACCAAAATTCCACAGACCTAGAGGAGCATAGGACTGGCTCAGTGTCAGGGAATTGTTGATTATCTTTTCACACTTTCCTTGTGATGTGTTTTTCTCCAAGAGCAGCATGTCAGGTACACCTTTTCGCCCTCATATGACACTAATGTGATGGGGATCTGCCTTAGGCTGGGTTCTCTAGAAAAATAAAACTATAGACACTGACATATGCATAAGAGAGAGCTTTTCATCAAGAGAACATCCCAGCCCAGTCCAACTGAAGCCCATGGGTCCAATGCTACCTAGAGCATCCATGGCTCAGTGTGTTCAAGTCCCCAAACTTCAGTTTTTGGGTGAGCATCAATCCTATCTGTTGCCCAGCTTGGTATATGTGTGTGTATCACATACATATATGTGTGTGTATCACATACATATATGTGTGTCTATATAGTCACTCTAATATTATATGTGCACACGAATGCCTTGGTTTAGTTTATTAATTCATCAGTATATGAGGACCTTCAACACTACAGAAAACTACAGGACTCTAAATTCATGCTTTCATCACAGAATGGGTGGAAACAAATTCCCTGTTTCAGGGTTTTAATCTGAATACATTTGTACTTCCTTTTCTGTAAGATAAATGCTATAATTTTGATCATGCTGTATTTCTTTTTTTATTAAATCACTTTATTGGGTCTTGTAGAACTCTTATCATAATCCACACCTCCATCCATTGTGTCAAGCACATTAGTACATTTGTTGGCATACTCATTCTCAAAGCATTTTCTTTCTACTTGAGCCCTTGCTGTCAGCTTCTCATTTTTATTCCCCCCTCCTCATGAACCCTTGATAATTTGTAAAGTATTATTTGTTCATCTCTTACACTGCCCTATGTCTTCCTTCACCCACTTTTCTGTTGTCTATCCCCCTGGGGAGGGAGTTATACGTAGATCATTGTGATAGGTTCCCTCTTTCTCCCCCCACCTTCCCCTTCCACTTCTGATTAACAATTAATAGTTAGGGAGTTAAGTACCAAGAGTTATTTCAGCGTGTTTAAATGTAGCCTACAATGTTTTAGCATTTATTAGCTATTCATGGCATATCGTGAATATTTTATGGATGTGATAATTAAATTATGATTAAAGGAATTTTTATGTCTTTTTGGAAGCCTCTTCCTTAAAAAAAAGTGAACCTGGTAGCTCTAGTTAGAACATACAGTCAATTTTTAATATCACTGGTAAAAGTGGACATTTATGGTTGTCCTTTTTCTGACGTGGGGTGATGTTTTTTCAAGTATGACTTTTTCTTTTTAGGAATGTATATTAGCATATTAACATTTTGAACTATATTTGTTTTATGTTAGATTTGTAGAGTTATTTTTCCTTAGCATGAAAAGTCTTTGACTTTGGTTAGTAAGTTTTGTGTCTATTTAGATTATTAATTCTTTTTTACATTAATTGGTATATATTACAGTGCTCATTTTCTTATATTAAATCAACTCTAGGATAGATTCTACTTAATTATCATGTGTAATTATTTTCATGTGTTTTCTGACTCTATTCCCAATGTTTTCAAGAACTTTTTCATGTAGATCCATTATCAATATTGCTCTACAGTTTTCTTGAAGTATCATTATCTGACCTTGTTTACAGGTTATTACTGGTCTCATAGAAAATATTAATAAGGTTACTCTGACAATTATTGTTATGTTTCACCCAATAACGTGAACTTAGACAAAAAGAATAAAGTGTCTATTCATATTGCGTGAATACTCTCCTGTCTAGCTGCCAGAATCTTCAACTTTAATCTGTCTTACAGTTAGCCTTGAAGTTTCTCATGGAATTGAATTGTGATTCAGTTGATTGTAAACTTTCTGAACATCCTGAAACCCACTCGACTCTCATAGATCACTTGCTCTGGCTGGATCCTCTAGAGTGATAAATGATTTACACCCCTCTTGACGGGACAAATCGTCACTCACACCTGAGACTATGGATGGGACATCCTTGAACCCAAGCCAATAAGCCCACTACTACAGTGTGTGTTGTTTGCCATCAGTCAGCATTACCTAGAAAGCTTGGAATCCAGAATTTAGGTCAAGATGACAAAATGGTTTGATCAGTCATCTCTTTTCTGGATACATCTTGCATTTTTAAGCATCTTCCCTCACCTTGGCTCTTACCATGACCCCTTGCCATTCCATGACTGTAAGCTGCAGTCTTTCCCAAAGGCTTTAAAATCGGACATCTGTAAACACAAGAGCTTAAGAGAGTAGCAAATAAGGATTCCCCTGGCTTGTTTTCTTGTTTAGAATATCTCTATCTTGGCCAAGGTACCTCTAGGATGTGCTATGGGTGTCGCTCTGTCTCTTGTTGTCCACCTGTACAAAAACTTTCTCTAGTTACTACACTATTGTGCATAAATGGGCTACCCAACCATAGGGATTTCTTCACACAATAGATATTGTAAAGAATACCCAGGATGCAAGGGGATTGGAGTAGGTTTTACTTAATGAGAAGCTCAGCCTGAGTTGGAGTGGCAGATATGAGCGTGATTCAGCTTGATCACTTTCACCAGATATGTCAAGGGTTTTGGTCTGAGGTTCCGTTATGGGCTTTTAAAGAACATTCTTCATAAAATATTCCGTTCTTCAGTTAGATTGCTGGTGAAAAGAAGATATTTACCTTCAATGGAGCTTGAGAAATTTGAGGCCTTAAGTACTTCCACTTTGTGGATCCAAAGTTGATCATGATATTTGGGAAATTAGTAAAATTGCTCTGCAAAGATAGAGTGGACCCTTGTTTGATGCAAACCCTCAGCTTTGAGCAGGATTTTGATCCCAGGTGGTGGGGGTGGTCACTATTTAGCGCAAGAAGTACAGGCCAAGAAAGTGATATGCCTTTTTCAACATTGCCTCCTCTTCTGTTTCAGAACAAAGATTTGCCACAGAGAAATACAGTCCAGTCTAGGGAGCTAGAAATCTGGTACTAGTGTCTTGCACATTGAAGCATGACAAGGAAGGACTTCAACTTCTGACTGGGTCGTGAACCAAATCCATTCACCTGACTCCAAGCAGGGTGAGCATCCCTGGGGTTCCTGGGGTCAGCACTGGGCAGAGGAGTTTGAGGGGAAGCAGGAGGGATCTGAGCTTTCTGGGGTCTGAACCCAGGAAACACCAGTGTACAAGAACCCAGGCTGCCCCATTGGTCGGGGTCCGAGCAATTTGCGCATCTCCCGGAATGATAGAATTTGCTGATAATGTAACCATGTATAATTGTATTAGAACTTAAATTGTGAGCACTCCAATTTGCAAAAGGCGGGTGGCATAGTGGTTACAGATTGGACTGCTAACTGCAAGGTCAGCAGTTCAGAATTACAAGTCACCCCTGAGGAGAAAAACAAGGTTTCCAATCTTGGTAAGAGTTATAGTCTCCGAAATCCACAAGGGGCCATTCCACCTCCCTTTAAAGGGTCACTGTAACCAGAATCCACTCTGTGGCACTGAGTTGGGTTTAAGGTTTGCATTGCTGATGACAGTGACAACTCTGTCCATTTGCTGCCTCCCCAGTTTGATTAAGCCTCCATTGAATTCCTTTTGATAATTAGCCAAGAATGTAGATCATCTTACCCTTGCGGAAAATGCCTTACAAAATAGATTGCCTGCACTCCTCTCCATCCATCCCCCTCCAAGGGCCTGCCTAGATGTATCCTTGATGGAGCTCACCTAAGCGAGGACAGCACAGGGGCCATTGTTATGAGTCTGGCCTTGATTGCCTCAGTTTGAAGGCCCTGGACCAATCTTTTAAGTCTTTCTATCTAATAATGTGCATGTCCCAATTATGGTCCCATTCCTGCTGCTGCAGTCCCACCTGTATCTGATGTATTGCTTTGCCACCAATCATGATCTGTGACATGGCCTTTTGTTCTGTGTCCTATTTATCTAGGGTCCCGACTCTGAATCCTCAGTTGCATTTGAACTGCTAATGGCCTCCCTTATCCATATGATGTGTGTGCGTATCTTTTGTTGTCTCTTAAAGTTCAATAAATGCTCTCCTCAAATTATGTTTGACAAAGAAGTCACTTTTCCACCCTAACACACAATTTAGCATCATCAGTGCCTCAAGGTACAGTTCTCTGGGACAGCATCTTGACAGCCGTACCTGCAGGTGAGGTCAGGCCCTACAACCCCCTGGCTTCTGTCCTAAATGTACAAAAATTACAAAGTTCTCTTAGTTCTGCGGATAAATTCTCTCTCTGCACCTTAGCCTTGTACCAGACACACTTAGCTCTATGTGGGTTGGCAAATCTAGTTCCCCAGATAAGAACTCAAATGTACCCCTATTTCACCTCTAACCTCCTGCCCAAAGGCACTTAGCTCTCTTGTTCTGTGGTCTGGGAATGCCACTGCTCTGTCTCAGGCTCTTGGTTCTGCTGCCACCATGTCTCTGTTGCTGCTTCTTCCCTTCATGTCCACTCTTGTGTCACAGCTGCCTGTCTGCTGGATTGAAGAATTTCTGTGAAAGAATCTGGGATCTAAAGGCCCCTACTCCTGGTTCTTTTTTTTTTTTAAAGTCATTTTATTAGGGACTCATACAACTCCTAATACAATCCATACATATATCAATTGTGTAAAGCACATTTTTACATTCGTTGCCCTCATCATTCTCAAAACATTTGCTCTCCACCCAAGCCCCTGGCTTCAGGTCCTCAATTTTTCTTCTCCCTCCTCACTCCCTCCTCCCTCATGAACCCTTGATAATTTATAAATTGTTATTTTGTCATATATTTCTGTGTCCCATTTTTCTGTTGTATGTCCCCCAGGGAGGAGGTCACATGTAGATTCTTGAAATAGGTTCCACTTTTCCAACCCAACCTCACTGTGCCCTTCAAATATCACCACTCACACCACCAGTCCTGAGGGGATTATCTGCCATGGCTTCCCTGCATTTTCAGTTCCCATCTGCACCAGTGTACATCCCCTGGTCTAGTCAGACCTGCAAGTCAGGATTCAGACCATGACAGTTGGAGGGGGGAAGGAAGCACCCAGAAACTTGATCAAAGTTGTATTTTTCATCGTTGCTACATCACACCCTGACTGTTTCATCGCCTCCCCAAGACCCTTCTGTAAGGGAATGTCCAGTGGCCTACAAATGGGCTTTGGGTCTCCACTCCACACTCCCCCGCTGATTCACTATGGTAAGATTTTTTGTTCTGATGATGCCTGATACCTGATCCCTTGATACCTTGTGATTGCACAGGCTGGTATGCTTCTTCCATGTGGGCTTTGTTGCTTCTGAGCTAGATGGCCGCTTTTTTACCTTCAAGCCATTAAGATCCCAGATGCTATATCTTTTGATAGCTGAGCACCATCAACTTTCTTCACCACATTTGCTTATGCACAAATCTGTCTTCAGTGATCATATTATCGAGATGAGCGTGCAATGTAATGACTCTTCTCCATCTATCTTGATTGATAATTTGGCTTGGTAGCGTATTCTTGGGTTTGCATTGTTTTCCTTCAATTTTTTGAAAATGTTACTCCACTCTCTCTTCTTCATAGTTTCTGCTGATAGGTCTGATCATATTCTTATTTGGGAACCTTTATATATGATTGCTTGTTTTCCCCTAGCTGCTCTCATGATTTTCTCCTTTTCCTCAAAGTTGGATAATTTAACTATTATGTGCCTTGATGACTTCTTCTTGGGATCCAGTCTTGCTGGGATTCTTTCAGCTTCCTGAATGGTTGCCTTGTTTTAATTCACTAAGCTGGGGAAGCTTTCCTCCAAGAATTCTCTCACTACTGTTGCAGATGACTTCTTTGTTGTGTCTTCCTCCAGTAAGCCAATAATTCTAATGATGTACCGCTTCATAGCATCAGACTTAGTTCTTAAGTTTTCTTCAGCTTCTCTGATGATCTTATTAGATTTTTGTTCTCGTTTGTTGAAGTCTGCTTGGCTGTCCTCCAAGTCACTGATGCGGGCCTCTGATTCTTCCAGTTGCTTGTCGAGGTCCATGAGTGTGCTACTGGTTTTTGTTATCTCCTCCCTAAGCTCCTGTATTTCTCTTTGATTTATGGTTTTTACCTTTTCTATCATTTCATCATTTTTCTGTATTGTTTCCCTCATATCCCCTGACTCCAAGTAACATTCTGAAAATTTCTTTCTGTGGCAGCTCAATGTCTGCTTCCTCTATGCATGCATTATGTTCAGGACATCTTCTGGCTTTGCCTTTTGTTCCTCTCCTTTTTTTGTTGAGGTTTTTGGGGCTGATGGCTGCTTGTGTTGCATTGTTTTAGATGAGCCAGGTGCCATTTTCCAGGGAGTCGAAGAACACTGGCTCTCTCTGGGAGACTTTGAACTGCCTATAGCTTATTTCACTATGGAATTAACCTACCACTTTGTCCTCCTGTGGCTTCCCTCTCGGGGGAGTGACCCAGAAGGGTTGCCTGCTTTGGTGTTGCAGAGGTTGGGCAGAGGCTCCTGCAGTAACTTTTGTTGAGGAGTGTTGGCCGAGCTGCCTTATGCCCCACAGGCACAAAGGCTGGAAGGAGTTCCCCAGTCAGAAGTTGAGCAGAGTATCCCCTGTTGGGGGCCAGCAGGGATTTTTCCAGCCTGCTAACTACACAGGGTGGAGCTCACCTAGCTGCGTGTGGCTCAGGTGTAAATGCCCTAAGCTAAGGGAGTGGTCTGGAGGTTAGCAGTAGAGTGTGAGAGACCAAGAAAGAGGAAAAGAGGAGAAAAAAAAGTTAAAAAGCAAGCCAAATGTGCCCATGAGGGGCGGGGGAGGGGGAATATAGTGAAGAGATGGATAGAAAGCAACAATGTAGCTGAGCCCTTATCCAGGCCAGAGGAGCTGCAAGGGTTTAATCCTTGTTCGGAGGTGGTAGCAGCAAGCTGTGGCTGTGTTGAGAAAAGGCTGCTGCACAGCCCTCCAAGACTGATAGGGTGACAGAGAGGAGATGCAAAGGTCTAGTGCCTGCCCCAAGGCAGGTGGTGGCAAACTGTGGCTGTGTTGAGACCAAGCAGCCCTACAGGCTCCAAATGGTCCTGGCTCTGGCAGAGACAGTGGCGGGGCAAAGGTCAAGCCCCAGCCGGCCTCCACTGAAGTAAACCAAAAGCCCCCAGCCCCTCAAAACCCCATGGGTCTGTGCCTACTTGTCTTTATGATGCTCCTCCTGCATTCCAGCAGTGTTCAGTTATCTCTAAGTAACTCTCCTAGCTTGAATTCTGTGGAGTTCCTCTGGTGTTTGTTACTCCTTCGCCATCTTGCTGGAAGTCCCCCTGGTTCTTCTTTTTTGTTGGTAGTGAGATCCCAATTTCTGTCTCTGAAATAACTCAATTAGTTGTAACATGAATTCCAAAGTAACTAATCTGTAGGTTAGGTTTCAGACAGTTTATTTACATAACCACAAGGCACAACGGTACCAATGTATTGTTGGCCAAGCTGCCCGATTGTCTTATATGACAGCCCCAGTGGGTTTCCAAGACTGTAACTTTATAACGGAGTAAAAAGCCATGTCACTCATGCTTTCGAGGAGAAATTGGTGGTTTCCAATTGCTGACCTTGCAATTAGCAGCCTGACAGTAACCACTATGAGGGACAACTTTTCCTCGTTCACATTGGCAGGCGACAAACCCAGGTAAATAATTTGGAGGAAGTTAAGGGGGCATAGCTAGACTGTGTACTTGTATAGACCACCTGTCTGACTCAGTGATTCTCAACCTTCCTAATGCTGCGACCCTTTAATGCAGTTCCTCATGTTGTGGTGAAGCTCCAACCATAAAACTACTTTTGTTGCTACTTCATGACAGTAAGTTTACTACTGTTATGAATCAGGCAACCCCTGTGAAAGGGTCCTTCAACCCCTAAAAGGGTCTCAACCCATAGGTGGAGAACCACTGATCTAACTGCATTAGGTACTACAAATAATGGTATATTAAAAACATTATCTATATTGGGATTCAAAAGTGCACTCATTATTGGGGGATATATACTTCTTCATTTACATTTATATGTAATTTATATATGTATAGATATAAATTTCAATCTAATAAATGTCATATAAATGTTTATTATGGAGCCTTGTTTTTGACATGTGTTAAGTGTTGGACTTCTATCCTCAAGGTCAGAGGTACACACCCATTAGCATCCTGTCATGGCTTTAGAATCTTGGAAGCTCTGTACAGCAGTTCTCCTGTGTCCTATCTGCAGCTTATATGTCTAACTCTACTTGATGGTGAGTTTAAAAGTGTTTCTAAAGTTATTTTACAATTTATAGTTCTCCTATAAAATAATCTTTAGTTTATAATAGCTCTTTATATATCCCATGTAAAATGTTTCCAGATGCTTTAATTAACATAATCATCTTAAAGGTTCATTGATTTGTCATTCTCTTTGAGAGTCACACAGTAAGGAATTGGTAGTTTGTATGCTGTGGGGTAGGGATCCAACTCTTTGTTTATTTTTTTATATTTATATTTGATTGCCCAATCTCTATTTGTTATAAAATAATCTTTTATTCACATGTGTGAACATTATGAGTTTTAGATTTTATTGCTCATGGTATAAGCATGTTTCCCATTACTCAATAAGGGCACCGTTAACAGTATTGGGGACTTTGGGTGTTTAGAAGAAGGAAAGAACAGTAACAGCACCTGGACCTATTGGTTATGTGTTACACTGTATTCTCCCATCAGCCTGCCGATGGTGCATCACCAGCAGCTTAGAGGAAGGAGGAAGAGTGCCTTGTATTATTACTTTTGGGATTTCCTCACGAGAGATTGAAATTTGTGAGCATCATTAGAGCTGATCCAGATAAGACAGAGCATCCCAGTTGCCTGTAGTGTCCTAAGGACCAAAGAAAATGGCCAAGGCTCAGGTGCTTCTGATGTGTTTTATCCTTTTCTGTATTTTCTACTGGAATTGTAGGAGCCTGTATAATACTGATTCAGTTCATTGGAAAAGCAGAAATTTGAAATAGTAGAACTTAGAGCTAAACTTTTACTCTGATTTCAACATTTGGCTGGAGAAGATTAGGAATATATTGATCATAGGATTAACAATAAACTATTGACATTGAATATAATATAGCACTGAGGATTCTTTGGATAACATTATCTTCCAGCTCATAATTTATTATTCTATGGCCAGCATATCTTTCAAATTATATGCTATACATGGTTTTTAAGGAGAAATAAAATCACTTCTTTAGGAGAGTTCAGTAGTCCATGGGATTTTTGTTTGAGTAACTTTCTTTAATGCTTATTTCTGAAGGTGATATGTTAAATACTCTCCCACACAGCAGCATTCTCATCAATGCATCTAAAATGGGTCTTGTTGCATTAGTGGTTTAAAAATGAGACAGCATCTCACCTCCTCTAACTAGAGATGCAGGAGAGAGAATTAACTGTCAACATCAGCTCTGATTCATATGAGGCAGAGCTTAGACAGACCTGTACCCTCCAATGGTTTTCCAGTCTGACACCAGTATCTTTGCCACACTCCTCTCCTACTCAGCTGATTCTTTTTTTTTTTTTTTTTGCAGTGGCCATGGACTAATTACAGTCCAGAGTCACAGGTACAAGTTTTACTCAGTAACAGAGTATAATTTGGTACCAGAATTAGTAGGCTACACATTGACTTTCATATTAAAGAACCATGTAGGCACATTTGCTCTTCTTCAGGGAAGGCCTGTTTTCCCTGTCCCCTATCAGACATTTTTCCTTCTAAAGATAGGCTCATTTCTTAGTTCCATCTTTATATGGTCCTCTCAACTACTTTTGGATATCCTCTTCTTGATCTTGCCTGCCTGTCCCACTTTCTTGGCTGAAAAGCCCTTTCTGGACCTGACACCATTGGCTCTGTCACTCTGTCCCTTCTGCCCTGGTCATTGTCTCCATTGGTGCAGCTCTTGACCCATGAATAGTACAGTTCATTTTGCAGGAGCAGCAGTAGACCCATCCCTATGTGGTAGAGGTTCAAGATGGTCCATGATTTGCTCAGCAACATCTCACAAAACTCAAAAGTCATCAAGTAAATAAATCACTCTTCAAGATGTGGAAGCTGGTGAGTTCCAGATCTATATAAAGGTCAGGAATCAGTCTGTAGGTTTTTCCTCATTGATTTGTTTATAAACGCTGATGAACCAGATCATCAGGTCAGACCACAGTCCACTGCCTCACAAAGAGAAGTTGTTGAATCTCGTCAGCTAATAGGTTGCAGGGGCTGAGGAACCCAAATTGGAAGGTCAGACAGCAAGCTAATGGCTCATAGAGTGGAGGAAGCTCTCAAGTCAGGTCACACAGGCAGCTCATAGTTGCCATTCAAGGAAATGCCACATTAATTTTTTGGAAGCTGCAAATCCCTAATCCATGGGTTCATTCTGAACTGTGTGGCTGCAGGGGCTAATAAACCCAAATCAACAGCTCAGATGACAGGATAATGCCTCACTGTCTCCTCTCAAACCATGCCTGCAGGCAGTTCTCTCTCTCCCTCTTAATATGTTGGCTTCTTGGGCCAACCCAGCATCTTCCCTGCCTAGGCAAGATTAGGAAGGCTCCAGAGATCCACCCAGCAGAATTAGGCTGGGGGCGCCTTGGAGAGCATGTGGTGAAAGATGGCAAGTTCAAGAGGACCTTGCAATTAAAGTTAAGATAATTCACTCCAAAGGTGGCTGAGGAGAATTTGTCCTAAGGTTGTCAAGAGGAGCTTGTCCTAAGGTGGCCTTTAAGAGCTTAGAAAGTTGTTCTGCACTCAGTAAGGGAGATAATGTCTATGAACATTCTGATCTTGGTTCTGACTTATAGCTTCTTGTTCCTGATCCCGAGTTGTACCTTGTTCATTAATAGACCACTTTGATCTATTGAGTGTTGTGTGACCACAGCAACAGATTATCAAACCCAGAAGTGAGACAGAGTGGTGTGGAAGGATTGACTTGTTTTAGAGTTGACAAAAAGTGTTGGAGAGTTGAGGTATGTTTGACCTCCCCCATCTGCACTGTTCCCAGTACTTATTGCCACTGAAGGTACCGAGCCTCTAATAATGGTGATGCTGGTAGAAATCCTAATGCCATTTAATAACAAATAGGTCTTTATCTACCTTGTGTGATTATAAAGCTGAGCTATTTCTAGAACATTCAGATAATGTCACTGGAACTCAAAATTCTAATGTTAAGAGTGGGTGCATTATTTTCAGGCACTGGGGTCCCCAACACTCCAAAAGTGATCCTCAGGAGTGACATTGCAATTGTGAAAATATTAAAAGACAGAGAGCAGACAGCTGGACACAGGGGCTCTCTTCCCATGTCAGGCCTGAGAGAGTGAATATATTTTCCAGTGGGTATATATAATGGAGCTTACAGGTCTTTCCATAAGGCGTTCGTGTCATGCAGTTAGCATGTACATAGTTAATGGGTCATATCATAAGCGGGTAAAATTCTAAACAAGCAAGATGCTGAGTTACCATCTTGACCTAGTGTTAGTTGACTTCAAACTGGCCCTGTGCCCTCCCCAGGTGTTTGCTACATTTATGTTGGGCTGGCTCTAGAACCTGATTGCTCAGATATACAGATAACCTTCAGGCATAGTGAAGTAGCCAGGTACAGAAATGATTCCTCTACTATGGGAGCTCCTTTAAGCCTGCTCCTTAATGTGGAGCTAGCTATTGTGGGGGCACTGTATTTGACCTGGAGAATGTATTTGAAAACATTTATTTCTCAGAACACTGGAGATCTTTCTAAAATTAGGGCTAGTTTTCTCGGCTGATGGTCGTGAATGTAGAAATAAGGTAAAATATTTTTGTACCAAGTCCTCAGTTAATGACGCATTATGGAATGAACTACCACAATAGTTTTTATTATTGTTTTCCTTTTTTTACTGTAAGATATATTTTTTTTAAATCTTCAAATGGAAAATACTTCATTAAGTAGACCCCTCTTACTACAGGAACCACTGACATTCAACGATGTGGCTGTAAAGTTCACCCGGAAGGAATTGTAGCTCCTGAACTCTGCTCAGAAAACCCTATATCAGGATGTGATGTTGGAGAACTATCACAACCTGGTTTCCATTGGTGAGGAGAATTCTCAAGTCATTGACCTCGTCACTGGCTTTTCCTGTCTTATATGTTAAAAACTTTGCGGTGTTTGTGGTATTCTCAAAGAGGTAGATTCTCATTGCATTTTCTCATCCTAGGTTAGTGGGTTAGGTCTTCTACCCTTGAAAGAATGCTATTTACTTTGTTCCTTTGAACATTATTTTTCTAGAAATACAAAACTGCAGTCTTTACACACTTTACGTTAATTTTGGTGTGTCCAAGATTCTGTAATTTCCCTTAAACAGGTTATCTAATTGTCACCCCAGAAGCTTTCTCTCAATTGGAACAAGAGAACTGTGTTTGGTATTAGAAGCAAACTATAGTGGAATTTTCTCAGATGCATGGTCAAAACACCTTAAGGGGAATTGGCTGGGGTAGTTGATTGAACAGGGAGAAGGCCTCATATCTATGAAAGGTGTCAGAAAATGCATAAAAGTGTGTGCTACTTTGTATGTGAGAGTTCACTTGTCCAAGATGTTGAGGGAAGTACACCTGTAGCTCTTATGAGATTAGATTTCCATTTTCTTGTTTTACACTAAGTGTGTTTGCTTCCATAATTTTCTTTAACATTCTGAAATTTTCCCTTCTTTTATGTTTCCACTTTACTATGAAAATCTGTCTTGCACACTTCTCTCCAAACAGAGAACTCTGAATTAGTAACTGTCCTCTGAATACAGCACATTCCTCCCCTACTGAGTAAGAATGGATATCCATTTGCAGTATGCAGCACCATCTTGCATCTTGAGCTCCCACCATAAACGGGTCTCCTTTGTGCTTCCTTAGCTTCCCCCCTTGGAGTTTCTCTAAAGATTTGGTGTCCATATTCTCATTTGGTGTCCTGTTCCTTTAAAGTTTTCTTCATGCAGGTGATGTCAGTTCTTTCTGTTTTCTTAGAGAGATGGTCAATTTGCCTTCTCTGTTGGAATTCTTTAACAGACATATTTCCCCATATTTTACTCCTTTTGGTGAAATATATTTATGACTTCTGTTGTTTCCGGGTATCTAAAATCATCTTCCTAGCAAGAAAATTATCAGCTTAAAGTATACTTTAGCACTGTACCTTACATTTTTTTCTACCTGTAAGATTTTTTTAAGTTGTCTGTTCCTCCAATAATTTTTGTAAGTGGAAAGGGCATGTTTTTTTTAAATTAAGCAATGTCTGCTATATATTTCTTACTATGTAGTGTCCCTTCCTTAGGCCCACCCCTTCTTAACAGGTCCAATACACGAAAGATGACTGTTGCTGCTTCTAAAGAACATTTTTGCAGTATATTCCAATAGGTTTTATTGCTGTTATTCAAACAATGCATAGTACATTCAATATTGCTCTCTTTTCTTTTCTGTCTCTTGAGTAGCCTTTTGGTTTCCATGTGTAAGTTGCCTTTCATTTCATCCCACATCTCATCTGGTCTCTGTCATTAGTCTTCAGTCAGACTTTTATTCCTCATGTTTATTCTTTACATAGTCTCTAAGCTGTGCTCTAGCTACTTTGGCTAGCTTCTACTTGGATTTGAGCAATTTATGATCTGTTCCACAGTTAACCCCTGGGCGTGTTTTGACTTATAAGCTTCTCCACCATTTCTTTCTGTAGATGTGGTTGATTTGATTTTCATTTGTTCCATTCCGGAAAATCCATATGTGTAGTTTCCATTTCTGGTGTTTAATAAGGAATTTGCTATGAATTCATCATTAGTCTCAAAATGTTATTAGTGAACCTGTGTGTCATTTCTGTTACTAAGGTCACATTTTCCAACTACTGCTACTTTCCCCAAATTTTACACTTATCAGTGTGTATGATTGTTTGGTTGATCAATGTCAGGCTGAAAAATTCATGTGAAAATTTCAATATATATTTTTAAATATTTTATTGGGAGCTCTTATAGATATCATAACTTCCCATAGTTCAATTACATGGAGCAGTCCTGTACAATAGCTACCACAGTTTGAAAACTTTTTCTTCTTTAATTCCTTGATATCAGCTCTCCTTTATCCCTTCTCCCCTCAATTTCATTATTGTGGTGGTAAACAGAACCTGGATGAAAGTGTGAGCAGCAGCCTTATATCTGTACTCCTGACCACAGGGCTTGGAAGACCAGTTCTAGTGCTGGAAGAAAACCCCCACAAGTCCCAAAGCTAGAACTGCTAATGAGCAATCTCCAGACAGAGATTTCCCCCCAACTGCCCTCCAGGAAGATGTTAGTATACAGCTGCTACAGGTGCCTGACTTCTTGCTTCTCAGCTGAAAGATGCCTAGCTTTGAAAGCAATCAGGTTCCCTTTGTTGCTGTCACTTAAGGAATCAATTATCTCTTTCTCTCTTAAATGCCCACTGGATGGGTCCTAAAGGACTGGTGTGTAATTGAAGGGCAGAAATAAAAAGGCTTTGCATTCTTTCACCAATTTATATAATCTCAGGGCATGCAGCTCCCCCGCCTCCCACACAAACACAGGCAGACACCTAGCTACCTAACAAGGTAGGCAGGATCTTTAGCCTCGGGATCCCTGAAATAATTGGATGAGCAACTTAAGACCGGTGCTGAGGGTAGGTGGAGTGGAGTAATTGTCTCCTGAGCGGGGAGAACAATAACAACAACATGTCTGCTCTTGTCGTTAAAGCTGCTGGCAGATAGTAATTAGCCATGCGCTTGTATGAGGTATCATTAAGGTGGCACTACAATGAAAGGATAGTGTGGCGATGATATTTAACTAAGAGTATGTGACTGGGACTCTTCTCCAACTTTGTGAATGCTTCTATGTTTGCTTTAATTGGTGCACAAAACTGAATAACACTTGTACTAACTGGTCTTGCTTGCAGGCATATGAATATTAGCCTACCACTGACAAAATTATACATCAGGGAAGATATTGCAGTGTGCTTTTGGATAATGAATATGATGCCAATCTTCTTGAATTTGTCGATCTCAGCCTTATAAACCACTTGATTATCTAATTAAAAATAGCCAGTACCAGTCTATTAAAGTTGAATAATGCATACACTATCAATTTTTACCATTCCATTTTGTTTTGACAACTTGCAATTTTTCATGACAATATTGCATGTATGCCATTTTCCATTTACTAGAGGATATTAGCAGCTATTTTTTCTCATTTTCAGTCATGCCATGTCAAGCACTGAAGGTCCCCAAAGCTTTTCCTCCATCTACATCATTATGGTTGACTGTACTTTGAGGATTTAGTACTTGTTCAGTGTTATTTCATTGCCATTAAACCTGAGGGGTTCATGTTCCAGAAGTCGATCACCAGATCTTCCTCCCAGTCCCTATTTCTGGAGAATCCACTAAGACCTGTGCACCATGGGTGGTCCTGCTTGTATTTGAAACACTGGGTGGCAGTGCTTCTGGCATCACAGCAACCTGCACGCCACCACAGGACAGCACTGTAAGAGGAGTGCTGTGAGCTAAAATACAGGCTCCACAAACATAAGGAATGTGTTTCTGTACCATAATCCCTTTCATATATACCTGTAAAAATGGTTTTCTCCCAAGTAGAATATTCGCCATGTTTCGCATTCCCAACTTTATCTAGCACTTAGTTATCTTTCAGTAAAGATTGATTAAATGAATACATTTAACCTCTACCAAATGGAATTAGCAAGTCATATCACTCCTGTGGTCTATTGGTCTCATGTCTTCCTTCTGTTATGTTTGTTGTATGTATTCATGTACCTCTTTAAGCAAATATCAAACCTGTGTCCATTTATCACTTTCATATCCAACCTGATTTCTATAGTAACTATTTTTACCATTTGAATTGTTTACATGATTGTATTTCGTCCAATGGGCAATAAACATTAAGCATAGTGTTTTATTTATAGTCATAAAAGAGGGTTGTCACTAAAGATCTACTTTATATCAATGTGTATTTTATGGGGTCCATTGAAAACCAAGATATTTAAAAGAGTCAATGTTGTGTTCTTTTATAGAAATCCAGAAAGATGATGATCATTTGCTTGAGCACTTGCAATGTGAAAGATGCATTGACAGAATGGAATGGTGCTACAAATGTAATACATATTCTCAGCATAAAAATAATTTTCCTCCAAAGGAAACTTATGAGATGTTTGGATTACATGAAAAAAATGTAAAATCAGATTTAATCATTCTGGAATTAAATCAGAACAGAAGCAACAAAATACAGAAGATGAGAAAACTTTTCTCCACAGTGAACAAGAGCAATTTAATACTGAAATGAAATTCCCTGAGTGTGAACCACCCAGGTTCATGAAGTCACAGTGCATTCAGCATCAGGAGTCTGATGAAATTGAGAAACTACACACAGGCGATAAATGTGGAACAACCTTCATTGAAGACTCTGTGTTCTATGAACACCAGATTATTGGTATACTAGATAAGACCTACGAATGCAGTCAGTGTGGGCAAATATTCAAGAAAATGTTCAAACTCAATGAACATTATCAAAAAAGTCATGAAGGACAAAAGCTAGGAAAATGCTTGCAATGTGGGAAAAATTTTCACAGTGTATCATACCTCAAGGGACATCAGGAACCTCATGTGGCAGGAATGTCCTATGTATGCAGTGAATGTGGGAAAGGCTTCACTAGGAAGAGTGATCTCACTGCTCATCAGCAAACTCATACTGGAGAGAAACCCCACATATGTGGTGAATATGGAAAAGCCTTTATCAGGAAGACTCTTCTCACTGTTCATCAGCGAACTCATACTGGAGAGAAACCCCATGTATGTGGTGAATATGGCAAAGGCTTTAGCCAGAAGAGTAAATTTACTGTTTATCAGCGAACTCATACTGGTGAGAAATCCTATGTATGTGGTCAATGTGGAAAAACCTTTCTCACGAAGAATGTTCTCACCATTCATCAGTGAACCCATACTGGAGAGAAACCCCATGTATGTGGTGAATGTGGAAAAGCCTTTATTCGGAAGCATGCTCTCACTGTTCATCAGCGAACTCATACTGGAGAGAAACCCCATGTGTGTAGTCAATGTGGAAAAGCTTTTATCAGAAAGAGTAAAGTTACTGTTCATCAGCGAACTCATACTGGAGAAAACCCCCATGTATGTGGTGAATGTGGAAAAGGCTTTATCCAGAAGACTGCTCTCACTATTAATCAGCAAACTCATAGTGGAGAGAAACCACATAAATGTAGTGAATGTGGCAAAAGCTTCATTCGTAAAGGAAATCTCAAAACTCATATAAAAATTCACAGGAGTAAAACCCTATATATGTGGCAAAGGCTTTATCCAGAAGATTTCTCTCACTGTTCATCAGCTAATTCACACTCGGGAGAAACCCCATGTATGTCATGAATGTGGAAAAGCCTTTATCTGGATGGCTTCTCTTACTGTTCATCAGTGAACTCATACTGGAGAGAAACCCCATATATGTGATGAATGTGGAAAAGCTTTCAGCCAGACACAATGCCTTACAGCACATCAGAGATTTGACAAAAGGAAAAAAGCCCTTTGCATGAATTAAATGTGGAACATCTTATATGTGGACATCAGATCTCGTTAATCATGAGAAATTTTCAACAAGAAAAACTTTCATTGGAGTTAGTGTAACAAAGCTTTCAAAACAAAGGAAGAGGTGCTGGAGTTTGGCCTGGGCCAAGTGTGTGAACGGACAGTTGTGACTTACCATATGGGTACCCGTGTTCTGTGTTGCTGTCCCTCTACTGACATGGCCCACCATCTTGGCGACAGATGACCTTCCAGACTTCCACAGAGTGCATGTTCTTCCTCAGATGCATGAAGGTTCCCTAGACTATACACGGTAGTCCCTGGAGAAGTGCTGACAAGGTGGGGAAACCACAGCTTCTGAGAGGAAAGCCTCACTGCCTTCATTCCCTTGTCTCTGCTGAAACTGAGTTTGTGTCTGGGCTCACACTGAGTTCCCATCACTGTGTAACTTGCACAGTAATACATGGCCGTGACGTCAGGATTCACAGAGCTCAGTTTTAAATTAACCTGGTTCTGGGATGTATCCCTGGTGATGCTGACTCAGTACTGGAGAGCTAGATTATAGTTTGCGCCCCCCATTCTCCCATATTATCCCAATCCACTCCAGATCCTTTCCTGGAGCCCGGTGGACCCAGGTCACATGATAGCTGGTTAAAGACAATCTAGAGACCGCACAAGTGAGAGATAGGGTCTGTGAGGGCCTCACTAGTCCAGGGCCTGACTCTTGTACCTGCACCTGGGCCTATACAGCTGGGGATAGAGAGAAACCCAGTGAGTCATGTGCCCCGATTCTTCACTCCCAGACTTCATGTCTGACTCCCTGAACCACTCACCACCCTGAGTTGCCAGAAAGAGGAAAACCCACACATGCTTCATGTTCATGTGGATAAGATTCGTGACACCCAGAAAATGCTCTCCAGGTGAGAAGGATTATGAATTTAAGTCCTTGCATGTTGTGGTTTTATTTGGGTTCTTGTCAGGCATTTGCGTGTGGGAGGTGCATGGTATGTAAAGGTGGAAAGGGCTGAATGGGGCCCCTGCCTCTGGGACTCACACTAGAAAAGTGATGCTGGTGGAGTCCTTGAGAGAACACAGCCCTCTCTTTGAGGTCTTCACTCTACCAATCATGCGGACATCTGTGCAGATTTTAAGTTTAATGTAGCTTTACATCTATTACCATCAGAAGTACACAGATGATCTGGTGAAATTAAAGACAATCTCTATGCTTACCATGCAATGGAATCAAGACTAGGCCTACCTGAATCTTTTCATTCCTTTGACCACGTAGGGAAACAAGTATATGTCTCCCTAAAACTCCTTTCCCCTATAACATTTCAGAATATTTGGGAAAGGATAAAATATACTGCGTTATAGTCCATGTTTAATATTGGAAAAAAAGTGTTTCCTACCAACAAGGTTATTTGTGGGGAAACAGGAACCCACAGAAGTCTTAAGAAGGTCATATTTCTTCCCATGGATTAGTACCCTCTGTGGGTGATGGGTATTCTGAGCCCCCTGCTGACAGCAACCCATCACATACAGGAGAGGTGTTTCCTGGGCTTACACAGTCTTCCAACTTCTGTGGGGCACACAGTAACATTTTCTCTGGTCATAAGCATTCAGATTGTTGGTCAGGAGTGTTACCTGGAGTTGTCTCTGCAGATTTCCAAACACGGGCACTGGAGCTACCATAGTGGTCAGCACAGCAGCTCTAACTGCAGTCTGTATCCAGGCTCCTGTGGGGCCTAAGCACCCCTGCAAGTCAACTTTCTCCCTGAGGTTATTTTTACCTCTGGTCCCTCAGTGGGAAAAGCTTTAGAGGTAGAGAGTGCTACAAGTTGCAAACACTGTGAGCTGGATACAGTGAAAGGAAGTATGATCTACAGACATAGCTCTTTATACAGATTTTGATATTGAGATATACGCCACAAAAAATACTGGTAAAGAAAATCTGGCTCAAAGACAAAGATATTCTACAGGATTTAGGCTGCCTTCTTTACAGAGGAACGGGGAAGTATTTAAATCAGGCTTCTATTCAAAATAATTGAAACTGGAACGTTTTAGTTAATTATTTGATGTTAAGGGGAAAGTTTCTAGTCAGAATTATTTTGGGGGTGGTTTTCTGTTATGTTTGATGGGAAATTTTGCAGATGTTTTTAATTGTTGAAAACAATACTCTAATGCCACTGAACTACACCTGAGAAGAATGTTGCAAATAGTATTTTGTTGCATGTTTCATGAGAAAAATATGTTCCAATACATGACAGAAAGTTTTGCACACATAGCTGCAAACGGACAGAAATTCTTGCCAGTACAATATTTCAAAAACTTTAAAATATTGAACAGGAAAGGGATTGTGATATAAACCAATAACTGAATTTACAATAAAAAATTTCATAATGAAATAGTCTATGTTTATTATTTTATTTGATTATTTGTTTTTTGCCCAAACCATCTTATAGTTAGCTGTGGTCGTCATATAATCATTTGTCAATTTCACAGGATTAAGAGTGAAGGGGTGGAGTCTAGCCAGTTAATCAGATCATAGCCAATGTGGCCTCTGTGTTGGAGTGGCCTCCTGAGGATTCTGGGAACTCCTTCATTCCTCCTTGAATGTAGGAGTCTGTCTCTCTCTGTCTCTTTCTGTTGACTTCCTGGGAGACATTGCAGCTGACAAGACATGTGGAACTATGTGAGTGCTCTCAGCTGGAGAAATCACGTGGACCCATGCGAGCGCTGAGATGCTTACAATGCCACCAGATCCAGAAGACTTCCCACCCACTGGCCTGTGCTCTTGCTGCATTTGGCATCATTGCATGTGTTTTGTGAGTCTGAAGAAGACTTTAAAAATACGTATCGGACATATGGTCTAAGATTGGACTTAAGGAATTGATCTGGACTGGGCTGGGATGTTTTCTTGATATTTGAGTTCTCTTGTACATAAAGCTATTTCTCAAGGACGTGAGTGTCTATGAATTTGTTTCTCTAGTCTACCCATAGTAACATAGATATCATATCATCCCACAGTTCCATCACATCAAGCAGGAGGAAAACATCTTTCTTGAACTTTTTAATATCGGCTCCCTTTTACCCCACCCATTGCCCCACTGTATCTCCAAGAAATCCTTGTTTGTCTTGCTGCCTCTATACATTTATCAATTCTGGGTTCGTATACTGTTAAACAGAAATACACATAACAAAACTCAAGAGAATTACCCCCAATTGCAAAATACATCTGAGGTGAACCCAAAAGGAATTGCAAGTTGAGGAAGAAGGCAGTCCAAGTGTACTCTTCTGTCCTTCCCTGGAGTCCAGGACTGAACCAGTTGTGTTTAGGATCAATTATGTCAGTCTGGCTCCTGGGATGTGGTGACCTTGCTGGATCACTGCCTTTTCAGGGGCTTCTGTGTTCAAACATACTCTTTAGGTCTGGTGTCCTACAGCCTGCCCCTTCTACCTTTGGTTGAACACATGCTAACATTCCCCAAACTGATTGTTAAATATATTACAAGGAATACAAACGACGACGACAAAACTAACTCCCTGCCTTCCAGTAGATTCTCCCTCATAGCACAGCCCTATTTTGTCATCTTTGCTGGTGAGGAGGGAACACTGTTCTTTTAGCAGCTCAAACGAAGGATGCTTACAAAACAACATCCCTGCACTGGCCGCAAAGTGAGACTGCTGGCTGGGGGTAGTGAGACCCGTTACTGATGAGCCAGCTCCATCTCTTCTCTGTGTGTGCAAAGTACTGTTGCATGCAGTATTTGTTGGTAAACTGTGCTTTTGCTGGGGACCGCAGACAATGGTTTAACAGATTCATGCTGTTAAGTTGACCTTACATTACAATAGAGGGGGATACTATTGGAAGGAAGAATAAGGCTATTTTTGTACATCTACCTTTAAATTGAAGCAAAGCAAGTGAAAAAATATATTTAAAAGGAAAGCTAAGTGTTGGATCGGCCCTGTGAACAGCTCACTGCTGTGGGATTGCCAAATTTGCAGGTAGGTAGCTGGGTTGGGGCCTGGGATATAATACCAGGTGTCCTTTAAATTGGTTTATCCACAGAGAGCACAGCTGTGCTCTCAATCATGCCGTCGGAGTTCACAGCACCTTCCTGTGCTTTGCTTCCCTTGCAGGTGCTGTGGCAACTCCCGGCCGAACTGTTGATACTTCAGGATCATCCCACAGAAGCCTGCAGAGACAACTGGAGGCTTGATGGTGAACCACATGGTCTGCAGAGGGAGGAGAGCTCCCACTGGTGATAATCCCTAGCTATGCCCAGCTCCTTCCTGCAGATGATTAGATCAGGCCACGTGGAGAGAGTCTCAGCACTGGGGAAACAGGAGTGCTTGGAATCTGCCAGGTGCAGGGCTAGGTGTCGGTGGAGGTGTTTCTATATTGCTTTGAGAAAGGAATCACAAAATGCCTCACCGTGCTAGTAGAAATAGGACCTGGTATTTCCAGGTTTCCGGCACTTGTCCTGCACAGGCCAGGTACCTTTCAGAACTGGTGCCCAGACTGTAGCCTGATCCACTTCTGAATGTACACTCCTCCCTGGGCCATTCATTGTAATAGAAAATTGACACCCCAGGACCACGCATAAACAGCGGATAATTCTGAGCTGTTTAGGAAACCACTGTTATAAGCACAATAAAAGTGCACTCTTCTAAAAATAATTCACAGGGTACATAAGGGACTGTAGTGGATTGGTTATACTCCTCCCTTGCCCCAAACCACAATAACCTCTGGAAATACAGACTGGTATCTCTCATGAATATAGATGCCCAAATCCTCAACAAAGCCCTGGTCAATAGAATCCAACAGCATATAAATTTATTTTAAAAGACCAATATTCTCAGGTCAATGAATCAGGACAGAAAACCCAACAATAAAAACATCCACATACAACTGATTTTTACATTGGCCCAAAAGACATTAAATGGGAAGCAGGTGCCCTCCTCAATAAATGGTGCTGGAAAATCTGGATAACCACCTGCAGAAGAATGAAATGAAATATCTCATTCTATGTACTAAAATAACTCCAGGTGGATTAAACACCTACATGTAAAATCCAGAGCTAGCAGGATCATTAGTCCAGGGAATACATGGGTTGGCAGAATTAACAAAAGAAACATACTCCATAGAAGGTAACATAGATGAATGGGACCTATGAAAAAGAAAACACTTGTGTAAATCAATAGAGTTTATTTAATAAAAGAGTAAAAAGAGAGCCCACAGACTGGAAAAGGATATTTAGTAATGACACATCATATAAAAGACTAATGATTAAGATCCACAGAATTTTACAAGGTTATAGCAAGAAAAAAACTTTTGATAAGATGGGCTAAAGACCTGAACAAACAATTCATACAAGATGATAGATAAATGGCTAATAAACACATGTGGAAATGTTCTAGGTCTGTAGTCATTGAGGAATTGGAAATCAAAACAACAATGTGATACCAACTAAAGCCCAGTAATGTATCCCAATTTAAAAACAAAACATAACAGAACAATAAAGGGTGGACAGGGTCTGGTGGGATAAGGACTTTTGTACAACTGCTAGTAGTCATGTAAATACGTACAGCCACTATAGAAGGAGATATGGCGATACCTAAAACATATGGAAATTGAACTACCATCTGACTCACCAATACCATTACTGGGCATATACCCCAAAGAAATAAGAAAGAGATGACGAACAGACATGTGTTCCCCCATGATCATTGCAGCACAGTTCACAATAGCACGAAGCTGGAACCAGCCTAAATTCCCATCAAGAGAAAAGTGGATACATTAAAAAACAACTCTGATGTAAACACACAAATAATATGAATCCCTAAAAAGCAGCATTGAAACACTTCAAGTCGTGGAAGGATCTGGAAGACATGCTTAGTGAAGTTAGTCAAGCACAAAAGGACAAATGCTATTTAAGTTCACTCCACTTGGAAAAAGTCGCAGAAAGGGCACAAGCTCAAGTTTGCACGTCATCAGGCCCTCTGGCTAGGAGCTAGATCGCCTGGGAAAGAGCTGGACCAGTGCCATGAACCACAAATCCTCTGGTCAAGGTAAGTATAGTGGAGGTCATTTGGCCAGAGGACACTTCCTGATCTCCTGATAGCTGGGATCCATTGGTGGGGGAAAGGGGGCAGGATGCTGAGTAGTAGCAATATGGATCTGGGGTGAGGTCCCCTGGAGAGGGTGGTGGCCCTCTCAAAGGGGTGAGGCTTAGTGATGGTAGGGCGTGGGCAGCACTGAAGAGGGGAGATGGAACAGTCAATTTTGGGTGAACGTAAGTGCGTGTCTGCTCGGGTGTGGGAAAGGAGAGCTGACAGCCAAGTGGAGTAAGGAGAGACTGCAGGTGCTCTTCGGATCAACAGGTAGGGAGGGTATTTCATGACTTGCACTCGGAGAGCAGAGCTGACTTAGGACTCTGGGGTTACCTGGGAAGCCAGGTCAGATGTCACAGAACAGTGGGAAACTGAATCCTGACTCTCAGAGTACAAGTCATGCTGCAGAGCTGCTTCTGTGGGATCCCCAAATGGGAACTCCACTGGGGGAACTGGATTCTACCCCAGACTCACTGTAACCTGAGGAATTAAGCTGGAAAACACATGGTGTCTGGGGTTGAAGAAAATAGCTGTACCAAGAGCTGTCTACTATTGGTTGTCTAACAAACAAGTCTTGGTACAGCAAGTGTGCTGTGTTAAGACGTATTATCCTGGCAACTGTGTGGCTGTTCTGTTGCAGTCTGCTTATACTCATCTACATTAGGCTGTTTCTCACAGGTGTGCCGCCATTGGAGCTCACCGTCTTGAAGCAGTGTAATTTGTTTGGTTATTTTTCAGAAAATGAAACCTAGGGATGTTGTGCCCACAGGGAAAGAAAGCATAACAAGGTTTTAGGGTGCTTGAAGGGTGGAGGAGAAAAAAGGGAGATGATTTGAAGAAGTCTAGGAAGGAACCCTATCATTTGGAAAACATGTATGAGTATGCAAGAAATTGCACAATTCGTTTGGACAGAATTGAACTATGGAACAATATGACCTATACAGTGGTTGCCAAGTTAAATAATTTTAATTTTATCAAATAAAAGGTAATAAAGTAATAGATCAAGGAATGGGTTTGGGGCTTGCACTAAATCCTATCCCCAATTTAAGGACTATCAGTTCGAGCCCACAGGACGATGGCAACGTAGTCACACATGCCAGGGGGACTCTGCAGAATCCAGCCCAGGAGAGTTGCTTAGAGGGAAATTCAACGCTGCTGGATCGCAGGAGGTGCATCATAAAGATAAGTAGGCGCATATCCACTGGGTTTTGAAGGGCTGTGGGTTTTGGCTTACATCACTGGAAGCCGCCGGGGGCTTGACCTTAGCCCAGCCGCTGTAACTGCTGGAGCCGGGACCATTTGGAGCCCAGCCAATGTATTTGCCAGAGCCGGGGCCATTTGGAGCCTGTAGCAGGGCTTGGTCTAAACACAGCCACAGTTTTCCCCTGCCTGCCTCAGGGCAGGGACAGGACCCTGGCAGCTCCACCAGCAGGGATCAGGGTTCAGCTACATTGATTGTTGCTTCTGTTTATATCTCTGCTCTCTATTCCAACACAGCCGTGGAGGGCTGCACAGGAGCTTTTTCATGTCATGGCCACAGCTTGCGGTGCCTACGTGGTCTGAGCAGGGACTAAACCCAACACCCCACAGCCCAACAGGCAGGGATCAGGGTTCAGCTACACTGCTGCATCTGTTAACATCTCTGCTCTGTGTCCCCCCACTTCTTTGGGGGCTGCTCAGCAGCTTTCTTGCGACTCTTGGGGCTCAGCTGTGGATAGCAGCTGGGGCTTGGGGCAGGGAGTAAGCCCTTGTAGCTCCACAGGCAGGGAGTGGGACTCAGCTACATAGTTGCTTTTGCTTCCCTCACTTCCCTATACCCCTGCAGAGTCTAGTCTAACATTTTAATTTTTCTCCCCCTGCTCTTTATTCCTACCCTGCTCTCTCATGCTCCATTGCAGACATATGGGGCACTCCCATTGCCCTAGGGCATTTGCGCCTTGGCCACACCCAGCTAGGTGAGCTCCACCCTGCTTAGATAGCCAAAGGCTAGGGAAAGGCCTGCTTGCTCTCTAGGGGATACTCCTCAGACTTCTCACCAGGGAGTTCCTGCCTGAGTACCTGGGGACATAAGGCAGCTCAGCCAACACTTTTCAACATTCAAACCAATAACAGGAACATCAGCCCAGCCTGTGCAACACTGGGGCAGGCAGCCGACCTGCCATCTGGGGTACTCCCCTGATAGGGAAGCCACAGGAAGATAAAGTGGTAGGTTAATACCATAGCAAAATCAGCTGTAGGCAGTTCGAAGAAGCATTCCTGTAAGTCTTCCAGAGAGAGACTAGAAAATGGCACCTGGTCCCTCTAAAATAACTCAACGCAAAAAGCCATCACCCCTAACGACTTCAACGAAAAAAACAGGAGAAAAAAAGACAAAGGCAGAAGATGTCCTGAACATAACAACATACATAGAAGAAGCAGACATTGAGATGCCACTCAAAGAAACTCAGAATGCTGCTTGGAGCCATGCAGGATATGAGGGAAACAATACAGAAAAAGGATGAAACGATACAGGAGCTTAGCGAGGAGATAATGAAAAACAATAGCACAATCATGTTCCTTGAAAATTGATTGGAGGAATCAGAGAACCCTATCAGTGTCTTGGAGGACAGCCAAGCAGACTTTAATAAACGTGAACAAAAATCTAACAAGAGCATCAGAGAAGCTGAAGAAAACCTAAGAGCTATGTCTGATGCTATGAAGCAGAACATTAGAATTATTGGCCTACCGGAGGAAGACACAACAAAGAATCATCTGCTACAATAGCGAGAGAATTCTTGGAGGAAAACTTGCCCAGCCTAATGAATGAAAACCAGGCAACCATCCAGGAGGCTGAAAGAACACCAGCATGACAGGACCCCAAGATGAAATCACCAAGGCACATAATAGTTAAACTATCCAACTTTGAGGAAAAGGAGAAAATCATGACAGCAGCCAGGGAAAAACAAGCAGTCACATATAAAGGTTCCCACATAAGGATATGCTCAGACCTATCAGCAGAAACTATGAAAAAAAGGAGAGAGTGGAGTAACATTACTCCAAAAATTGAAGGAAAACAACGCAACTCCAAGAATATCTACCCAGCCAAATTATCGATCAAGATCGATGGAGAAGTAAAAGTCTTCCCAGACAAGGAAAAACTCAAAAATTACATTACAACAAACCCAGCCTTACAAAAGATCCTCGCCGACTCAGTATGGGCAGATGAACAACACTCACCAAGCACAAATAAGAGACCAATACATAGAACAACTTCACCCAGAGCACAACAAGGAGAAAAGAGACCCCAAGATAGCATTGGTTTAAGGATGGAAAGAAGTCAAGAATGATACACACAAAAAACACACACTAATGAGAAAGGAAAGTAGGAAAACTCCCAACACAAAAGGTATAAAATGGCATCACAGAGTCCACAGATGGAGATAATAACCCTGAAATCAGTGGCCTGAACGCAGGCATTAAAAGACTGAGACTAGCAGAATGGCTTAGAAAACACAACCCATCCATTTGCTGCCTACAGGAGACACATCTCAAGGCTACAGACAAAAATAGGCTGAGAATCAAAGGCTGGAGAAGGACCTACCAAGTACACAGCAATACAAAAAAAGCAGGGGTTGCAATCCTAATCTCGGAATAAATTGACCTCAAAGTACAAACCATAAAAAGAGATAAGGAAGGATACTATCTAATGCTCAAGGGAATCATAGACAATGAACCACTAAGCATTGTAAACATATATTCCCTGAATGAGAGACCAGCTGAATATGTCAACCAAACACTCCAAAAGATTAAGAAAAAATCACAGACCCGACAATTATAGTGGGTGACTTCAACACACCACTCTGAGAAAGATAGATCACAGGGAAAGAAACTCAACTATGATGCACATACCGGCTTGGGAGGAACTGGAGGAAATCATGCTAAGTGAAGTAAGTCAGGTACAAAAGGAAAAGTAAAACATGATCCTGCTGAGGCAAATATTAAAAAAAAAATGCTAATGTGGCATAGGGGAAAAAGTTACTATATACTAACATTTTTGGGTTGAAGACTGTGTAGTATGGCAGAGACCAGATCAAAACCAGGGATGCACATAGTAGACAACTGGGGAGGAGGTGGGGAAAGAAAAATAAAAGGATGAATATAAGGAAGAAAAGGTGAGCTGGGGCATGGGGCACTAACCCACCCAAGGGGAGGGTATTGTTTATATCTCCACAGGGAAAGTGGGACCAGACTTCCACCCAGTGCCGCGAGGTGTGAATGCAGCATTCCGGAGTGGAGTAGGGAACCAGTGGAGAGGTCTGGGAGGCTGGCCCCAACACCAAAAATTAAGTGGATTCCTGCCCCTCCCCCAAGAAGAATTTGTTTCAAAGGACGACATTGATTCTACAGCTCGGGCAGAAGGATATATCGGATCAGAGCACACGGGCGCAGATGAAGGGGAGGAGGAGAGAGTGGAGCACAGACTTGCCCACCAGGCCGTGAGGATGATGTTCCTGATTAGAGCAGCCAGTCCACAGAGAGGACAACATGGCCCCCACTATAAGACATGATACCCCTCAGTGACCAATGGCGCTACCGGAGAAAGCATCAGAGACACAGTGTGCAGATTGCACCTGACCTGATCCGACCACACTGAGGCAAATCACTGGGAGAGTTCAGCGGAACAGCAAGGGAATGGAGTGGCAAGGTCCCCAGGGAATGCTGAAAGTGGATTTGGGGCCAGGGCGTGGTGCCCATACAGACTGAACTGGAAAACACTCCTAAAGGCCAACAAACGAACCTTGAACTAACTACAAGCTTTTCTATCTTGATGTGTTTTGTTTTGTTCTTTGTCAGTGGTTTGTTGTTGTTTTGTTGTCTGGCTGTATACTGTTGCTTTGTTTTCCTCTGTCTTATTTTTGTGCATGTTATTATCTCCACAGGTTTGTCTACATGAGACAGGCTGGATGAACTATCTGGAGGAAAAACAAAGGGACCGACAGTTCTGGGGGTACCTGGGATAGGGGGAGATTGGGCGTAAAGAAGTGGTGTTAACAAACCCAGGGACAAGGGAGCAACATGGGATCCAAATTGGTGGCGAGGTGGGGAGTGGCTGGCCTGGTAGGGAATGATAAGGGCAAGGTTACTTAAAGAAGAGGTATAGCTGTAAGCCAGGTGGGGATGGAGCATGATAGTGGGGCAGGAGGAAAGTCAAGGGAAATAGAGGAAAGAACTAGGAGGCAAAGTGCATTTATAGAGGTCTAGACAAAGACATGTACATGCAAATATATATATGAGGATGGGGAAATAGATCTATGTGTCTATATTTATAGGTTTAGTATTAAGGTGGCAGAAGGACCTTGGGCCTCTACTGAAGCACTCCCTCAATACATGAATAGTTTCTTCTATTAAATTGTCATTCTATGATCCTCACCCTCCCGACACAATTGCTGAAGCCAAAGCATTTGAACAAGTAAATATGAAGAAAGTTGATGGTGCCCGGCTATCAAAAGAGATAGCGTCTGGGGTCTTAAAGCCTTGAAGGTGCACAAGTGGCCATCTAGCTCAGAAGCAACAAAGCCCACATGGAAGAGCACATCAGCTTGTGTGATCACGTGGTCCCGAAGGGATCAGTTTTCAGGTATCAAAGAGCAAAAAATCATATCATTGGCTGCACAGCTCCATGATACGATTGTCGAGGACAAACGGGTGCATAAGCAAACGTGGCGAAGGAATCTGATGATGCCCGGCTATCAAAAGAGATAGTGTCTGGGGTCTTAAAGCCTTGAAGGTGAGCAAGCGGCCATCTAGCTCAGAAGCAATAAAGCCCACACGGAAGAAGCACACCAGCTTGTGTGATCACGAGGTGCCAAAGGGATCAGGAATAAGGCATCATCATAAAAAAAAACCCAAAAACTTAACATCGTGAATGAAGGAGGAAGTGTAGAGTGGAGACCCAAAGCCCATTTGTCGGCCACTGGAGATCCCCTCACAGAGGAGTCTAGGGGAGGAGATGAGTCAGTCAGGGTGCGATGTAGCACCAATGAAGTATACAACTTTCCTCCAGTTCCTAAATGCTTCCTCCACCCCACCTCCCAACTATCATGATCTGAAATCTACCTTGATAGAGCAGAGGTTGTACACTGGTGCATATAGGAGCTGGAGGCACAGGGAATCCAGGGTGGATGATACCTTCAGGACCAGGAGTGTGAGGTGCGATACTGGGAGGGTAGAGGGTGAGTGGGCTGGAAAGGGGAAACCGATTACAAGGATCTACATGTGACCTCCTCCCTGAGGGACAGACAACAGAAAAGGGGTGAAGGGAGACGCTGGATAGGGCAAGATATGACAAAATAATAATTTAAAAATTATTAAGGGCTCATGAGGTAGGGGTAGCAGGGAGGGAGGGGAAAAAAGAGGATCTGATGCAAAGGGCTTAAATGGAGAGCAAATGCTTTGAAAATGATGAGGACAAAGAATGTACAGATGTGCTTTATACAATTGATGTATGTATACGTATGAATTGTGATAAGAGTTGTATGAGTAATAAAATGTTAAAAAAAGAAAATAATCTAAGAAGTTGTCCTAAATATAGAAGAGCACGGAAATAATATTTGTGAAAGCCTTATTAATTCCCTGTAGTGTGAAGATGCCTTAATACTGCATGCCATAAGGTAGTCTGACTTGAAAAACGTACTGATGAAGATCAGAGACTGGTGCCTTAACTACAGAATACAGCTCGATGAAAGAAAACCAAAATCCTCACTATAGGACCAATACAAATTACCATGAAAAATGGAGATATCATTGAAGTTGTCAAGGATTTCATTTCACTTGGACCTCAATCAATATACACAGAAGCCATAGACAAGTGATGTGTTTCCCTGGGCATATTTGTTTCCCAGGACCTCTTTAAACATTTAAAACGCAGTGTCTATTTGAGAACTAATATTTACCAGATCCAAGCTATTTTATTTTTAATTGTCTCATATGCCACTGAAAGTTGAAAAATGAATGAGGCTGTTTAAAAGTAAAATGATGCATTTTAATTATAGTGCTAGTGAAGAACTTGATAGTTTGATGCACTGTCAATTGTAGCTTAGAAGTTGTACAATTATAATGCTTGTCATAAATGGATACTATGAAAATTTCATTTTAAGTATATTAGAAATTTGTTGAGAGATCTGTCCATTAAAGGACATCATGCTTGATAAAGCAAAATATCATTGAAAAAAGGATGAACTTCAACAACATAGAACATCACAGTAACTGCAACTAAGCTCAAACTTGACAACTGTGAGAAGGAAGCAGGACCCATATGTGTTTCATTCTTTTTTTTCTCTAACATTTCTATGAGAGTGACATGATTTAATTTGACTTAAACAGCAAAATGCAATGCCAATGACAAACATTTTGCTTGATGCATAGTTAATTAAATTTTTCCCTTTACATATTGGCACCTGATAAGGATACCATTTAATACCACTTTTATTTAATAATATGCTGCAAGTCTTTATGGCAGTTATTGATCAACAAGTGTCTAATAAAAGCTGACAATGGTAGCAAAGATGTAAAACTGTAATTGGAGATGGTATCACTCTAAACATGGACAATCCAAGGCCCTACAAGAAAATCATTGCATCCAAATGAAATGTTCAGCAATTTCACAGGCCATAGGTCAATATAGAAAAGTCCATTTGGATTCCGTGTACCAACAGAGAACGCTCTGGAAAGGAATTCAAGAAAATAATACCATTTACAAGAGCCACCTATAAGATAAAATGGAAAAAACCTGGGCAGAAAAACAAACATCTGTACAAAGAAAACCTTAAAAACAGTACTACAGGATACCATAAGACATAAAGTGAAAAATTAGCCATACTCTTTAATAGGGAATTTTACTTTGTGAAAATATCAAACACACCACAAGTGATCTATAATTATAATGCAATTCTGATTCAGATCCCAGCATCTTTCTGAAAAGTTGAAAAAGAAAGGGAAGAGATTCTATACCTAGAAGCTCTGATGGTGTAGTGGATTATACAATGGGCTACTAGCTGCATGGTCCTCAGTTAAAAACTGCCAGCTACTCTTTCGGAGTAAGATGATCCTGAAAAGTTTTATGATCTCAGAAATCCAAAACGGCCAGTTAGCCCTTGTCCAATAGTAGTGGTTCTCAGCCTTTCAAATGCCATGACCCTTTCATACAGTTCCTCATGTTATGTTGTGGAGAACCCACACCATAAAATTATTTTCTTTGCTACTTCATGAATGTAATTTTGCTACTGTTAAGAATTGTAATATAAATATCTGATATGCAGGATGCATTTTCTTTGTTACAAATTGAACATAATGAAAGCATAGTGATTAATCACAAAAACAATATGTAATTATGTATTGTGAAATATTTATTTCTGATTACAAATAAATGAAATTTTGTCTTGAAGCATGGTGTAGCATGGTTAACAGTCTAATATAATGATAATAAACTGCATTGCTACATTTTGCGACTGTATGCATAAAAAGCCAGCGTGCGTGCAAATGCTGAGAAACCTTCCTTCTCACCAGATCAGAAGTTCTCAGTCTTTGCAAGAGCACAACGAAGTCTACTTTGGTATTTAGACTTGATAACCAAAAAGCTGGAAAGCCCTGTTTCACAGATATGTTGTTGGAAATGGAAGAAGATGGTCTCAGATAGGTATATGACTGCCAACACTTGATCCAGAATTTTGTAACTGGCATTGTAGCGAAATCAGTTTGTGCTGACTCACTGTTAATGAGTTCAATGAACACTTCTTGAACTGTCTCCGGAGCATCTTCATCTTTGACTGTGAATGGGTGTCTAGCAAGTGCAAATGGAATGTCAGGTAGATTTGGAAAGTACAATGAAATTTTATCTGCAAGCATGTGCAAGTGTTCTTTCATAGGCATGACCATCGTCATTCTTTTGTATGGTTCAATGTCATGTTCCTCAAAAAAAGCAGATACAACATATAAATTTTATTTTCATCCTTTTTTTGTGCCAAAGCTAAAGTTTCATTTGGAATGATCAGATCTTTTCAGAAAATCAAGTCATGTTGCATTTGTTCCTCACAGTGATCAATTTAACTCATTCAAGATGGAAAATGTGTCAACCAAGTAAGCTATTTTCTGTAGTTTACTTTGATCGCTGAAAAGTGCTTTGAACTGCGTTGTTGCCTTCTGATTTTAAAATGCTTTGAGTTCATCACAAAGCTCAAAAACACGTTTTAAAACGTTTACTCTTAACAACCATCTTACTTCCGTGTTAAATAGCAGAGCATTATTGTGCTCATCCATCTCGTTCTGCAGTTGCAGTCAACTGTTTAAAGTGCTCGCCTTTACAAAATTGACAGAACTTATGACACTATTCATTATTTCTTGTAACTCTTGTGGAAGCATCTCATTGCTAATATTTGCCGATGAATCATACAGTGAAGTCCGTTGACTTTTAGTGACTCATTCAGTACCAAACGTTGAAATGCAGGTAGGCATCCTAGCATAGCTGGAGCACCATCTGAGTAAACTCCATAAACTTTTCCCAAGAGATCTTATGCTCTTTCAGAAATGAACCTACTGTGTCAAATACATCATCTGCAGTAGTTGTTGTTTCAAGAGGTTTGCAAAAAAGAAACTCTTCTTTAAAGTTGCCATCATTAATATACCTCAGGTAAACCAGTAACTGGGACCAGGTTGCAATGTCTGTAGATTCATCAAACTGGATGCTAAATATTGGAAGTGACTGGATGCTAAATATTGGAAGTGGAGCAGATTTAATTTCCGGGATGACCTGATAAAGGATATCAGCAAACTTGTCACCTATTCTTCTGCGGACAGTATCATTAGATAAGGAAATTGACTGAATTTCATAACAAGTTTGTGTCCAATCATAACTCAAACAATGACTTTGGTCACTTGCAACAATAAATCCTCAGCAATGGTGTGAGGTTTCATAGCTCTGGCAACTCTGAGTGCCACCAAGTATGAAGCTTCATTGGCTGTTAACGTTTGGTTTGTGGTTTTGCCACCAGTGTCAAGTCTGGCTTTCTTGAGTCCATGAGCTTTGCTTCTAAAATAGTTGGTATAATTGTTGGCAAACACAGATGCTTGCTAACAAAATGGCGTTATAGTTTCTTTGGCTTCATATATTCAGCTGATAGAACTTCACAACAAATAACACATTGTGATTCCTCAATTCCTGCTGTAAATATTGAGATAAATACATACTGTAAAAAATCCTCGCTATATTTTATTTTGTTAACATTCTTCTCTACATGATTCATTGTCATGGCATGGTTTTCTAATGAAAATAATATAAAACAATCGCTTTAATAATACAAAAGGTGATACATGGCACAGTTCAGTCAATAGAGTTCGTTAAAGTTTCCTGTGATTTACCATTCTGTGGTTTTGGTTTGTTTGTGTTTTTTTACATACCTGTTACTCTCACAAGGGAGTAGTATTCATATCAACCATAGCTGAATTTAACAAGACCAATCAGCATCAGGATTAAGTTGCCATGGTACAGATATCCCATATTTTTGCAGTAGTTGATGATTTCACGGTACAGGATTTTACATTTACCCAATAATTATAATTCATGAAGTGTCGTTTTACCTCCAATACTACTGCTTTCAACACAGTAGCTGCTTTTAGCAGAGTAGCTAACTGCTTTCAACAAAGCAACTGATCTCTACAGAGTAGCTGCTCTCTACACATGTGTTACTGGTCCGCTTAAGCACATTATGGTGCCAACCCTTTCACATACACTTGTATTTGTATGGGGTAGGCGCGATGATGTCATCACACCAGTTACCCATATGTGGGTGTATCTGCACGAGTGCATACCCACCTGGAGATGGATGGAGGAGTGGTGTCTTGATTTCTAAGACCATTGGAAAATGTGTTTACTGATGATCTTAGGTGATCACTGTGAAAGGGTTGTGCTAGTCTGGGCACTTTAGAGAAACAAATCTACAGAAATTCATGTATAAGAGAGAGTTTTATATAAAGGTTAAGTGCACAGCAAGAAAACATCCCAATCCAGTGCTACCCAAGCTCACAAGTCCAAGATTAACCCATATGTCTGACACCAATCCATAAAGTCCTCCTATATCTCACAAAAGACAGGCAATAACACTGACTGAAGGAGGAAAGCCAAATCAGTGAACCTGTAAGCATCTCAGAGCTGGCGGGGGTCTCCACACGGCTGCTCCAGCACCCAGGGCTGCACTGCAGTAGGTCTATGTGGCTTCTCCTTGGGGATGTCTTGCAGGAAGTGAGCCTTGACAGCTGAAACAGGGAACTGGCCAAGGCAGCTGCACCCTAGTCCGACTATCGCAAAGCAAGAGACCCAAGAACTAGAAAGGTGAGGATCATCGAGCCATTTATCCTTCAGGCCCTCATTTAACCCCACATGTGTTTACCAGCCATGTTGGCACGAGTAAATACCTCAAATGTCGTTTGCTCATCCCCCTGCCCCCCCCCCCCCCAGCAAGTGGTCTCGAACCATAGGTTGAGAACCAGAGCCTTATAGGGTTTCTAATATTCTTAAGTGACTGGACAGCAGTGAGTTGGGTGTTTGGGGTCCAGCCTCTATACCTGCAACTGAGATAGACCCAAGGAAACAAGGACAATCACAATGAGCCATGTGATCAAGAGAAGCATCTACACACTATCATGTCTGAATCACTCAGGCGCTCTCCTCTGGAAACGTCTCAGAATAGACTCACTGTGTTTTGATTTTTCTAAATGTAAATCAACCAGATATTAGGGAAGAGGCTGGAAAGGATGTATTTCTATATAAGCCAATGGTCACACAACATAAAATGCTTCATAAAGCAAAGGCAGGTGAACCACTCAAGAGAGATTTGAAAACAGTTTCCCTTTGAAATTAATGGATTGAAACCTGAGGGCACAGACATGAATGACCCAGCAAACTGTAGTGAAGAGAAATCATTGTCCACTCCAATGAGGCCATCCCTACACTCTACCCCTGGTCTTTCCAGTTTTCCACCTCACCACTTTTTAGCACTTATTTCATGGAATATAATTGTTTTCCTCTTTTCACAACTTTTTACCTTACTCTACTATTTCCTTTCTAAAGCTTTACAACAATCCTCTTCTTTTTCTTCTTCTTCTTCTTCTTCTTCTTCTTCTTCTTCTTCTTCTTCTTCTTCTTCTTGTTCTTCTTGTTGTTGTTCTACTACTACTACTACGACTACTACTACTACTACTACTACTACTACTACTACTACTACTACTACTACTACCACTACTACTACTGCTGCTGTGTCATCTTTTTTTTTTAAATTAAGAGAAAATAGAATGATTCCTACTGAAATTCCTGCTAAATCTGTTGCTAAAATCCAAATTTTGTTTTAACAAAATAAACTAAAGAACACAGCAGACCATCCTATTTGTGCTCTCACTTGTACCTGCTCCTGGAACCTGGGCCTGTGCTATTTGGGCCTGAGCACACCCATTGCCCCAAATTCCCTTCAGTCCAACCCCACCCCTGTGCTGCAGAGTGGTTTGTGTGGGAATTCACATTGACTTCTCTCTCTGTGTCTTCTTGCACAGCCATACACAGCTGGATCCTCAGTGGTCACAGAACTCAGGTGCAGGGAGAACTGGTTCTTGGATGTGTCTGGGTTGCTGACTAGATCTCTGAGATTTGGTGTGTATTCGCTAAACCACTCTGACCTGTAGAAGCTCCTTCCCATCCACTCACAGCCTCTCTCAGGGCTGCCTGATCTGCTCCCATGTGGCACTGGTGCTGGAGACTGAGTCCCCAGTAATGGTGCAGATGAGAGTGAGGTACTGTGATGGTCTCACCACCTCAGGGCCTGACTACTAAAGCTGCACCTGGGACAGGACACCAGGAGTCTTAGGAAACAAGCTTTGAATATCCCATCTATCCATAAATCTGCTGTGACCTAGTGCATCTCCCTGCCATTGACCCGATGGGAGACCTAGGACCATCAAAACGAGCAAGCGGATGGAGACAGACATTTCTGTATCAAAGTCTCCCTGGCTCAGCAGGCTCTGGAATTCTGGTTCCAGAGGAGAATCTTGAGGGGAGTGAAGGTGGGTGTTCATATCATTTGAGAAAATAAACCACACCAGTCTTCTGCTTGTGCTAATGGACAGGGGTCACAGCTCCACAAGGAAGCTTCTCCAGAGCTGGGCCTTGAAGCAAGTTGGATGGCAAAAATATGTCAGAAATGTGAGTGAGGTGGCCCACAGGCATACACTGAATTTTTACCCTGCCCAGATCCCAATATTTGCAATCACAAAATTATCAGGGTTCCATTGTATATGAATTGTTTGATTTGAACACACGCATCCACTAATGTATGCATTACTGTATTCATTGTGAGTTCTGAGAGCTATGAAGACACCAGACAGTCTTCTGCACGGAGGGAAAATCAGTAAACCAAGCAAGAAACGAATGAGCTAAGAAACGAATGATTTCGTCCTCAAACTAAGCCCACTGCAAGTGCACCTATCCTGTCTCATGGGAACCTTATAAGACTGATTATAAATGTTCCTGAGAACTTCTTTGACCATAAATACTTACAGGAAGAGACAACCTCATCTTACTCGGGAGGCACAGTGGGCTGGTTTGCAGTGAGCAATCCAATACTTATCCCACTGTGTCACCATATCTTCATATATCTCTACACCAAGAAGCCCGTATAAAGGGCTGTATAAATGTCACATTGAGAAGCCAAGTGGTGATTTTTTAATACTATTATGTGACTATGAGCTCTGGGCTATGAATAAGGGGGGCCATATCCAAAATTATGGCCATTCACTTACCTTTTGGAATAGGATGTTGAAAGCACCACAAACTGGGCTATCAATATAACAAACATCTGTTTTGAGGGAAATACAGCCAAGGAATACCTTAGAAGGAAGGATGATGAGACTTTGTTTCATGTAATTTGGACAGGCTATCATGACACCAGTCTGTTGAGAAAGACATCATCCACGATAAAGCATGGGATCAGTGAAGGAGGAGGTGATGGATTGACACAGTGACTCTAACAATAAGCTTAAAAATATTCGTTATGGTTATGGTACTGAACTAGGCATGATTTAGTTCAGTTTTACATTGAATCACTTAGCGTTGCAATTGTCTCTGTGGCACGTAACATCATCAAAACAAATGAAAAGACACAATGTTCTTCCCAGATTGAATGACAGTGCTGGGGGAATGGGTATATGTTTTCTTTTCCTTAGAAAAGGAAATATGTAACAGAATACACTCTTTATAACTGTTTTTATGTTGAAGTTCCCCGTGCCTTCGTTAGTTATTGGTTGCAAAAGTCTTGTCTACATATTTATAGAACATTAAGCATCCAAGGTTGTTTGGGTGCAAAAACAGTTAAAGACTCGTATTGACCCTACATGAAAGAGAACTGTCTGAAAGGATTTTCTTTTCTGTAATAATAATTGGATAACCATATCAGGTCTTTAACCAACTGAATTGCCAAGGTTTTGAACTGTCTACCTTTTGGCTAGAAGTTGAGCATTTAATTATGCTCACATAGTTCTGTGTTTCAGGTTCACCTATGTACAATTCATATGCATCTATTTTTACTTTCTACAGGTGAACATTTCTGTGCATGATGGCTGGTCTTAAGACATTATGTAGAGTTCTTCAATGCAAGTACTGTTACTATTATGTGTTCCTTGAGTATTTACTATGGGATTCTGTCCTAGGCATTGTGTGATTTTAATAGTAACCCTGGGCACCATCTTCAGTGCCAGAAACACCTCCCAGAGTTGTGCAAACTAAGAGTGACTACTATAATAGCCAAATACCCCATAAAACATATCAAGGAATTGGCGCATTTGGGATATGGTGTGGCAGTTTCATAATCTCTTGACAACTTGGGAAGGGATGGAGTCTAGCCTATCAATGAGGTCACAGCTTGATGAATTCATTTGGAGGTGCAAAGGAGATAAATAGCTCACTGGAAGCCAGACCCAGATAGAATCTCTACCTGTTGAAATATTCCTGTTTACAAAGCAACATGGTGCTCCACTGATAATAGCCAGAGCCCTGGCACTGGAGCCCTGGCAATGTGAAGACCCATGCCAGTGCTGAGATGCTTCCAGCACCACCAGATCCACAAGACTTTCCACCCACTAGCCTGTGATCTTTGTCACTACATGTGTTGTGTGAGTCTGAAGAAGAATTTATAGATTGGTGTCAGACATATGGGCTAATATTGGACTTATAGATGTGATCAGAGCTGGGATGTTTTCTTAATATACAGTTACTCTTTGATATAAAGCTCTTTCCTATACACATGTGAGTGTCTTCCTGGATTTGCTTCTCTAGTCTGCCTGGACTAGCACATGGTGTTAGAGAATAATGTTAAATTTGTCATGGGCTGCCTGAAGTTCTGTCTTAGAGTAAGCACATCTTGTTTAATTCTTGTAAGTTTTCAAGTAAGATTTTATCTCACTTATTTGGGCATTACATTAGGAGGAACAAGAACCCAGAGAATGGTCTTGTGCTTGGTAAAGTAGAATGTCAATTAAAATGGGAGAGACTCTCAATGAGATGGATTGTCACAAAGGCTGCAACGATGAGTCCACATAGAGCTACCATAGTGGTCAGCACAGCAGTTCTAGCTGACCGGGCACTGCAGTCCTTATCCAGGCTCCCGTGCTCACCTCTTTCTTCACTTGGTCCAGAGTGGGTGGGTTCTTAGCATCCTTGCAAGTCAGCCCACCCCCTGAGGTTAGTTTTATGTCTGGACTCCCACTGACTCTCCCTCACTATAAAATACTTTGGACATAGAGTGTGATACAAGTTGCAAACACTCTGAATTGGTTGCAGTGAAAGGAAGTACGATATATACATGTAGATATTTATCTAGATTTTGAGATTGAGATATATACCACAATAAAATACTGATCAAGAAAGAAATTTGCCTGAAAAACAATCAAATATTGAACACCGGTTAGGCTTCATTCTTTCCACAGGAAGAGGAAACGTACTTAAAGAAGATTTCTATTCAAATTAATTAAAGCAAGAGAGTTATAGAGTTATTTATTCCACGTTAAGGAGGAAATTGACAAGTCAGAATTCTTTTTTATGGGTTTCAGTGACGTGTGGTAGGAAAATTTTCAGCTGTTGATAATTGTTGAACACAGTGATAATCTAATTCCATTTGTGTTAGTGTGGGTATATTAGAGAAACGAGTCCACAGAAACTCATTTGAATAAGAGAAAGTTTTATATAAATGGTAAGTTTACATCAGGAAAATATCACAACCAAGTACTACCCAAGTCCACAAGTCCAACATTAGCCCATATGTCTGACACTAATGCACAAAGTCCTCCTCCATGTCACAAAACACATGCAATGAGACCGATTGCAGGAGGAAAACTGGATCAGTGAGCAGTGTATGCATCTCAGCGCTGGCAGGGGTATCCACAGAGCTATTCCAGCACCCAGGGCTGCATTGGGGTAGGTACATGCGGTGTGTCCTTGGGGATGTTCTTGCAGGAAGTGAGCCTTGCCAGATCAAGCATGGCACTGGGTAAGGGATCTGCAATCTGCTCCAACCATCAGAAAGCAAGAGACCCAAAAACTAGAAAGGCAAGGCTCACCGAGTCATTTATCCCTCCGCCCCTCAATTGACCCCACATGTGTTTATCTACCAGGTTGGTACAATAAACCACCTCCCTCTCCATTGAATTATGCATGAGAAGAGTGATGAAAATATTAGTTTGTTGCACGTGTATGAGAAAAATAACTTTTAAAATATGACATAGTTTTTCAACCACAATCAGAAACTGACGGAAAGTATTGCTGGTACAGCAACACTTCAAAAAGCCAGCTAAAACATTGAACCCGAAAAGAGATTATGATATAAGCCCAAAATTTGAATTTGTAAAAATTGTTAGCAATGGAATAGTCTTTATTTAATATTTTAATTATTTTCTCACTTTTTTCCCCCTCCAAAACCATTTTTTGGGGAGCAAATACAGGTGTCATGTTCATCAGTAGTTCAAGTGCATCAAGCAGTATTGTATGACTGCTACCACAATTAGCTTCAAAACATCATCTTCCTTCTTCAACTAATGGCATCATCTTCCTTTATTCCACTCCCCTACCCCCCACTGTAGCCCCAGAAGCCCTTATTCTACTTGCTGTCTCTTTATGTACATCAATTCTGGCTTTCATCTACAGTCAAACAGAAAAACATATCACAGAAATTCAATAATGCTATCCCCCAATGACAAAACACATGAGATAAACTCTAATAGGAATTTAAAATTGAGGAAGTAGGCAGTCCAAGTATAGTCTGCGGCCCTTGCCCGGAATCCATAACAGACCTAGGTGTGTTTCAGATGTGTCAGTCTGGCTACTGGAATGTGAGGATCTTGCCAGTTGACCGCCTTTCTCAGGATTTTCTGGAACCAAAAGCACTCTTTAGTAGCTGGTATCCTGCAACACACCCTGTGGCTCATGCTGAACAAGCAAACGGCTTGTCCTTCACATGACATTAAATACACCAAGCAACAACAACAAAAACAACACAACCAACTCCCTGCCTTCCAGGAGGTTTCAGCTCACAGCACAACCCTATTTCTCTATGTTTGCTGTTGAGGAAGGAACACTATTCTACAACTGCAGCACAAACAAGACATGCTTGCAAACCTCCATTCCTGCACTGGCCACAGGTGAAGCCACTGGCTGTGAGGACTGCTGCCTACTTTGATGATGAGCCGGCCCTGTCTCTTCTCTGTGCGAGCAAACTACTGTTGCACACAGAGCCTGTGTGTGAGCTGAGCTTTTGTCAGTGACCTCACACACTGGTTTTACCGAAATCAACAGTTATATTTTGTGCAGTACACAAGAAGGGGAGTAATTCAACTTGAAGGGAGACTAAGGTTATTTTTATAAAAGTACCTTGTAAATTGAAGCACAACCAGCAAAATATATGTAAAAGGGAACCATTAACATGTTAATAATAATTTTATAAATAATATCATAAAAGGTGTCACAGAAAAGGATGATATAATTAAAATGAAAACACAATGTATGAAGTTCTATGGAGACCAGGATGATGGAAAAAATAGAACAATTCCTGATAATATCAAATACGATTAAACAAAATACAGAATACACAGAAAGCAATTAATGGACATAAACAAACAAAACAAGATACAAATTCAGAAATTTGATAACTGTAAGCCATTGGCACCAAGTGAATCCCAAATCACAGTGACTCTCGGACAGAGTAGAACTGCTCCGTAGGGTTTCAGACACTGTTAATCTTTTGGAGGAGCAAACAGCCTCATCTTTCTCCCTTGGAGGAACTGGTGGTTTCAAACTACTGACCTTGCACTTTGCATCCCAATATAAAATAAACAAAAAAGATGGCAAAATTAAAAAAAAAAACTGTCCCAGGGGAGGCTAAGAGTTAAGTGAGAAAGCCCTAATTCCAACAGGAAATCCTCCCTGTCATCTATCTGTGCCTGTCTAGGACTGGGTGTCTGTGCTCATGAATCCTGCGTGCCCCCTGCTGCCCAGTGTCTCCCCTGCAGGGGAGATTTGTGTCTGGGTTCACACTGACTTCCCCTCACTGTGTGTTTCCCTTGCACAGTAATGCATGGCCGTGTCCTCAGCAGTCACGGGCTTCAGCTGCAGGGAGAACTGATTCTTCGATGTGTTTCTGGTGATGGAGAGTCAGCTTTGAAAAGACGGGTTATAATATGTATTACCAATAGAGCATAGCTCTCCCATCCACTGCAGCCCCTTTCCAGAAGTCTGGCAAATCCAATGCCAGCAGTAACCACTGCTTGTGATGGAGAAACCAGAGACAATGCAGGTGAGGGACAGCTTCTGGGACGGCTTCACCAGTCCTGGACCTGACTCCTGAAGCTGCACCTGGGACAGGACCCCTGAAAACAAAAACAAATGTTCCATGTCAGTCACTTGAAGTCATAACTATCCCCATAGACCCAGGTCAGATATCTGTATCTCTCACCTTGGGGAACTGTCACCAAGCATAGGAGAACACATAACAATAGCATCTTAACACCACACCTCTGCTTTCCCAAGAGACCTACAGCCCCGTCTGAAGAGAACTGATAGCTTTCCCACCCCAAGGGTGAAATTGTACCCTAGTGCCTGAAATATAATTTGCATATGAGGATGTCCTGTCCTTATAAACAGAAAGTGATAGAGACCAGACCCCCTCTATCTTCTGAGCTCATGGTAGGGTAAATGTTTGAACTCATATGCATATTAGTCTATAACAGAAGAAGTTTTTACCAAGAGGTGTGTGGGAGAGGTCAAAGAGTGCCCAGAATTTCTGAGCCCAGTGTTCTTTCCTTCCCGGTCCTCATTGCTCCTGCCCTGCCTTGGGCTCCTGTATATCCTGTGCCCCAGAGAGTGGGCAGAATATAGTTTGTTAAAACCATCAATTGGACCCCAAGTCATCTTCAGACCTCACAATTTCCAAGGTCCTTTTTTTCCTGTATACCCTGAAACTTCTTAATTAACCTCCTCAGAGCCTTAATAGTTTTCCTTGTGTGGGAGTGACATCTTTGAGAAGCATGAATATCAGGTTAGTCCCAAGGAGTTGTGGTTGATAAGATCCCAAAGGTCCAACTCTTCTATGAAGCCATTCAGTTCCAATTTCCACCTACTCCACTCTTGAGGAGATTCCCTTATGTTTCTGGATTCTGTGAATCAATGAAAAATCCAAAAGAAATTAATGAAATTTTGAGGAAAGGAATCACGTGGTGGTGGGTTCTGTTCAGTCCAAATTCTGACACTCAGGAAAGGGTAAACCAGATGCTGTGCCCAAAGGACAAGCTCCACTCCCAGCTTTGCAGTTTATTTGCACACATCTGACCTGAAGCCTCAGGCAGAATGTTTCCAGTCAACATTGTCCCTCTGCTAATCTGTTGCAGCCAGGATTTCCCAAACTTGGGCCATGGTCATCACCAACCCCACTACTCTTACCTGTAATACCCACACTACATCCCAGAGCCCAATGATCGAGGTCAACCTCAGTGTAAGCAAAGTGATTCAAGTGTTACTGGGTCTCAGGGAAGAACGTGACACCTGGAAAAGTTGGGCCCCAGGCAAGACAATATTTTAATTCAGTAGCCTCTAAGAAATGCAAGATTCTGAATAGAAAACCACTCCCTTGTTTGCTAGAATATCCGGAATAGTGAAAAATCAGTCGAGTCATGATTTCAAGTACAAAGATGGAGAAAACCAGTAAATGAAAACTAATCATTTAAGAAAAGGCTCAGAGTAAGAGTCAAGTACAATATTGTCGACTTTGAAACCAAAGACCTTTTCCTGAAACCCACGAGGCACTCGTCATTATAATTAGGTCTATCCATCCAACTGATCCTCGACATTTAGAGATTAAACAGACACTCTTGTAAATGTCCCTTGCCCTGGGACTCTGGTTCCATTGAAATGTGAGCATCTCCAACCACAGACAGCCTCTCCATTTGTGCTCTGGGCACAGCCACGTCACAACTGCTCATGGGTCTCACCTGACATTTATTCCCTAAACTCAAAGATTGTCTAATTTTGGAAAATGGTACATATTATTGGCTATAGAAGCTGTGACATCTATAAACATGTAGTTTATAGATTCTTTCCTCATAAAGTTTAAATATTTTCCTCAGACTGAGGGTTGACAACACTCATTTGCTGATTAATTAGAATCTGTACACCTCCAAATTAATGTTTCTTTTTACGGTGGGGAAATCCAAGCACTACGTGTTGGTCACCTGGACTTCTTTGTGCCAGAATTTGCTGAAGGGCATAATCAATTACTTTAAAGTGAAGACACATTGTACTCACTACAATCCAGGGGTGAAAGCACAGGACACTCTAGCATTTTTCATTTGGAGATCATTGAATTGGTTCACTTTTCATATGCACACTGGCAGAGAGAGCATCACTTGATCCTGTTCATTTCATCAAACCCCCATCTCACTCTTTGCTCTTGGTGCTTGTCTAACCGATTCAAGCTTGAGACCGTGATGTAGCTTGTGTTAATCTGGGTAGACTAGAGAAAGAAATCCATGGACACACATATGTGTATAAAAAAGATATTTATATACAAGAGCAATTGAACATTGAAAAACATCTCAGCAAAGTCCAGATCAAGTCCATACATCCGATATTAGCCCATATTTCTGATATCAATCTGCAAAGTCCTCTTGAGATTCACACAACACATGCAATGATGCCAAATGCAGAAGATCACAGGCCAGTGGGTAGGAAGTCTTTGGATCCAGTATCATTAGGAATATCTTAGCCCTGGCAGAAGTCTCTGTGGCTTCTCTGGCTTCTGTGGTCTGGTTCTGTCCATGTGGCTTGTCTTCTGGAATGTCTCCCAGGGAGTAGCAGAGAGAGAGAGGTGTCTTCTTCCTCCAAAGAGGAAGTATCGGAATTCTCAGAAGGTCATGCCAACAGAGGTCCCTTTGGCTATCTTCAGATTGACAACCTAGACTCCACCCTTACACTCTCAGTCCTTAAATTGACACCAGATTAGGTGACTACCACATAGCTGCACACTAGTTCAGGTCACTGCCATGATCATATCATAATTTCATAGCAGTGATTAGTAGGGGTCTTCTTAAGTGTCAACCACATGACATTATTCATGTACACATCACTATCCTAACAGGTTTGGTACACATGTTCTCAATGATCTCCTATCTCCCTGTACTCTGAAGGAGCAACACATCGAACTCTTCTAGACTCAGATGTCTGGGTTTCTTTTGCAGTCCCCTATCTCATGAGGTAGGGCTTGGTCAGTCACTTAATCAAGGTGCACTGCATCTCTCAAAATTCTGAAAGATGGAAATAATAGAAAATATGGCTTAAGGAAAATGCAATAATATTTGCTCCAGTTGTCTATTGTTGTACAAGGAATAGATATACATTGCAGCTTAAAATTGAAAGAGCTTTTTGCTTTTTATTTGTTGCTTGATTTCCCTTTTAACTCTTTTGATGCACATAAATGTCTGATTTTTAGATCACTCTCATCTATGTTGCCTTCTTTGTGTGTACTTCCTTTGCTGTGTTTGACAGCGTATGAACGCCCTGAAATGGGGCACTAACATGTGTCCCTGCTTCCTTATAAATGGTCTTCATAGCTCTGGGATTCATATTAGGTCCTTGATCATTACACTTAAAACAACAAACATCGTATTTTGAGAGAGAGAGCTGCTATCAGGAAGGAAAAGGAGCAAGTTCTTACCTTCTCTGGAGAAGATGTCTTGGATGATATTTAAACTCAATAAGATTAGGCTGAAACATTTAAGAAACAGTTAAATGTTCCTTGGGTTAAAGTAAATAGCATCTCCCTGGAACACAGACTTAAAAAAATACTGTTTTCTTGCAGAAAAATCCCTTACGCTGCAGATAATAAACAAAACCTTATTTCCTTATATCCCTTGATCATGGCTACAGTAACAGATGAAGAGTCACTGCCCCATGCACCAAGATCCACCACTCCTGACTCTGAGAAGAACAAAATGACTTTAAGGCTCAATACCAATTGGTAAAAATCTATCTTTTAAACAAGCGGCCATCTAGCTCAGAAGAAACAAAGCCCACCTGGAAGAACATACCAGCCTGTGTGATTGAGTGGTCCCGAAAGGATCAGTTATCAGGCATCAAAGAACAAAAAAATCATATCATTGGCTGAACACCTCCATGATAGGATCGCTGAAGACAAATGGGTGCATAAGCAAATGTGGCGAAGAAAGCTGATGGTGCCCGGCTATCAAAAGAGATAGTGTCTGGGGTCTTAAAGGCTTGAAGATGAACAAGCGGCCATCTAGCTCAGAAGCAAAAAAGCCCACATGGAAGAAGCACACGAGCCAGTGCGATCATGAGGTGCCAAAGGGACCAGGTATAAGGCATCATGAAAAAAAAAGATATATATGTATATGTATATATATGTGTGTGTATGTATATGTGTGTGTATATATATATACACACCATATTGAATGAAGGGGGATGAGCATAGTGGAGACCCAAGGCTCAAGTGTCGGCCACTGGAGATCCCCTCATAGAGGGGTTTAGGAGAGGAGATGGGTCAGTCAGGGTTTGAGGTAGTACCGATGAAGAACACAGCTTTCCCCCAGATCCTGGATGCTTCCTCCCCCAACTACCATGATCCGAATTCTACCTTGCAGGCCTGGATAGGGCAGAGGTTGTACACTGGCGCATATGGGGGCTGGAGGCACAGGGAATCCAGGGTGGATGATACCTTCAGGACCAAGGGTGTGAGGGGCGATGCTGGGAGAGTGTAGGGTGAGTGGGTTGGAAATGGGGAACTGATTACAAGGATCCACAAGTGACCTCCTCCCTGGGAGATGGACGGCAGAGAAGGGGGGGAAGGGAGACTCCAGATAGGGCAAGATATGACAAAATAACAATGTATATATTACCAAGGACACATGAGGGAGGGGGGAGCGGGGAGGGAGGGAAAAAAAAGAGGACCTGATGCAAAGGGCTTAAGTGGAGAGCAAATGCTTTGAGAATGATTGGGGCAGGGAATGTGCGATGTGCTTTATACAATTGATGTTTTTATATGTATGTATTGTGATAAGAGTTGTATGAGCCCCGAATAAAATGTAAAAAAAAAGAAAAGGAAAAAAAAAAGGAAATGATTAGGGCAAAGAATGTACAGATGTGCTTTATACAATTGATGTATGTTTATGTATGGATTGTGATAAGTGTTGTATGAGCCCCTAATTGTTAAAATTAAAAAACAGTGTCAAAAAAATAATAATAAAAGCCACCGTAAGACAAAAAAAATAATCTATCTTTAAAAGGGCAAGTCTAAAGTCATGCCCCAGACCACCTCTCTATTTAGGCATGAAGTCTTCCATCTGAAGAGGAAGAGCTTAATGATTAGTAGCTGAAGGCACTGGGGAAAACCTTTGCACCAACGGAATGAACAACTTGGAAGAAAAGTTCTCTGCCCAATGGGAAAGGGTAGGCAGAATGTGCAGATCCGTAGAACCTTCGCAGACTAAAAGGAACAGGTAGAAACCACATCTCAGAGCCCGGTCCAGGAGGACCCCCTTGGAATGAGGCTCAGTCAAAAGACCAGAGAAATGCTCATGGCCCACACCCTGCCACAACAGTGACCCGCACTCAGTAAAAATAACAGCAGGGTGCATCAGGGAAGTTAATATCGAGATTCTCTCTAGCGATAGAGCAAGTGAACACAAAGCAAACACATTTTAAAAAGAGTTTTATAGAGGAATTTGAGTCCTTTAGTATTTTAAATAAAAACCAAGGTTAGCAGTGATGTACATTGTTTGTAGTTAACTACAAATGGATCCATGACTATATTTTAACAAACTCTGACAATTAAAGCCTAGCAGAACTTTGGTCATAATCAGTCCTCAATAGAAAACATCATACAGAACATAATATGCTGATATATATGGACATATTGAACATGCCCATCTATCCACAAATATTATGGGTAATACAAAATAGTAAGAAACGGTTGTAAGTGATACACATCAATTTGGGATACATGATTGACACAGAGATGGGTATTATAAAATTAAATATGAAACTCTAAAATTATGATAAAAAATCTACAGGAAAATGTCAATAAATGTGGTATAAATAGTATCGTTAACAAGGTCACAAAGATGACCTGATACAAAGAAAAACATAAAGTGGGTATTTATTTTTGGAGACTATTACTATAGAAAATAAAGAACATTCTATCCAATAATGTACATTACGTGTAAGAAAAAACAAGAATACACAGAAACGGAGATCATGTAGCATTATGCAGCTCATACGCCTTTCTTCTCCTGGACTTCAGGAGTCACATTGCCTTCTCCCCCACCTCCTTTCACAGGGATGCACGGCAATGGCCTGCGCAGCAATGGAGCTCAGTGTTCAATGAATGTGACTATGAACAGGGTCACTGGGGATGTGTACTTGATATATGGGAGGAGGAGTATAGTCTGCACACACCACTCCATAATACGCTGACTCGTAGCTGATGTAAGAGAATCAGGAGACAGAATAGTGAGACAAAATGTATACACTTTATACATTGGTCCAACCCCAGCACATTGGCCTGGAGACAGAGATCCAGGTGCTCAGATGAAGTATTGCCAAACCTTCTCGTTTCAGTCTCTGACCTACTCACCTCTGAGAGCTGCCCCAATATGACGAAACCGACATATTCTTGGGAATGAGGTCCATGGTTCTGAGATATATTATAAAGAGTGAATGAGACCTAAATTTAAATAAATACATCATGAAACTATATCTGGTTGGAGATTTGCATATCATTGGTAGCTTTCTAATATATTTTAAAATGGGTTCATCTGGGTTGAGATTGTTGACTGTATCCTCAGAGAACACAATCCTGTCCATGACTTTTCCATTCACCAAGACGAAGGTCCCATTCTTCCAGAACACAGAAAGTGATGGGGAAGATGGCTGAGGAGGTAGACTTGGCTTAGCATTGAGGATGACTTTAGGAATAAAGTCAGTAGTCCTCTACTATCGGGAACTTATATATTTATCAGACACACATAACAAAACCAAGAACATTTAAACTGTCAGATATACATTTTCTCTTCTCCATTAGATTATGGTAGAATTATTCAAAAGTTAGAAGATCAGCTAAATCTAGCAATCTTAGTGAATTCTTCCCAAAGTGGCTCCAATTCAATGATTGCTGTAAATAGGAATGGCTTTTGTAAGTCACTAAAGAGAAAGAGCTTTTCTTCAACAACTACACTGCTATGTCTACTTAAGAGTCATTCTACTGTGGAAAGAGTACATATCACTGTAAAGCAATTTACCTTTGTCACAGGAAGATATTTCTCATACAAAATGTCATCGTTAATAATGTCATTCACACCTAATTTTACATTTAATACAGATTCTTATACTGAAATATCCGAAAATCCTCACGTAAAGTTGCATGTCACTTGATACTGGGAATGTTACTGGTATCCCAATACAAAATAGTAGCAAAGCCACCAGAAGGAGAGTGACAGGTATGGACTCTCTGGGTGAAACAAGAAAGAGTGGCCAACATTCTGTGGGGCTGTGAAGGTGAAGATACAGCATCCAGCATGAAGAACTGAATGATCCCTTTTGGCCCTAGAGATCTCCCTGAATACTGAATTTGCACAGATAAGTTCGTGTCTCTCTGGATTATCACGGGTTGAAGGTTCTGAAGGATAGATCAACACAAGACATTAGCACACAGATAATAAAATGCAATGGATGAGCTTGTGTGTTTTCATATGGGGCTCCAGAAAAGACACACACACACGTAGGCTACCATCCAGATTAGGAAAACAACCAAACCAAACAACAGCAGCAACAAAACCTGTGTCATGTGAAGAATAATTTCAACATAAAACATGCTGACTGCCTAGATTTTAACTACATCATTAGCTAGATGATTGTCAGAATGCCTCACAAATTGTGTTGGAAGAACATGCTGTGAAATTTTCAGCAAATAGTCAAACACTTAAGACTCAACTTTGCCAGCTACAATGTTTCTAGAGTCTGATTGGAAAGTATTTATCTGAAAGTCATGAGAACTCTGATGCAGGGACCCCTGGCAGAGTCATTTCTTGTCCTTAAAGGTTAACAAGTTGATTGTTGCTGTAGGACAGAATATCTTTTCCTGTTACAATATAATTTTTTAATATAGATAACAGGAGTAGGCACAGAATTATTATTTTTAAATTAGACGGAGATTCCCCGAGGGAACTCTAAAATTTAGAGAATCCACACATGACAACAGGAAACTAGCGTTGAAGCTCGCGCTGCACCTACTCCTGGGTCTGAGTCCTGTGCTCTGAGGGTCCTGAGTGCCTCCTGGGGACCAGTCTCCTCCCTGCAAGTGGGGTTTGTGTCTGGGCACACACTGACTTCCCCTCACTGTGTCACTTGCACAGTAATACATGGCTGTGTCCTCAGCTTTCAGGTTGTTCATTTGAAGATACAGCGTGTTCTTGGAGTTGTCTCTGGAGATGGTGAATCGTCCTTTTACAGAGTCTGTGTAGTATGTACTACCACCATCATAGCTTATGGTTGCCCCCCACTGCAGGCCTTTCCCTGAAACCTGGCGTACCCAGTTCATGCCATAGTCACTGAAGGTGAATCCAGAGGCTGCACAGGAGAGTCTCAGTGAACCCCCAGGCTTTCTTAGGTCACCCCCAGACTCCACCAGTTGCACCTCACACTGGACACCTCTAAACATAGAGTCACTGTGATTAGACGACACACATAAAATCACAGACAATCGCAATTATACACACATACAGCAAGCTCTCAGTAATTGCCATGTAAAATTGTCAAAATGAAAGCCAACTTTGGTATAAAATTCATTATGTGTCCTCTGTACTAGTTCCTGTGTTCAAAATAGTAACTAAGACCCCGGAGACAGACTGTCTTCTGAGAAGGCCCACATCAGGGACTGTGGCTGGTTTATCAGCAGACAGTTACATTTGCATATCCCCTGATATTTAGAAGCAGATGAGTAGAAAATTTAGGCAATAATTCTCCCTCGGACCCAGAGAAATACAAACACTATCAAAGAAAAACTGCACTTTAACAAACTGTTTATCAAGCATTGCTTTAATTGTTCTATATTATCAATATTTTATAAAGTAGTTTTCTATTTGTAAACTTTATATTACATACAAAACAAACTTTTTAACTTTGTGGTATGAACGCTCACAATGCATCCTCTCTCATTCCCCTTAAGATGTGGATACACATGATCATAGTGGCCATTCAATTATATGTTTCTTGTGTGGGAATCTTACTGATTTTCTTGCCTTCCAAGGCATTCCCACATTTCAGTGACATTTGTACCCCGTGGACAGGAAGCTGTTCATAAGGCATGTCCACAAAACATGCAGAATGGTGTCTCTCTGGTTTCTGATCTGGGAGATTCAAGTCCCCCTTCTTTTGTCATGATCAGGAAACCTGGCTAATTTTCACTTTTCTTTATTTTCTAAAAGAGTCAGTTTTCATATCATTGGCTTACTGATGGTGTTCCTATAATTTCATTTATCTTGGTTCCTTTTATATTGCCTCCTCCCCTCTGCTACCTATTCTATGGATACTACCTATGCATACTCATCTTTTTCTAGGTCCATTAATTGGAAATGGAGGTAATCAATTTCAGAGTTTTGCTTCCACACTATTCAAATGTGTGTGGTTATGAACTGCCTTCTAAGTTCTCTTCAGATAAACCCCACAGTTTGTTGTATTGTGATTTCATTTTCATTTAACCCAGTACAACCATTCATGTTAATGATACAAATAATATAGTATACATCCATGTATTCGTCACTCACACTCACTCACTGCCATGAGTCAGTGCAGACTCACAGTGACTCACGGGGACAGGATAGAACTGCCCGTGAGCATTTCTGAAGCTGTAACTCTTTATGGGAACAGCAAGACCCATTTCTCTACTGTGGAACAGCTGGTGGTTCAGATCTCCTGAAATTTGAAGTCTCAGCTTAATGAGCAACCACTATACCCTCACGATTCATGTGTGCATGCATACATATATTTAATTGTGTTTATGCATACAACTTATAAATGAATTAACATTGAAATTGATGTGTGATTTTGTAATAAATATTAAGGAAGCAAAGATTATTGGAGAAACTATTTTGGAGGGAAAGGAAACCCTAGATACTAAGAGGAAGCTCCTTGCTCCTCTGCCTCCCCCATTGCCCTTGCCCAGAAGTCTGGCTCCTATGCTCTGTGCAGCCCATGTGATCCCTATAGACTGAGGTCATTATTGCAGGGAAGGTTGTGCCTGGGATGGCACTGAGTCCTCTCACTGTTCCTCTCACACAGTAATAGACAGCTGTGTCCCTCAGTGGTCATTGAGCTCAGTATTGCGGGGTGAACGACTTGGTGGATGTTCTTCTGGAGCTTGATAGTCAACTCCTTTGAGGTGGGTAATTGTTTTCTGCTGATCAACATATTGATTACAACCACTGCAAACTTTTCTGCAGGTTGTGGTAGATTTAGCTCCAGAAATATGGAACCACAAGAGACAGAAAATCTTAGGGGGAGAATTTGTGAGGGATTCATCACTCCTGGGCTCAAATCCTGATGGTGTACCTGTCACAGGGCACCCAGGACAGGGAGAAAAATCCATGATGACTACTAATATGAGCCTCTTTTATATCAACCATTTTAAAATATCTTGATATTGTGAGAAATACATAACCACCAGGCCAAAGAATATCCGAAAGAAAATAAAAACTTATGGACAAGTTAGGTAGTTCGTAGAGATCTCTGACCACAGTGTCATGTCTTTCATCATGTTTTGAAATTTAACCCAAAAATTGAAGGTGTGATCTGCGTGTTAGAGTCTCAGGAGGAAAAAGTAGAGAAGCTTTCAGTCTTTTCTCAAAAACCGAAAAGAGAAAGTGTAATGTCTTCATCTTCTCTGGGATTGGCCTCCATTTATTGAGAACTCAAGGTCCTTAAGCTGAAGAGCAGAGAAAATGTCTGGACACAGAAAGCATAGAGAGTGTTAAGAAATTCTGATTTCATTAAAACCCCCAATTGACAGTGGATATTAATTCTACTGTGTTTCCTCGTTTCTCTGAATATTCTCTTGAGAATTTAATCCTCTTTATTTTTTCTAACATCTAAATCAGCCCAGTTGAGACAATGTACATGTACAGTTTCGAGACACAAAATGGGCAAAAGAAATGAATAGATACATGACTAAAGGAGGCATTCACGTTGCAAAGATACACATACAAATATGTTAACTTCCATTACTCATTGGTGTTGTTATTATTTGGTTGATTTTGTTTTTCAGATCTTTTCGTGGAATAGTTAGAGAGGACCTGGCCATATTTCCCAGATAACATTTTTAGTACTTTCATGGAATCTTTTTTCTTCTTCTTTTAAACATATACCTTCAATCTAATCTGTGGTGTATTTTTTTGTTTCCATGGATTTTCAGTGTACATCACAGTAATATAGAATCATTGAAAACTTCAGTAGTTTCTCTGAGAAACATGCTATACTCAGCAAATAACCTGAGAAGCTGTACTAACTGAAAACTACGACATCAAGATTGTAGGAAGTCATGTTAATGATCTGTCATTTACAAATGACACAAAACTACATATTGTAAGGCAGCATGGCTTGTAAAACTTACTGATAAAGAGCGGGACTGCTGCTTTCCCTTTAGTTTAAAATTCAATGTAAAGAAATTAAACTCTCCACTATGTGACCAATGGAAAATATCAGATAAATGGAGATAATATTGAAGCCGTGAAGGAGTTCATCTCGCTTGGATCTGCAATCAATACTCATGGAAGCCACAGTCAATTAAATGATGCAGTTCGTTGAGCAAACCTGCTGCACAGACCTCCTTACAGGTTGAAGAGCAAGGATGACATTTTGAGGACTGAGATGTACCTGGCCCAAACTATGCGGTTTCCAATTGTCTCATATACACGTGCAAGTCAGACAATTAATGAAAAAGATAGAAAATCAAACGATGTACTTGAATTGTGGTACTGGTGAATAATTTGATGGTAGGGTGGACCACCAGAACAACAAACAATTGTATATTGGATGATGTTTAATGCTTAATAGAAATAAGTGAGGTGATTACTTCATCTCAAGTACTTTGGACATATGTCAGGAAAATCAGAGCTTGAATAAGGACCTAATGCTTTATAAAGCATAAAGTAATTTTTAAAAAGCTGACCTTTAACACAATACATTGGCAGAGTAACTGCAACAAAGGCCTCATGAATCACAGCTGTGAGGATGAAGCAAGACCCGTGCTTCATTCTGTTTTCTCTCATGTTGCTGTGAGTCCAAACTGATTTGATAGGCCCTAAAATGCAAAGTCAATGACAAACATTGAACTCAATGGAGAGTAAGTGAAGGCATTCTCCTTTCAAATTGGAACTAGATAAGGCTACCATTAAATACCAACCTTAGTTCATATTGTGCTGAAACTCTGTGGTAGTTACATAATCTGGTGTCAACTTGAGAATTTTGATAGCGAATGGGGTGGAATTTAGCCTGTCAATCAGGTGATAGCTTGATGACCTCATTTGGTAACACTATGGAAATAAATAGCTTGCTGGAGATGGGATCCACACTCACTCCCTTGTAGGATACAAATGCCTTCCCAGCTTTGTCTCCCCCAAAGATATGCCAAACATTAGAGGCTATATTCCAGCACATGGTGGGAGGTCATATGTTTAGAGATATTCTCCGTGAGGAAATCTGGTCCACTGTAGGTGGGGTTCACATCCTACTGATAATGTTTCCATGGAGAGCCAGAGAACAGGTCAAATCCGCTTGGTGACATGCAAAGTTAGGCTGCCATCCTGAACCTAGGATCTGCCCATCTTGTCACATATATACCCTTAATCCCTCCTATTCCTTTAGGTATGTACCCTTAGATCACTGCCCTCCCATTACTGTATAACCTATAGCACAACCTTTTCCTCTATGTATTAATCTGTAATTAGGGGCTTGCACGCCGCCCCCCCCCCAAAAAAAAGATATATACGCCTGGGTTAGCAGTAAAAAGCTCTCTCTCTTCGCTCTCTGGCTCTCTCCCCATCCCACCATCCTTGCTCCCCTGTTTCCTTTCCCCTTGTCCCCCTTCCCCTCCCCCTCCCTCCTGCCCTCATGTCTACCATCTCCACGTGGACCATCAATCTGGACTGAGGTGAGCATGCTATCATGAAACGTGTCTGATTCCATTATTTAAATCTCTCTTCTATCTCTCCTTATTCTCTATGACATTATTATAATCATTATATACTTCAACTGTACGATTGTGCCTATCAAACCCGTGATTCATTGTGGGGGAATGGCTTTTCCTCCACACTCCCCGCGAGACATTCCTACTGATAAGACACATGGAGCTACACTAGAGTCCTGCAGCTGGAGGAGCCTGTAGAGACCCCTGCCAGTGTTGAGATGCTTCCATTGCCACTGGATCCACGTCTTTCCACCTACTGACCTGTGGTCATTGCATGTGTTGCATGAGTCTGAAGAAGAATTTGTAGATTGATATCGGACATATGGGTTAATATAGGACTTATGGACTTGATCTGGATTTGGTTGGGATGTTTTCTCAATATACAACTGCTCTTTTATATAAAGGTCTTTCTTAAACAGATTTGAGTGTCTATGAATTTGTTTCTCTAGTTAATCCTGACTAACACAAACTCTGAACAATAGCTATCAATCAACAAATGTAAAACAAATGCATCCAAAATGGCATCAAAGAAATAAAACACTCTATAATTGCTGATAACTCTCTATAATTGCTGATGATTTTCTAAACATAGAAAATGCAAAAGCCCTAGAAGAATAATATTGAAATCTCTAAAAATTAAATCAGAAAATAATACAATTTATAATAGCTACCTAAAAGATAAAATAAATGGAATAAACCTAAGCAGAGAAACAAAATTCTTGTATAAAGAAAACTATAAGAAAAACACTACTCCAAGATACCAAAAGAAATGCAAATAATTAGAATAATAGACCATGTTTATGAAGAGGAAGGCTCAACTTTGTGAAAATAACACACTCTAACTAATCTATAATTATAATTTTATTATCATTATAATTAACTTCTGAACAAGATCCAAGCATCTATTACTGATCAAATTTTAAAGAAATTACTCATTAATTTAAAAAAATGAAATATATCTGTCATAACAAAGGCCAAAGCTACACACACACAAACCAAACTTAGGAAATCCAGTGGTGGTGTGAATTACACAATAGACTATTAATTACAAGTTCTGCAGTTCAAGACCACCATCTAATCCTCAGGAGAAAGATAAAACTTTCTGATCATAGAAGGTTTCAGAGTCTCAGAAGTTCAAAAGAGCAATGATGTTTTGTCCTTTACAGTTTCTATGAGTCTTAATTGATTCAACAGCAGTAAATTCGGTGTTGTTGTTTTTTCTTGGGGGGGGGGGCAATCCCTACAACTGCACCTGAGATTGGCCTGAGGGAAAAAGGACAATCACAGTTCAAGTGGACTACTGCTAGACTTGTCTCCGAATCCCTAGGACACTCTTCTCTGGAAATGTCCACCAGTAAAAAAAAAACAAAAAACACACACACTCGTGTTTCAGGTTTTCTGGATGTGAATTAGGTAGAATCTAGAGAAGATACTCGAACAAATTGGTGCATATATAAAGCCCAAGGTCACACAGCAGAATGTTTCACTAATCCAGGCAGATTAATTACCTGAAGAAATTATTTCAATTACTTGAGAGGACGGCATTGAAGCTGCACATAGGGGAGAGGGGCATTTTTGATGAGAGCAAATGGGAGCAAAGAATGGGGAGGAAGAGACAATGGAGCACATCCTGGCCCATCATGCCTGGAGGATGATATCCCCACTCTGAGCAGCCAATGGACTGAGTGGACAATATGGCTGATCCCACTAAGAGACACACCATCCCTTGATGGCCCCGGGTCCTAAGGGGTCAACACTGCAGACTCAGGGCCAGGACTGGCTAAGACTGACTCTGTGACAAACCACTAAAAGTGTGCTGCAGAGCAACTGTAGAAGCAGAGCAGGGAGCCCCCGAGGGAGTACAAAGGACAGACTGGGGTCCAAAGCATGGTACCCCATTGGACCTGACTGGGGGACATACCTAGAGATCAAAATTCAGACCTTGATCTATTTACAGGTTTTTCTCTCCTTTAAAATTTTTTTTCTTTTAATTAATTTACTCTTGCATGGGTAATTGGATTCCTTTTTTTGTTGTCCTAGCTGTCTTCTCACTCATCGCCTATCTTGCTATGACTTGATTTTGGTGCATATTATTATCTCTACAGATCTATCTAAATATGATAGACTGGATAAACAGTCTGGAAGAGAAAACTACGGGACCAATGGTTCTGGAGGGACATTGGAGAGAAGTAGGAGGGGGAAAGGAGGTGGTGCTAACCAACCCAGGGACAGGGGAGCAATAAGTGATCCAAACTCAGTAGCAAGGAGAGTGTGAGTGACCTGGTAGGGATTCAGCAAGGGCAAGGTAACCGAAATTACTGAAACCCAAATGAAGGCTGAGCATGATAGTGGGACAGAGGAAAGTAAAAGAAAATAGAGGAAAGAACTAGGTGACAAAGGGTATTTATAGAGGTCTAAAGACTGGAATGTACATATGTAAATATTTTATATGAGTAGAGGGAAACAGATGTATGTGCATATATTTATAGGTTTAGTATTAAGGCAGCAGATGGACGTTGGGCCTCCACTCAAGCACTTACTCAATGGAAAAACACTTTGTTCTATTAAATTGGCATTCCAGGATGCACACCTTCCCAACACGATTGCTGAAGAACAACATGTGCATAAGAAAATGTGGTGAAGAAAGCTGATGGTGCCTGGCTATCAAAAGATATAGCATCTGCAGTGTTAAAAGTTTGAAGATAAACAAGCGGCCATCTAGCTGAGAAGCATCAAAGCCTACATGGAAGATGCACACCAGCTTGGCTGACCACGAAGTACAGAAGGTACCAGTTATCAGACATCAAAGAACTAAAAATCATATCAGTGGGTGCCCACTTCCCTGATACAATCAATGAAGACAAATGTGTGCATAAGCAAATGTGGCGAAGAAAGCTGATGGTGCCCAGCTATCAAAAGATATAGCATGTGGTGTCTTAAGGACTCTAAGATAAATAAGTGGCCATCTAGTTCAGAAGCAACAAAGCCCACATGGAAGAAACACACCAGCCTGTGTGACCACGAGCTGTCAAAAGGATCAGGTATCAAGCATCAAGGAACAAAAAATCATATCATTGAAAATGTGGGTGAGTGCAGAGTGGATACTCAAAGTCCATTGGTAGCCAACCGGACACCCCTTACTGAAGGGTGGTGGGGAGGAGATGAGCCAGTCAGGGTGCACAGTAGCAACAATGAAACATATAACTTTCCTCTACTTCTTGAATGCTTCCTCCCACCACTATCATGACCCCAATCCTACCTTACAAATCTGGCAAGACCAGAGGATGTACATAGGTACAGATAGCAACTGGAAACACAGGGAATCTTAGACAGATGACTCCTTTAGGACCAGTGGTGAGAATTGCAATACCTGAAGGTTGGAGAGAATGTGGGGTAGAGAGAGAGAACTGATTACAAGAATCTACCTATAGCCTCCTCCCTGGGGGATGGACAGCAGAGAAGAAGGCGGGGGAAGATGTCAGACAGTGTAATATATGACAAAATAAAAATTTATGAATGATGAAGAGTTCATGAGGTAGGGGGGAGTGGCGAGGGAGGAGGAAAATGAGCAGCAGATACTAAGGACTCAAGTAGAAGACAAATGTTTTGAGGATGATGGCAACAAATGTACATATGTTTTTTGACACAATGGATGTATGTATGGATTGTGATAAGAAGTATATGAGCCCACAATGAAATGATTTTTTAAAGAAATTATTTCAAAAATATTTTTCCTGTGAAAATTAATGGATTGAAATTGAGGACACAACTTTGTATGAGTGTGCAAGATAAACAGTAAAGAAGAGTCAGTGTGAACCCCAATGCTGTCTTCCCAACCCAACCTGTGTTTCGTACAGGACCACTGGAGTCTTCGGAACAAGCATTAAAGGACCAATGGGTCTTTGAATCTGCTGTGACCCTCTGCATCTCCCAGCCACTGACCTGATGGGAGAACTAGTACTATCAGGCGGAAGAGAAAGGAGACTGACGTTTCTATATCAAAAGCTCCCTTACTCAGAAGGCTCTGGAATCCTCTTATCACAGGGCGGTGATGGTGGTGGTCTCGTTATGAAAGAAACCACAACAGGCATTTCCCTAGGAGTATTCCTGGCTGTTATAAGAGGTGGGGACTATGATCAGAGTGATAATTCACAGGCACCACAGCTCCACAACAAAGCGTCTCCAGAGCTGGTTGCTGAAACAAGTTGGATGACAGAGATGGGAGTGATGTGACCCACAGGCATGCCTTAAACCAGTAGGCTCCTTAGATTCCAATATTTGCAACTATAAAATTATCAGAGTTCCAGTGTACAGTATTGTTTGATGTGAACATATACTTCTACTATTTCATTCATTAATTTATTTTTTGTTAGGTCTGAGAGCTAGAAACATACCAGATCTTCTTCTACACTGAAGGAAAACCAAGAAAGCAAGCAGCTGCTTTAGGAAACGAACAAGCTCTTCCTCCAAAACCAAACCCCCTGTGAGTGCATCTGTTCTAATAGGAATGCTATAAGACTTGTTAGAACTGCTCCTTAGGCTTTTCTGTGACTGTAATTACTTACAGGAATAGACAACTTCTTACTCAGGAGGATTCCTTATCTGGTTTGAATCCCTGACCTTGTGGTGAGCAACCATATCCTATCCCTCAGCACCACCATATCCCTTCATATCTCTGCACCAACAGGCACATGTTACAGGGTTTCTTAAAGGTCCCTTTTAGAAACCAAGTCATGACATTTTCAATATTATTATATAAATATTAACCCTGGACTATAAATAAGGAAGGTCATAGAAAAAATGATGGCCTTCAACTTGTGATGTTGAAAAAGAATGATGAAAGTACTGTGGGGCGGACTGGCAACATAACAAATGGATCTGTTTTGAAGGGAGTACAGTGAGAGAGTTCCTCAGAATCAAGGATGGGGCGACTTTGTTTCATGTAAAGTTATGATTCCTGTCCCTTGAGAAAGACATCATCCATGATAAAGTAGGAGATCAATGAAGAACAAGGTACATGATGAGATAGATTGACACAGTGGCTGTAACAATGAGCTAAAAATATTCATTGTGATTATGGTGTTGAGGGAGACGTTTTTTAGTTCTATTGTATTTTCAATCACTGTGAATTGGAACTGACTCTTTGGTACTTAACATAATAAAAAAGAAATCAAAATACACAACATTCTTCCCGGGTTGAATAACAGTGCTAGGGAAATGGTATATGATTTATGCAGAAAAGCACATCTAGCAAAGGGAAATATGTAACAGAATACATTGTCTTTATAAGTGCTCTTATGTTGACGTTCACTGTGTCTTGGATAATTATTGGCAGCACATGTCTTGTCTGCATATCAATCGAACTTTATGCATCCAAGGTTATATGAGCGCAGGATTGTTGTTAGAGACTCCTAATGAAGTCTCCAACATGAAAGAGAACCGTCTGAATAGATTTTCTTTTCTGAAATACTGATTGGAGAAAGTTATCAGTTCTTTAACCAACGGAATCACTGAGTGGTTTTGAACTGCCAATCTTTTTGCTAAAATTGAGCATTTAATCATTGTGCCACATACCTTTGTGGTCCAAGTTCTCCTGAGTATAACTTGCATGAATCTACCTTTACATTCTGAAGATTAACATTTCTCTTCATGGTGACCAGTGTTAAGACGTCATATAGATTTCTTCAACGTCAGTGCTACTGCTATTTTTTGTTCCGTGAGTATTCACTGTAGTATATGTAGAATATGCTGTCCTATATATTGTGTGTTTTCCGTAGCAACCCTGGACACTATCTGTAGTGTCAGAAACAGCTGCCACAGTTGTGATAACTAAGAGCGACTCTAGTAAAGGTCAAATACCCTATGAGAAATATCCAAGATGAATTGATGTACTTGGGTTATGGTGTTAGAGAATAATATTAAATATATCACGGGCTGCCTGAAGGACAAGCAGGTCTGTCTTGGAATAAGCACATCTTGGCTGCTTTTTAAAAAAAAATATTTTATTAGGGACTCATACAACTGTTATCACAATCCATACATACATCAATTGTATAAAGCACATCTGTACATTCTTTGCCCTCATTGTTTTCAAAGCATTTGCTCTCCACTTAAGCCCTTTGCATCAAGCCCTTCCCCCCCTCTCCGCTCCCCCCTCCCTAATGAGCCCTTGATAATTTATAAATTATTATTTTGTCATATCTTTCCCTGTGTGGCATCTCCCTTCACCCCCTTTCCTGTTGTCCGTCCCACAGGGAGGAGGTCACATGTAGATCCTTGTAATCGGTTCCCCCTTTCCGACCCACTCACCCTCTACCCTCCCAGTATTGCCCCTCACACCCCTGCTCCTAAAGGTATCATCCACCCTGGATTCACTGTGCCTCCAGCTCCTATCTGCATCAGTGTACATCCTCTGTTCTATCCAGACTTTCAAGGTAGAATTCGGATCATGATAGTTGGGGGGGGGGAGGGGCGGGGGAGGGAGGAAACATTTAGGAACTGGAGGAAAGCTATATTCTTCATCGGTGCTACATTTCCTCCCCTAGACCCCTCTGCGAGGGGATCTCCAGCAGCCGACAAATGGGCTTTGAGTTTCCACTCTGCACTTCCCCTTTCATTCACTATGGTAAGACATTTTTTTTCTGATGATGCCTTATACCTGATCCCTTTGACACCCCGTGATCGCACAGGCTGGTGGTGCTTCTTCCATGTGGGCTTTGGTGCTTCTGAGCTAGATGGCCGCTTGTTCACCTTCAAGCCTTTAAGACCCCAGACACTATCTCTTGTGATAGCCGGGCACCATCAGCTTTCTTCACCACATTTGCTTGTTCACCCACTTTGGCTTCAGCGGTTGTGTCTGGAGGGTGAGCATCATAGAATGCCAATTTAATAGAAGAAAGTATTCATGCATTGAGGGAGTGCTTGAGTAGAGGCCCAAGGTCCTTCCGATTGGCTGCTTCTTGGAAGCATTCAAGTAAGCCTTTATTTCCTTTATTTGAGCATGTCATTAGGAGCACCACAACCCCGAGATTGGTCCTGTGCTTGGTAAAGTAGACTGTCAATGAAAAATAGAGAGTCTTTCAAGGAGGTGGATTGTCACAAAGGTTGCAATGATGAGTCCAAATGGAGGAATGATTGTAAGCAGAGTGCAGTTCCGAGCAGTATTTCATCCTGTTCTACATGGGATCTCTGGGAGTTGAAGCCAATTCCAGGGTAACAACAATTCAACATATTCAATATTATTTAGGTCATTCTGAGTTAAAATTACTACATAAATGTAGACTTGTGAGTGTTCACTGGAATGAAAACATTGAACATCCACCTGATGGCTTGGAGAAAATTTGAAGCTCACATGAGAATTTTTCCTGCACTAATATTTTTATAACAAGGCTGGTGGCATAGTGGTCATGTGTTGGTCTGAGATCTGTATGCAAGTGCCCACTGCAAAGAAGAAAGACAGGGCTTTCTACTCCCATAAGCAGTTAAAATTTCAGAAACCCACAGGGCGTCACTGTAAATTGTCATCAACTGGACGACAGTGAGTTTGTTTTTGTTTTGTTTTGTTTTATATTTCTAACTTTGACAACAAATAGCACTAGTTAATACCCTGAATGTAAACTGAGATTTCATCGATACCTGTTACTTTGAAGTCTGCCTTTGCATAAACGGTGAAACACAGACAAAACCCATTCCACTCAAAAGAAGGCAAGTTCAGACACATGAAGGTTCCCTAGAGTCTGTGCTTGGTGGTCCCTAGAGAGGTGCTGACAAGGTGGGGAAACCACAGCTTTTGATGGGAAACATCATTGACTTGTCTCTTTCACATCTGCTGAAACCATGACCTGATGTACTAAGGTTTGTGTCTGGGCTCACACTGACTTCCCATCACTGTGTCTCTAGCACAATAATACATGGCTGTGTCCTCAGGATTCATGGAGCTCAGTTTTAAATAAACTTCACCCTTGGAGGTGTCCCTGGTGATGCTGACCCGGGATTGGAGAGCTGGATTATACTTTGTGCCCCCATTATGCCATATTACCCCAATCCACTCCAGACCCTTTCCTAGAGCCTGGCGGATCCAGGTAACATGATTGCTGGTTAAAGAGAATCCAGAGACAGCACAGGTGAGAGACAGGGTCTGTGAGGGCTTCACCAGTCCAGGGCCTGACTCTTGTAGCTGCACCTGGGCCAGGACACCTGGGGATAAAGAGAAACACAGGGAGTCATGCGCTCAGATGCTGCATCTCCAGACTTCATGTAGGAATCTCTGAAGCACTCACCTCCCAGAGTCGCCACCAGAAAGAGGAACACCCACACAAAATTCATGGTCATGTGGATAAGATTTGTGACATCCAGAAAATGCTCTCCAGGGCAAGAAGAAATATGAATTTAAGTACATGCATGCTGTGGTTTCATGGGACTGGTATTTGCATGTGGGAGGTGCACTTGTATCTAAAGGTGGAAAGGGCTAAATGGAGCCCGTAGCTCTGGGACTCAGACTAGAAAAGCGATGCTGGTGGAGTCCTTGGGAGAACACAGTCCTCTGATGTCTCCACTTTACCAATTGTGTGCATATCGGTGCAGATTTCATGTTCAATGTAACTTTATGTGCATTCCCATCAAAAGTACCCAAATGATATATTGAAATTAAAGACAATCTCTATCCTCACCATGTTTGGAATCAAGATCAGATCAACCTGAAATTCTCATACCTCTGAACACAAAAAAGTGAATATCATCCCAAATTCTTCCTTCCCCTATTACATTTCACAATATTTGGAACAAAGTAAAAGACACTTAAATGTTGTATGCAATATTTAGAGTTGGAATGAAATTGTTTCCTAACAACAGGTTTATTTGTGAGGTTAAAAGAAACCAAAGAAATAAGAAGAAGCTCATTTATCCTCCCATGAATTAGCACCGGGGGTGGGTGTTGGGCTCAGTGTCTTCAGAGAGTCCCCTGCTGGCAGCATCCCATCACATACAAGAGAGTGTTTCCTGGGCTCATACTGTCCTCCAACTTCTGTGGGTACCACAGCAACATTTTTTCTGGTCCCAAGTATTCTTGATATTGGTCAGGAGTGTTACCTGGAGTTGTCTCAGCAGGTTTCCTGCCATGGGCAGTAGAGCTACCACAGTGGTCAGCACAGCAGTTCTCGCTGACCAGGCACTGCAGTCCTTATCCAGGCTCCTGTCCTCACTTCTTTCTTCACTTGGTCCAGAGCTGATGGGTCCTTAGCATTCCTGCAGGTCAGCTTTCTCCCTGAAGTTAGTTTTATGTCTGGACTCACACTGACTCTCCCTCACTGTAAAAAACTTTGGAGGTAGAGAGTGCTACAACTTGAAGACAATCTGAATTGGGTACAGTGGAAGGAAGTATGATCTATAGATATAGATAATTATATAGATATTACATTGAGATATATTCCGCAATAAAATACTGATTAAGAAAGAAATCTGCCTGAAAGACAATGAAGGTATTGAACAGAGTGTAGGCTTCACTCTTTCCACATGAAGAGAAAGATACTTAAAGCAGACTTCTATTCAAAATAATTGAAGCAAGAAAGTAAAAGTTATTTGTCCCATGTAAAGGAGGGAATTGTCAAGTCAGAATTCTTTTTGATGGGTGTCTGTGATGTGTGTGATAGGAAAGCTTACAGCTGTTGGCAATTGTTGAACATGATGATAATCTAAGGCCACTGAATCATTCATGAAAAGAATTGTTGAAAATTTATTTTGTTGCCTATACATGTACCATGAGAAAAATAAATTAAAAATGAAAGATAATTTCTTCATGCATAATCAGAAACTGATGGAAAGTCTTGCTGGTACAACACTTCAAAACACTAGCTAAAATATTGAACTGGAAAAGAGATTATGATATAAGCCAGAAATTTGAAATTAAAAAATTGTTAGCAATGGAATAGTCTTTATTTAATATTTAATTATTTTCTCATTTTTTTCTCCAAAACCATTTTATTTGGTGCTTATAATCATATCAATTCTTAGTTTAAGTGCATCAGGCAGCATTGAACAATTGTTACCAGAATCAGTTTCAAAACACCCCCTTCCTTCTTGAACTCCTTGGCATTAGCTCCCTTTTATCCCCGCCACCCCCTACTGTAGGCCCCAGAATCTCTTATTCTCTTTGCTATCTCGATGTGTTCATCAATTCTGGGTGTCATCTAATGTAAAACAGATAAACAAAGAACAAAAATTCAAGAATGTTACCGCCCACGACAAAAATACATCTGAGATAAACCCAAATAGGAATTGGAAATTGAAGAAGCAGGCAGTCCAAGTGCAGTCTGCTGCCCTTCCCCAGAGTCCATCACAGACCCAGGTGTGCTTAAGACCAAATGTGTCAGGCTGGCTACTGGAATGTGATGACCTTGCTGTCTGACTGCCTTTCCCAAGGCTTCTGGATCTAAAATTACTCTTTAGTAGCTGGCATCCTACAACACACCTACCTTCTTCTGAACATAAGCTAACTTTCCCCAAACTGATTGTTACATACATTACATGGAATATACAAAACAACAACAACAAAACCATATCACTGCCTTCCAGTAGATTCCACCTTATAGCACAGCCTTCCAGTAGATTCCACCTTATAGCACAACCTTATTTCTCTATCTCTGCTGTTGAGGAGGGAACACTGTTCTTCACTTTCAGCACAAAGGAGGGATGCTTGCAAACCTCCATTCCTGCACTGGCCACAGTGTGAAACCACTGGCTGTGGAGACTGGTGCCCATTCCTGATGATGAGCCGGCTCTGTCTCTTCTCTCTGGGAGAAAACTATTGCATCCAATGCCTGTGAATAAGGTGTGCTTTTTCTGGTGACCTCAGACATTGGTTGAACGGAAATATTCTGTTAAGTCGTCCTTACACTATAAAAGAAGGGGAAAATGCAAATGGATGGAAGAATAAGGTTATTTTTATCAAGCTACTTTGTAAATTGAAGCACAACCAGAAAAATATCTTTAAAAGGAAAACCATTAACATGTTAATAAATATAAACAATATCATAAATGATGTCACAGAAAAGATGAGATTATTAACCTAAAAACACAATGTAGGAAATTCTATGAAGACCATGGTAATGGGAAAAAAAACAATTCCTGACAATAGTATTAAATATGTTTAAACAAAATACAGAAAATAAACTAATGGACATAAGCAACCAAAATAAGATTCAAATTGGAAACACAATTAACTTAACTCACTGGCACTGACTCATAGTGACTGTCTAGAGTAGAGTAAATCTGCCTCTTAGAGTTTTAGGCACTGTAAAACTTTTTTAATTGAGAAATTGGCAATTTTATTATGAAATATATAATAGATAATATTATATCGATGTTAGATTTCTTATTTAATTTTCAATATTATTTTGTTAAAATAATTTTTGAAAGTATTCAAAATTAAAATATTTTAAAACATTTTTTCAAAACTAATATGTTTTAACATTTTATTTCTTTCAAACAAAAACCCTTTTATTAAGACCTAATCCAGACATCATCCCATTCTACAGTTAAATTGTATCCAGCAGTGTTTTAGAGTTAGAAAACATGTTTTTTCCTTCTTCAACTCCTATTAACTCCCCCATCTCTCTTGCTGAAACCCCCAGGAACCCTTATTCTGTAGAGTCACCCACCCTGTGCTTCATACATTAAGAAACATATAAAAATATATGAGGATCAAAAGTGCTACCAACAATAACAAAACACAGCAGAATTAATCCCTTAAATTTGTAAAAAATCACATAAAATGTTAAAACCCAGATTCAGCACAAAATTCATAAAAGGAGAGATCAAGTGAAAAGTTTTAACCATCAAAGTCAGATGTGTCACTCTGAAATTCTATAGTCATCTCTCCAATACTCTCTGATCACCAGCTTTTTCCACCCCTCAGTTACGGTCAGAGGGAAATCACAGGAGGTGTATTCCCTGTGGAGATCCTGCAAGTGTATTTTGAGCTTCCACTGTCATCCATGGCCTTCTGCATGCCAGAATCTCACAAGTTAAGCTCTGATACTATTTAAAAATTTTTGGTTTTGTTTTTTAAGCTCTGATACTATTGGCTTCTTTGGATTTGGATTATATAATTTACATTCCTTGTAAATCTTTTTAAAGCCTCATCTGTCTCCCTTGGAGTGGCTGATGCTTTTGAACTGCTTACCTTGTACTTAGCATCCCAATGTGAAATCCACTATGCCACCAGGGTGGTGGAGTTGTAAATAACCTTTATTTGCATATATTATATATTAGTTATTTATTATACTTTGTTCTCCTGATTGAAAAACATATAGCTGTAATTTAATTAGGACTGGTACATTTATTAAATTTTAAATGTTAAATAATTTTAAAATTATTTAACATTTAAAATTTTAAAAAACGGTTTCAGATTATTTTAGGTAATTACACTTAGCTGACCATTCTGCACCTCAGGCCATCAAAGATGCTGGGTGTTTTAGAGTCACTTTTACTCATGAAGACTTACAGCAAATAAGTAAACTTCCAAGTCCTGAACCATCCTCACTTGCTCTTAAGTTTGATACCATTTTTGCAGCCACTCTGTCTGTGCTTCTAACTGAGCGTTTTCCTCTGTTTTGCTGACACTCTACCAAACAGGATGTCCTTTCTCTAGGAACCAGTTCCCCTGATCACAGATTCAAAATACGTGTGAAGTCACACTATTCTCAGTTCTAAAAAGCATTCTGAGATATGAGTGTGGAATGTCCTCCTCTTATGACACATTTGCTTTCTTTTGGAAATCAAAGTTTTCATTCCAACAAGCGTTCACTTCCTTGGGACTCCAATGAGTAATCTTACAAAGGAGTCCGCGAACCAGACAGCTCATTCCAGTTCACCTGTTCCCCTCTGTGCCTGGAACACTTGTTTTTGCATCAAGGGAGACAGTGGAGAGCAAGCATTATGAAGGATATGCCACAAGTTTAGCCCCAGAAGTCACCCATTTATTTTCTCAGACTTAGAGATCTTTAGTCAATTATCACACACAGTGCACAGGGAGCATTGTAGAAAGAACTCCAGAGGCCTGCCCGGGCTGTAATAGATCAGCGAGCTGAGGACATTTGAAATCATGCTTTGCACTCATGAATCTGTGCGTGCCTGTATTTCATTGTCAACAGATTTTGAGTAACAGCTAGGATGAGAATGACCATGATAATCAGTTTGTAGAGAAGGAAACTCGGTCATACAAGATGAGTACGAAGGATCAGAGTAACTTTAATATTTGTTCCTCCGTTCAAGTATGCAGGGAGGAAATTAAAATTGAGAGGTGAGTGGAGAGAAAAAAAATTGTCCCTGGTGTGGCTGAGAGGTAAGAGAGGAAACCCTCATTCAACAGGAAATCCTCCCTGTCATGCATGTGTCTGTCTAGGACTGGGTGTGTGTGTTCAGTGGGTCCTGCACGCCCCCTGCTGCCCAATGTGTTCCCTGCAGGGGAGGCTTGTGTCGGCTCACACTGACTTCCCTCACTGTTCCTTGCACAGTAATACATGGCGGTGTCCTTAGCAGTCACGGAGCTCAGCTGCAGGGAGAACTGATTCCTCCATGTGTCTCTGGTGATGGAAAGTCGGCTCAGGAATGACGGGTTATAATCTGTACCACCATCATAATCTCTGTATCTCATCCACCACAGTCCTTTCTCTCAGGTCTGGCAGATCCAGTTCCAGTCGTAACCAATGCTGGTGATGGAGACACCAGAGACAGTGCAGGTGAGGGACAGCTTCTGGGAGAGTTTCACCAGTGCTGGCCCTGACTCCTGAGGCGGCACCTGGGACAGGACGCCTGTAAATAAAAATAATTGGAATATGTCAGTCACTTGCAGTTACAACCATCCCCATAGAATCAACACTGATATATGAGACCCTCAGGTTGAGGAACTGTCACCAGGCACAGAACTAACAGAAATGGCATCTTTAGACCACAGTTCTGCTTTCCCAAGGGACCCACAGCCCTGTCAGAAGAGAACTGATAGCTTTCAGTACCCAAGGCTGGGATTTTAACCTAGTGCCTGCAGAATGATTTGCATAGGAGGGAACCCTGTGTTTATCAATAGAGGTTCTTTTGTTTCTTCTGAGGCCATTGTAGGGTAATTCTTCTTTTGAACTTATTTGTGTGTTAGGCTGCAATGAGAGATCTCTTTTCCTAAGAGGTGTGTGTGAATGGCCAAAGGAAAACCCAGCATTTCTGAGCCCAGTGTTCTCTCCCTCCAGCCTTCATTGCTCCTGCCCTGACTGAGGCTCCCGTATATCCTGTGTGTCGAGGACTGGACAGTATGGAATTATCCTGTGTGTCGAGGACTGGGCAGTATGGAGTTCCTTGAAACCATCAGGTCCACCCGAGAGTATCATCATTGCCCCACACTCTCCAACACCCATGTCTTCTTTAGACACTGATGCTGTGAGGCAGAACTATGGGCTGTCACTCTACGTGCCAAAGCCTCTCTCGACCCTTACAGGAAGTTGGAAGCTGCTTAAGGCTAAAGGGCATGCTCACATTCAGGTCTTTGTGAGAGGAAGCCGGCACACCTGGTTGAGACGCCATCTAGGTCAGATGGGCTTGATTCAGCCAATGGGTTTAACCAGTATGGTCGACCACGCCTCCCAACTGGGGCCCTGAAAATGCCAAAAACTTTGAGACTACGCCTCTCTCCCAGCAGACACTCTGCAGTTCAGTGCCTCCCGGCACTTAATAATTTAAGTATAAATTATTTCAGGAATTGTAAAATCATGCTTTGTTTTGAATTGTTTTCTCTTCAAAAGATATTTGGCGTCAGATGTGCACACATACAGTTTCAACCAACTGGCATTTGGGGAAAAATACAACAGTGGAGAGAAACGGAATGTGTTGAAAGAAGCACATTGAGGGCAGAATTTAATGACATTGAGAGAACACTGGGCCTTCTGGGATTGATTTCAACTTATCCCAAGTTTGATGTGTTTCTCCCTGTCTTCTCAGGAAGAACGATGGATTTTCATTTTCAGGGCAGGAAAATAAGAGATATTTGAACTGCCCTTCCGGAGGAGTTCCCGGAGAGGCTCTCGGCTTGGGTAAATTGGGAAAGTCTAGACACAAGAGGAAACAAGCACTCAGCACCCCTGTCCTTGCTCCCATGGCAAAAACTGTGTCCCCTGTACCCTGAGCTCCCTCTGCTGCCCTCTTGGTCTCCTGACGCTTGAGATGTTTGTCCACGTTCCTTTCACCGTGCCTCCTGGTACTTTTCCCACATAATACATGCCAGTGTCTCCAGGTTTCAGATTATTGCTAAAACATGCTTAGCTGGCTGAGCTATCATGGTTGCAGTGTGTTGATTTTGAAGACGGGGCTGTTGCTAAAATTGTCATCACTAGGCTTCTTTGCCACATAACACACGCTTTGTTTCCCAGAGCCTGATAGATCTAGAAACTTGCTATCTGCAGACATGGCAGTGAGACATAGCCCTCTGAGAAAGCTTTCTGAGCCCATCACTGGTCTGTAGCAGCTCTACCTGCACCATTACACCTAGGAGTACAGAGGAGATCTAATTTAAAAGAGTTCTAAGATGAAAAGCACTGTGTTTGATGTTCAAGGTGCTCACAGGGTAAGACATCCATGTCACCAAGAAGAATCCAGAAGGGTGTCACCGCCACAGGTATCTCTGATCAACATGGGAAGAATATGAGTTTGAGTTGTGCTGCCATATTTTACACTGCAGGTGATCCACGTGTGCTGTGTTTGTGGAAGCAGAAGGTTGGCTCTGAGTAGGAAAGGCTGAGCAATGGCCCCTGGAGGGGATGTTCCTGACCTGCGTTCTTTGATTCAATCTCTCCTCTTCATCATTCACACTGACTGTGGACAAACAAGTCCTCCCTGAAAACCATGGTCAGTTTGGTAGAAATGCACGTGGTTGGCCTGAGCTGTGAGCCACAATGAAGGAAATTCCCGAGGATGCCATTTTCCTTGGTGACCTTCTTTCTTGGTAGCTCCATCCTATCCTAAGGACAAGGTTAGTCTATGAGAGATTCAGGCTATTGGGTAAAGTGAGGGTAAAATGATGACTATTTCTGAGCATCCACTTCTCTTAAAAAATAACAAAATGACATTTTATTGATAATTTATCCACATAATATACAATTCAGTAATTCAACCATATCAAAAGGGTTGTATAATCCTTACCACAATCAATTTTACATTATTTTCTCCCCCATAATCATTATCATTTATGTAACTTTTTATTTTGCAAAAATATACTCAAGAAAGCAGTTACCAATTCAACAACTTCTACATGTGTGCTTCGGTGCCACTGACCATTCTTTTTATGTTGTACAACTATTATTTTTATTCTTCTGTGAATTGCTACACACCCATTAAAATGAATTCACTGTCCCCTAAGCAAAAATTCTTCCTCCTTCACGCACAGTAAAATGTTTGGTTTCTTTTTAAAAATAATTTTTCTTGATATAATTTTCACACTTCCCTTGTTAAACCAGACCTAAAAAGAGTTCCGTATGCATCATCACAATCAGCTCTAATGTTTCCTCCTGCCTCCCGCACCCTCTGATCACTCCCCAATTACCTTCTCCCTCCCCTTCCAGATAAACCATTGCCTCAGTGGTTGTCTTTATGTATCCACTTCTTCTGTGCTCCAAACAGGAAACAAATAACAGAAACTATAAACAAATACAGAAAGATAGAATAATAGCGCTGGAGGCTCAGGGAATCCAGGGTGGACGATACCTTCAGGACCAGGGGCGTGAGGGGCGAGGCTGGGAGAGTGGAGGGTGAGTGGGTTGGAAAGGGGGAACTGATTAAAAGGATCCACATGTGACCTCCTCCCTGAGAGATGGACTGCAGAGAAGGCGGGGAAGGGAGACTCTGGATAGGGCAAGATATAACAAAATAACAATCTGTGGATTATCAAGGGCTCATGAGGGAGGGGGTAACAGGGACGGAGGGGAAGAAAAAGAGAACCTGATGCAGAGGGCTTAAGTGGAGAGCAAATGCTTTGAGAGTGATCAGGGAAAAGAATGTACGGATGTGCTTTATACAATTGATGCATGTATATGTGTGGATTGAGATAAGAGTTGTATGAGCCCCTAATAAAATGTACAAAAAAGAAAGAAAATGATTAGGGCAAAGAATATACAGATGTACTTTATACAATTGATGTATGTATATGCATGGATTGTGATAAGAGTTGTATGAGCCCCTAATAAAATATTTTAAAAATAAATAAATAAAGCATACAAAAAAGGGGGGAGCACCCACTTCTCTTCTCATTTCGTCCTCCTCATCTACCTTGGTGGTTGTGGAGTCTCACCTGTCACTTTCCAGGTACTCGATAGAAGTGCCCATGGTTTGTGACAAGATTTAGCTAGATCAGTGCTCTAGGTGATCTTATTCTGAGGACAGGATCTTATAACATGGCTCTGCACAATCCTCGCCTTCATGGGGAGATCACTAAAGATAAGGGCATTAGAGCAAAGTGTGGTGAAGAAAGCAAATGGCGCAAGGCTATCGATTAAATGGGGTCTTAAAGGTCTTGTCATCAAACAAGCACCAGTCTAAGTGAGGCGTCAAGTAAGTCCACACTGAAGAAGCACATCAGCCTGTGTGATCCAAAGATGGTGACAACAAAATACAAATATGATGAAGGGAAAAGTTTCAGAGCTACAATTGTGAACCTCCACTTTGTTAAAGGCTAAGTGGACAGTGGGAACTCAAAGTCCATCTGGAGAATATCTAGTCATATTAGGCCTTTGGCAGATCCTCTTGACAAGCTTTATTATCAGAGAGATGACTGCAAACTTGATCATAGTGGATCAGACCATGGCATAATATGATACTTGGTCAGTTGACCTACCTCTTGACCCAACCTGAATTTGCTCTAGGGTCAAGTATTTCTCACTTGTTCTACAACAGATCCCCACCCACCTCTGGACTTTAAAATACTGAAGGTGAACTTTCCTTTCTTACTCTTTACTTTCATTTTTATAATGTTTTTATTCTCTTCCTGCTGTTTTGTTTTTGTGTTTTATTGTTTCTATGTGTTTTATTGTTTCTATTGGGTTTCCAAGTGTGTTAAGCACAGAAGGAGTGGATACTTAGAGACAATAACTGATACATTGGTCTGGGGCATGTGGGGAGCAAAGGAGTCAGGAGGGTGAGGGGATTTGGGGAGCAAGCAATGAATGCAAGAGGAGGAGGGAACATAAGAATTTGTTATGATATAGGTATATATATATATTTACAATTCTTTTAAAAAGTGATTTAACTATGTAAGTGTATTACATGTGAATATTATATTAAAAACCCCTACATTAAAAGCCATCAATAAGGCAAAGCCCAGGATGATGTAGAATAGCTGCTGCTTCAGAGAGGGGTTCCTGCATAACCAAGGATGAGGCTCCCAAACCCAGTCCCAATGCCGGCTCCAGAGACACCACTCCAACTGTTCCAGTCCCGGCTCCAATGAGCTTGGCTGCTGTGTCAATGTCCCTTGAGATGGTGCTGACTAGAAGCTTCGACAAGGGATCAGTGAGGTCAGGGAATGTGGGACTCTCGAGCTGATGAAGTGCTCATCTGTCAGTGTCTCCAGTTATTTCGGCACCTACACAGACAAGGGTCGAGTCAACAACTGGGAGGTGTTCCTGACCAGGGAAAGGGTGGAGATGAATTTGGTGCAGGCATACATTTTTAGGGGATGAGGAGTAGTGTCAGGGGAGTTGCTCTTGGTGCAGAGAAGATAGACAGCTCTACACCTATTCTTGATATGACTGAATTATTGAATTGAAGCATATGTACATGAAGTTCCAATAAAATTGTTTTAAGGAAGAATGTTGTCTGTTACTTATGCAGACCTTCAGATAGGGTTTGGTTAACAGGCTCATGGCCAAGAGTCTCTCTTTGTGAATAAAATTCTATCAGCACACGGCTATGTCCATCTCTACTGCTTGCTGCTATTTTCACACTCCATCAGTTGGGTTCAGTAATAGTCTCCAAGAGTATATGACCAGTGGAATCATAAAGTATGATTTTCAGGCCTTTTTCAAAAAAGAAATTTGCTGATCCTTGATCTAGGGGAAGAGTCAGGAAGAAAAACAGCAAGACTTTCAGAAATATATAATTTTAAACTATAATGATTATTTGACAGAATATAATATTTTAAAATTTTCACTTGAATGGATAGGTAAGAACTACCTACCATGGTTGTACAGTGGTGACTTGCCCAGTAGTTAAATGAAAAGTCAATCATTCAGACCCAGCAACTGCTCTGTGGGAGAAATTTTTGGTAGAATAACCTCATAAGGAACTACAGGCTTGGTATTCTTATATGAGAAGTTCTCATCTGTCCTATAGGATTACTAGGAGTTGGAAATGATCAGTTTTAGCAGACTTTTAGTTTGGGTGAAAAGCAACTTTTTTCAATATATTATACTTGAATAAATGACACCAATTTTCAAACCACCAACTTTACAGCCATTAGTTGAGTCCTTAACAGTTAACACTACCCAGGAACTTCACTGAGTCTGCCTGAAAGCTATTCGACTGTGGCAGTTAAGTGATTTCCTGTCAACTTGCAAAGGAATGAACTCTAGCCTGTCAATCAGTTTGCAGCTAAATGACCTAATTTGGAGGTGCAAATAAGATAAACATCTCACTAGAGGCCACATACATTCTCTCCATGCGAGGCATTCCTGTTCACAAGTCACATGGAGCTACGCAAATAGCAGCCAGAGCCTTGGAGCTGGAGGAGTCCCATGGAAACCCATGTTAGCACTAAGATGCTTTCAAGGCCACTGGATCCACAAGACCTTCCACCCACTAACTAGCCTGTGATCTGCCTGTACTCAGCGTTGTTGCATATGTTGCATGAATCGAGAGGAATTTACAGATTGGTGTCAGACATATGGACTACTATTGGACTTATAAGTTTGATCTGTCCTGGGCTGGTATGCTTTCTCAATTTACACTTGCTGCTTCTATAAAGCTCTTTCTATACACATAGAAGTGCCTATGAATTGATTTCTACAATCCACCCAGACTAACATACTGACCTCAAGACATATGCTGATCACCCCTGACAGAGTAATATACACTCCCTGTAGAACAAGCTCATTTGTTTGTTTTCCTCTCCAACAGAATGTTTTCTCTTCTTACAACTTTGAATCCACAAATATTAAGGGTAGGCACTGAATCATAAACAATATAGATTCCAAGTGGGAAACTATGAGATGAAGAACCCTGGATCAAAGTAAGAAACCTGACTTGAAACTCCCTCTCCAAATGCTCCAGAGTCAGAATGCTTCCTTCTTTTCAGGCCCTTACAGCACCCTACAATACACAGCTCCCTCCCTGCATGGGCGGTTCGTATCTGTACTCACACTGACTTCCCTCCGTGTGTCTTACCCACCGTAATACATGGAATTGTAATTGACTTTTAGACTGTCCATTCGCTGATAAAGTGTGTTCTTGGCAATGTTTCTAGAGATGGTACACCAGCCTTCACGGAATCTACATAATATGCGATAGCAACAGTACTAATATGTGAAACCCACTGTAGGCCTGGAGCATGACTGATACAGGTCACAGCAGTGCTACTGAAAGTGAATCCAGAGATTGCACAAAAGAATCTCAAAGACATCTTAAGCTCCCTCAAGTCTCCTTCAGACCCAGCCGGTTGCACATTAGTGTTGACACTTGCAAACACAGAATATGCTGGTCATGAAAACCATGACATATTTCCAGTCTCCTGCTCCACACACTAGCTCTCAATAAAATGACTTGTTAAAATACCTGAGTGAGACAAGTCTGTGTTCATACAAACTACTGAATGGGCTTACCTGGGGACTCTGGTACTGAGGATCTTTTCCCAGAGCTGTATGGTTGGGAATGGTGTGGATTTTATTAGCAGAAGGGGGGGGCGGTATTTGCATATCTTCCTAATACACAGTGGCAACTATGGCTGAATATTTTCAAAATGCTCACTGTTCCACCTTAAACGTAAATGAGTCTCCCAGAAGGATTCATTGGGATTATTACTTGGAAATGGTTCCTTATTATGTGATTGCGATACACAGAATACAGTCCTGTTCATATTGTTTCATACACAATAAGCGATTTATATATAGCTGATTTAAGACAGTATGTATGCTCATTTGCTTAACATATTTCACTCAATTTATTTCATTTATGTGGCAATAGACCCATAAGTTTATATCTAGTCAGCATGAATTGATTTTAATGCTTAACATCTTAGAGAAGGAACACGCATATACTACAATTTATCTCTTTTTAGACATTTAGGTTATTTCTCATTTCTGGTTTTATAATGAAAGTTACTATTTGGGTTGAAATAAAAGAGAAGAGAAAAAAGCATTCACATTAATATTACAAGAAATCACAGTAACAGACATGGCCTTACAGTAAACTTTTCTTCAACACAATTGTAATATTAACAATAAATACCATATTTTTAGTGAGAGCGTTCCCATTAGGACAGAAACACACCAAAGTCTTAACTTTGCTAGAGAAGATGTCTTAGATGACATTGGAACTGCATAAAGATTTTTCTAAAATATTTAATAGTTTAAAGCCTCTTGTGTCAAAGTCAATAGGATCTCCCAGAAGCACAGACTTACGACAATACTTGTTTTATTTGCAGAACATATCTTAAGATGTAGATAACAAATGTGGCGAAGAAAGCTGATGTTGCCTGGCTATCGAAAGAGATAGTGTCTGGGGTCTTAAAGGCTTGAAGGTGAACAAGCGGTCATCTAGCTCAGAAGCAACAAAGTCCACATGGAAGAAGCACACCAGCCTGGGCGATCACGAGATGCCAAAGGGACCAGGTATAAGGCATCATGCAAAAAAAATGTGTATATATATGTGTGTGTGTATATATATACATACCATAGTGAATGAAGGGGGAAGTGCAGAGTGGAGACCCAAGGCCCATTTACCGGCCACTGGAGATCCCCTCACAGAGGGGTTTAGGAGAGGAGATGGGTCAGTCAGGGTGTGATGTAGTACTGATGAAGAGCACAGCTTTCCCCAGATCCAGCATGCTTCCTCCCCCAACTACCATGATCCGAATTCTACCTTGCAGGACTGGATTGGGCAGAGGTTGTACACTGGTGCATATGGGAGCTGGAGGCACAGGGAATCCAGGGTGGATGATACCTTCAGGAGCAGGGGTGTGAGAGGTGATACTAGGAGAGTAGAGGGTGAGTGGGTTGGAAAGGGGGAACTGATTATAATGATCCACATGTGACCTCCTCCCTGGGAGCTGGATGGCAGAGAAGGGGGGGTAGGGATACTCCAGATAGGACAAGATATGACAAAATAAAATCTATAAATTATCAAGGGCTCATGAGGGAGGGGGGAGCAGGGAGGGAGGGGAAAAAAAGAGAACCCGTTGCAAAGGGCTTAAGTGGAGAGCAAATGCTTTGAAAATGATTAGGGCAAAGAATGTACGGATGTGCTTTGTACAATTGATGTTTGTATATGTATGTACTGTGATAAGAGTTGTATGAGCCCCTAATAAAATGTAAAAAAAAAGAGGTAAGTAACAAACAAAATTGATTTCCTTCTAATCGCTTGATGGTGGCTAGGGTAGCAGGAGAGTAATCACTGACAAAATGCAACCAAACTTACCTCTCCTGAAACTCAACAGAATAAAATCACTGAAAGGCTAGGTGTACATTCATAAAAATCTATATCTGACACAGATAAGAACAAATCTGAAATTATGTCCAGAAGTTACTCTTCAGTTTGTTTGTGTATGAAGTCTTCCATTTCAAGAGGAACATAGACATTTGTAGCTGAAAATATTTTTCAACAAGGGAAAAAGGAAAGGGCAGGCACAGCTTCTCGACCTTTGCAGGAGGAAAGAAACAACGAGAAAGTTGTATCTCAGATGCAGGTTCTAAAAGGAAAGAAATGGGCTTACTTCAGGCAATGGTAGTTACCTGGACTTGAGGTGGGTGATCTTCAGTGGGGCCTTATACCCTGGGTACCATCAATCCTCCAAGGCCAAGCCAAGCAGCTCTTCTACTGAGGCATCTTGAGCAGGTTGCTCCGGAGGTGTAGTGGAATAAACTGTACCACACACTTTGTGTTCAGTGGGGCAGTCATTTCCCCAGCAACCTTTCTGTTCATACTATGGACATTACTTTCTTGGAGGTAACAAATTAGGACATACATTTGCCCATGGCCCCGAGTGGGAGCATCTGAAGCAGGGTGCTCATGGTTCACTCGTGGGCGGCCCAATAACTAGTTTAGATACACCCACTCGGTCCTGGAGGGCACCTGCTAACATTTGAAATTTAACCTTAAGTCTTGATAGCTTATATAACTTTTCCTGATCCTCGCTACTGTTGAAAACTTTGAATGCTGCACTGCGATCTTGCTGTGAAGTCTGGGGTCCACAGTCTAACTTTTTAAGGTTTCTTTTAATGTCTGGAGCTGATTATGAGATGAAATTTGAGTGACGTACAATGATCCCTTTTGGTGTAGTAGGGTCTACTTTCATGTATTTAAACCTTCTGGAAGATGATGTGACAGAAATTTGGCAGAATTTTCATTTGGTTCCTAAATGATTTCCCTAATTTTGTCATAATTGGCTGCTTTATTTGAGGCTTTTGGCAAGCCCTCAATGAGATGAAAATCATATCATTTTGAAGAATTGGGTGCTCATGATCATCTGATAATTCTAATTAGGGTTGTGCTTGGGAACTGCCTTGAAGTCCACGGGCTTAACCCAGTCTGGGCATACCCTTCATCAGCTCTCTTTGTGCAGCTATCCAGATTCTCTCCCGATCTTCAGGGGTCAAGGTAGTTGTTAAAATCATATGGATGTCATGGCAGGTAAGATCATATGACTGAGTGACATATTTAAATTATTTTATTGTTTATCTTTTATTTCATAATCATAAACTTAACTCTGCTTTCCAGCTGGACACAGGAGAAATAAGGAAAGTAGGAAACCTGAGTAACTGGAGGGAGAACACAAGATTAAACGATACTGCAAGCACATTGGGAACAGAAGGGTGATTTCTCAAGCTACAAAAGGAATGGTCTGGTGCTTAAGATAAAACATGAAAATTCAGATCAAATTTAATTAGAGTTGTCCACAGTCAGCAATGGTGATCTTCTTGCTGATTTTGCCATTCGTGGAACCAAAACGCTCCATGGCTTCCACAATATTCATGCCTTCTTTCACCAGACCGAAGACCACGTGCTTGCCATCCAACCACTCAGTCTTTGCGGGACAGATAACTGACTGGGAACCATTCGTAGTGGGCCCAGTATTTGCATAGACAGGGTGCCAGGACTTGTGTGCTTCAGGATGAAGTTCTCATCTTCAAATTTCTCTCTATAGATGGACTTGCACCAGTGCCATTATGGCATGTGAAATCACCACCCTGGCAAATGAACTCTGGAATGCGCCTGTGAAAGAAGGAGCCTTTATAACCAAAGCCTTTCCCCTCAGTACTCAGAGTGCGGAAGTTTTCTGCTGTCTTTGAAACTTGTCTGCAAACAGCTTGAAAGAGATGCAGCCGAGGGGCTCACCATTGACAGCTATGTCGAAAAACACAGTAGGGGTGACCGTGGCTGGACCAGAAACCCTAAAAATTCAAGCAGCAGCATCTGCAAAGCCGATATTTAAATTCTTTAATGTAAGTGTCTGGGTCCAATGTATAGCATCTAAGATGTTTTCCTAAGCCTGAAAAATAATTTAACAAAAAAGGGATCTGAATTTTTACTAGCCTCTCTGCTCCTGCAACATCACAGAGGGTACTGAGGGGGGATAGGATTGAACATGGATGCTTTGGATTTGAAGGAGCTGTCTTTGTGCTGGAGAGGGCTGGACATAAAAGAATGAGAGGTGGAGATGGTGCTGGCAGTAGGGGACAGGTGTCAGATGTCTTATAACATGGCAAGGGTGGGAGGGGAACTGGTGACAGAGAGGTGGGAGGACTGGACAATCATGGTATGGACAAGGGAGGAGTTTGGGTAGAAAGTGTATGAGGTAACAGGGTAGGGGATACTGGATTACCGAGTGTGGGCTCAGAGGTGGTGGGAGGGTGTTGAAACAAGGCAGGAGTGGGAGGAGGTGGTGAGGAGGAAGGCTGAAGAAGAATGAGACACTATAGCAAGAGATATAGGGTTACAGTCTGGCAACTGGGAGAATGTAGCAGCATCCTGTGGGTTGGAGAAACCTGAAGGAGGTTGTAAAGGGGAGGGGAGAAAGAAGGCACAGCTGCAGTTTGGTCAGAGACAATAGGCACTGAAATTGGCGGCATATCATGAACAGAAGGATCACAGACTGATTCTTAGTCTGAGAGAGGAACATTTTCCTGAACCAGTAGGACTTGCATAGTGGAACAATTCTGAAATAAATGAGGTTGAGCACAAAGGAGAAAACTTGGATATACGGAATATCAGAATATATTTTGTAGATTAAAAAGAAATTATTGAGATCTTGAAAAAATTTAAAATCAAGTATACCACCTGGTGACCATCTTGAATTGTTGTCCAATTTGTACTGCAGTCATGCATTATTACATAAGAAAATCAATTTTCCCCTATGAATAACTGATTTAAGACCGAGTGAATTGAAGTTTGCCAGTACACAAACTAGAAGTATTTTATGCCATTGCTTAGTGTGGTAGTTATATAAACATTTGACAATTTGATGATTAAGACTGAAGGGGTGGAGTCCAGCCTGCCAATCAAAATATAACCAATGGCCCCTGTGTGGGTACGGCCTTCTCCTGACAATTTTGGAATTCCGGAATTTCCTTCTTGGAGGCAGGAGACAGTCTCTCTCTCTCTCTCTCTCTCTCTCTCTCTCTCTCTCTCTCTCTCTTTCTCGGCTCACTCTCTTAGAGACGCTCTACTGACCAGACACATGATACTATGCTGATAGACCCCATGCCCTGGGAACTAGAGAAGCCACATGGAGACCCCTGCCAATGCTGAGATGCTTACACCACCACTGAATCCAGACTTTCTACCCACTGGCCTGTGATTATCCTGCATTCAGCATCATTGCATGTGTTTCTTAAGTCTGAAGGGGACTTCATGGATTGGTATCGGACATATGGGCTAATATCAGACTTATGGGCTTGAACTGGACTGGGTGGGAATGCTTTGTTAATGTACAATTTCTCTTTATATAAACCTCTTATACACACGACTTTCTATGAATTTCTCTAGCCTACCTGGACTAACACACTGAGCATTCTTACAACCCATTTTAAAATGCTGAGTGAAAATGTGAGCTCTGTTATATGAGGTAGTAAAACAGGAGAGCATCCTTACACTGGGTAATTACCACCTAAGCCCCCGGGGCTGGGAAGACAATCTGACTGAGCAAAGCTTTCTGGTACGTGGACATTTTCAGAAAGGCCAAGAGAAAATGAGCAGATGACCTTGAAGTAGGGAGCTTTGGATTTAACACTCACCAATGTGTTGTCAGAGGGTCTTTAGCTGAAGATGTGGAGATCCCTCTGTTAGGCTCACTGGCTTGAAGGGGGTCCAGGAAGGCTGCTGGGAACTTTAGAGGCTAGGGAAAGGAAAGTGCCACTCCAGTCCTAGCCTCGACAGCCCCCCACCTCCCCCGTGCAGGCCACCATATCTCAGGTTTTACAGAGATAAGAGACAGAGTGAGACCTTTAATTTATAGATTTATTGAGGGAGGTGTGGTTTGTAGGGAACAGGAAATCATAGGGGTTTAGAATAGTTAGGTAAGAAAGGTTAGAGCTGGCCCTTCGTCTAAAGCCAGAGGATTAGCTAAATTAAAATGTGTAAAATCCATGAGACCCACTATTACATAAGAGAACATGAACGAACTACAGTAGAATTGGTGAGGAAGGGGTTAAACAGCTCTAATGTCTGCTGCAGAACCTGCAGAAAGAATCTAAGTGGGAGGGAGAGCCAGCCTTACAGGTAGAGAGAAGAGGTGAGAGCAAAAGAGGCCAGAGCAGCAGGAGGGTAGAAGGAGCCCAATCCAATCCAGGCTCAATTTGAGTGTGTAAGTCTTTGGGATATCTGTACTCTTTTTGATAGGAGGGTTCCCCCACATCTTTGTGGGTGGTCTGGATAACTCCAATGGACTGGCTGCCAGCTTCCACAGACTGACAACACAGCTGGGTGGCAAGATAGATGGAGGAAGCTTTGTAAACATAAGAAACCTATGCTTTCCTTAGTAAAGGCTTCCAACGAACCCTAGAAGGGTTCTGGCCCTTCTAGAGACCTATAAGCTTTTCCCCAAAATACTGGGTCTCCCTTTGACTGAGTTCCAGGTCACTGAACCCAATCTTTCTAGGGCGGGGTGTGTCTCTTCTTCTCCTGCCAGCTGCCAAGGTGTTCACTAAGAGCCACCGAACTGGGCCATCTCCTTGAGGCCCCAGTCCTGGAAGGGCTTAGCCCAGCAACCTGGGAATGCCAATCAGTTTCAGTGCATGGTGGCTGCACTGGAATACCACTTCTACACCCACAAGGCTGAGGCTCCCTGCGGCCACACAACAGCTGGCACTAAGAGCCAGGGAGTTTCTAGAACTGGGCCTTGGGTTCTCCCCCGGCCCTGCTTCAGAAGAAGGTACCGCACAGGTGACAAGTCTTAGCAAACCTCCGGAGGAAGCCCTAATGTTTTGCGCACCAGCTGCAGCCACTAGCTTCTGGAGACGCGTGCTCTTCTTCGTAGTGAGAGAAACAACAGACCCCAGGGCTCACCGTTGAGCTGATGAGGTGCAAGGAGTCTCTGGGAGAAGGTATCGATGTATGGAAACAATGAAAAGGGGGGTGAGCAGAAACCCACAAGGCAACGAACCTGGGAACCTCGAAGACAAGACCCCCAGCCTGGGATTACCTTTCTCCAACAGGGATTTCCACCAAGAACCCCAACCAATCCAAAAGTTGGGGGATGGGACACCAGCTCACCTCTCACCAGGAGAGGAGCGTCCCCTGGGGAAGGTGAGGAGAAAGGTCGCTTACACCCCAGCAGGACTTCTGTGTGCACCAGGGTACCCCAAACTGGCTGCTGCCCACACGCACATGCTTGGGAAAGAGCGCCCCTCACCTGGGAGCGCTGGCTACTACGCAGAGCTAAGGTACCAGGAGGTTCTCTCTCACCACATGCAGCGCACAGTAAGTAGGACGCTAGGACGCGCCCAATAAGCCACACTTCCGGCTGGGACATCGCCACTTCCACCCCATCTCTGAGCACCCGGGTTAGGAGGAGCCGGCGGGGTTGGTCTCTGCCTTCACTTCACCTTTGAGGCGGTTCTGGACCGGACCATTGGCTTGGATGCACACACCCAGGTGTCTGGGGAAGGGAAGAACCAGAGTGCTGTTTAGGCTGGGGGCGGGGCCAGAGGCGGGGCCTGGGGCGGCGCGGGGAGGAGCCAGTGATAGTCCTCCCGCAACAATGGGCCCTCAGACTTTGATAATGATGGCCAAGTCACCTGAGGGCAGAAACGGTACTTTCTCCCAGCACCGAGAGTGTGCATGGGAGACATAAAACGATGTACAACGTACGTGGACTGTGTAAGCTTGTGATCAGATTCCCCAGATGGGGCATCCTCCTCACTAACATGAACCATCCAGCCATTCAACCCTGCCACGGTGTTAATGGTGCTGACGCAAGAACCGAAACTAATGACCTTTGAGGTGAAGGGCCATTCTGCTCCCCAAAGCATTGTCATGTATGAAGACTGCCTTTAGGAAAAAAGAAGTAGCTGGCATCAAATGCTCTAGGTAAATTTTATGTCAGAGTAACAAAATTTAAATATAAAACAAGCGGGAGCACTAAAACGTGATGGGAGAAGGGGGAGGGGAGTTGTTAAACTTGACTGTCCTTAGAGTTGGAGTTTGTACTTTTATCTTGTTTTATTTTGCTTGAATGCTATTGGGGCAGTTAAACATGACAGTTCGATTCAATTATGCATATCATGATTTCCCCACTCTGCTAATTTAATTTATCACTCACCAGAGGTTCTATCAATCCAATGGTTTCAAGTGCATGGGCAGAATATTTGTAGAGACTCTTCCAAATTGCGAGGTCTGGAATTTAAATTTAATTCCTCCAAGTAACTCTTGTCTGTTGGGTCTCTCACAACAAGTGCTTATGGGACAGATCAAAGTGAAGCATGTCCCTATTAATTTGCATCCATAAAGACTATGCTTCTTTTATGGCTGTTATACTAGATAATTTCATTATGAAAGTTCTAGTCAGATTCCAAAGTTGCTGGCTGAAAATGGAGATACAAGAATTTCAATATTGTTACATTTCCCAATTTGGTGAGATCATTCCACAGACGATGGAAAACTGTCGCCTAACTTTATAAGGAATCAAAAAAAAAGTCACTTATCAGCAAATATTTACTGAATTAAACTGATTTATGTTGCCAGTTCTGATGGACTCGCCATATCCTTAAATCTTGGGAAACAGAGACTAGATTTTGCAAAGAAAAGGGGACTTCTCTTGAAATACCTGCCCTGTTCGACTGGGTAGGCTAGAGAAACAAATCCAGGGACACTCATAATGTATACGAGAGAGCTTTATATCAAAGTGTAATTGGATATCAAGAAAACATCTCAGCCCAGTCCAGACCAAGTCCATAAGTCTGATATTAGCCCATTACTCCAATACTAGTCCATATATTCCTCTTCAGACTCATGCACCACATGCAATGATGCTGAATGCAGAAGGATCACAGGTCGGTGGCTGAAAATTCTTGTGTATCCAATGGCAGTAGACTTTCTTAGTGCTGGCTCAGGTCTCTATGTGGCTCTTTTGGCTCTCTGAACAGTGTGAAGGTGAAGCAGAGAGAAAGAAGTTGGCCAACTTCCAGGGAGAAAGAGTGGAAGTTCCCAGAATTCTCATGAGAAGGTCAAGCCCACCAGGAATCATCATGGAGCTGTGACATGAATGACAGGCTAACCGTCACCCCTAGACTAATTTATCAGGTGAATATGAAATTATGTAACTACTACACCTGCTTTCATGTGAGGTTTTCTGCCCCCATGGATAAATCATGAATTGTCAAAAAAATAAAACAAGCAAACAAAAAATCAATCACTGCGATCGAGTCAATATGGACTCAGAGGGATGCTTATAGGACAGGGTAGAACTGCCCTTGTGAGTTTCCAATTCAGCGTCCAAATTAAGTTCCCATGGTTCAGATGTTTACATATTTTTGCAGTAGTTGATTTCACAGTACATGATTTTACATTTACCCTGTAATTATAATTCATGAAGTGTTGTTTTACTTCCAGTATTGCTGCTTCCAACCCAGTAGCTGCTTTTAACAGACTAGATACTTTCAACACAGCAGCTGCTCTCTACAAAGTAGCTGCTCTCTACACATGTGTTACTGGTAAGCAAAAGCACATTATGGCACTAACCCTGTCACACACACTTGCATTTGTACGGGGTGTATGTGATTGGGTTGGAGTTATGATATCATTACGCCAGTTACTCATATGTGGGTGTTTTTTGCATGTGGGAGGATCTGCCTGGAGACAGATAGAGGATTGGTGTCTTGGTTCCTAAGGCCATCAGAAATATGTGTTTTCTGATGGTCTTAGGCGATCCCTGCAAAACGGTGTTTGTCTGGGTATTTTAGAGAAACAAATCCAAAGAAACTCGTGTATCAGAGAGAGTTTTATATAAAGGTTAAGTACACATCGAGAAAATATACCAACCCAGTGGTACCCAAGCCCACAAGTCCAAGATTAACCCTCATGTCTGACACCAATCCATTAAGTCCTCCTCCACCTCACAAAATACACACAATGACTGGAGGAAAGCCAAATTAGAGAACAAGTAATCATCTCAGTGCTGGAAGGGGTCTGCCACAGCTGCTCCAGGGCTGTATTGGGGTAGGTCCATGCGACTTCTCCTTGGGGATGTCTTGCAGGAAGTGAACCTTGTCAGCTTAAGCAGAGAACTGGCCAAGGCCGCTGCACCCTGGTCCGACCATCACAACGCAAGAGACCTGGGAACTAGAAAGGCAAGGCTCACCGAGTCATTTATCCCTCGGCCCTTCAAACAATCCCACATGTGTTTATCGGCCAGGTAGGCACAATAAACTAATTACCTTGAGTAGTTCGACCTTCAAAGGGGTATCGACCCTCCAAGTTGAGAACCAGTGCTCTATAGGGTTTATATCAGTCTTAAGTGACTGGACAGATGTGAATTGTATGTTTGGGGTCCAGCACCTGAGATAGACCCAAGGTAACAAGGACAATCACAGTTAGCCATGTGTTCAAGAGGAGCATATCCCCACTCTCATGTCTGAATTCCTAAGGTACTCTCCTCTGGAAACAGCTCCCAGAATGGACTCACTTGATTTGATTTTTCTAAATATAAATCAACCAGTTTTTAGGGAAGAGGCTGAAAAGAATTTATTTCTACATAAGTCCAATGGTCACAAATCATAATATGCTTCATAAAGGAAAGGCAGATGAACCACTCAAGAGAGATTTGAAAACAGTTTCCCCTTGCAAATTAATGGATTGAAACCTGAGGACACAGGCTTGAATGACCCAGCAAACTATAGTGAAGAGCAGTCATTGTGAACTCCAATGAGGCTAACCCTACTCTCTACCCCTGGTTTTTCCAGCTTTCCACCTGACCACTTTTTAGCACTTATTTCATGGAATATATTTGTTTTCCCTTTCCACAACGTTTTACCTTATGCTACTATTTCCTTTCTAAAGCTTTACAGCAATCCCTTTCTCGTTGTTGTTCTACTAATTCTACTACTTCTGCTTCATCTTCGTTTTCTTTTACATTAAGAGAAAATAGAATGGTTCCTACTGGAATTCCTACTAAATCTGTTGCTAAAATCCAAATTTTGTTTGAACAAAATAAACTAAAAACCACAGCAGACCATCCTATTTGTGCTCTCACTTGCACCTACTCCTGGATCCTGGGCCTGTGCTTTTTGGGCCTGAGCACACCCATTACCCTGAATTCCCTTCAGTTCAACCCCAACCCTGTGCTGCAGGGTGGTTTATATGGGAACTCACATTAACTTTCCCTCACTGTGTCTTCTTGCACAGTCATACGCAGCCGGGTCCTCCACGGCCACAGTGCTCAGGTGCAGGGAGAACTGGTTCTTGGATGTGTCTGGGTTGATGAATAGATGATCTCTGAAGGATGGTGTGCATTCGCTAAACCACTCTTACCTGTAGAAGCTCCTTCCTATCCACCCAGGGCCTCTCCCAGGGCTGCCTGATCTGCTCCCAAATAGCGCTGGTTCTGGAGCCTGAGTCCCCAGTGATGGTGCAAGTGCGCGTGAGAGTCTGTGATGCCCTCACCACCTCATGGTCTGACTTCTGCAGCTTCACTTTGGACGGGACACAAGGAGACTTACAAAACAAGTATTAAATATCCCACCTGTCATTAAAACTGCTGTGACCTACTGTATCTCCCTGCCACTGACACGATGGGAGACACAGTACCATCAAAATGAGAAAAAGAATGCAAGCAGACCTTTCTGTATCAGAGTCTCCCTGGTACAGCAGGCTCTGGAATTCTGCTGGTTCCAGAGGGGAATCTTGAGGGTGGGGTGGGTGTTCATATCATTTAAATAATAAACCACACCAGGCTTTTGCTTATGAGTGTTACTGACTGTTATCAGGGGGTCAGAGGATGACTATTAAGAGTGTGCTAATTGACAGGGCTCACAGCTCCACATGGAAGCTTCTCCAGAGCTGGTTCTTGAAGCACGTTGTATGGCAGTGATATGTAAGCAATGAGAGTGGGGTGGCCCACAGGCATACACTGAATTTATACCCTCCCAGATCCTAATATTTGCAATCATAAAATTATCCGAGTTCCAGTGTACCTTGTATTGTTTGATTTGAAAAAATGCATCCACTAGTGTGTGCATTAATTTATTCATTTGAGTTCTGAGAGCTATGAACACGCCAGACATTCTTCTGCACTGAGGGAAAATCAGTAAACCACGCAACTGAGCTAGGAAATGAATGATCTCTTCCTCAAAAACTAAACCCACTGCGAGTGCACCTGTCCTGAATCATGGGAACCTTATAAGATTGATTAAAGCTGCTCATAGAAATTCTCTGACTGTAAATAATAACAGGAAAAGACAACCTCATCTTACTTAGGAGGAATGGTTGGCTGGTTTGTGGTGAGCAACCCAATACTTATCCCATTACATCACCACATCTCTGTATATCTTTATACTAAGAAGCCCATATTAAGGGCTTTTTAAATGTCACTTTGAGAAGCCAAGTGGTGATACTTTCAATATTATTATATGAATATGAGCCCTGGACTATGAATAAGGGGGTCCATAACCAAATTTATGGCCATTCACTTACCTTTTGGAAAAGAATGTTGAAAGTACCATGGACTGGGCTATCAATATAACAAGCAGATCTCTTGTGAGGGAAACATAGCCTGGGAGTTCCTTAGAATGAAGGATGGTGAGACTTAATTTCATGTACTTGAACATGTTATCATGACACCAGTCCATTGAGAAAGACATCATCAATGATAAAGGGGATCAGTAAAGAAGAAGGTGATGGACTGACACAGTGGCTGTAACAATGGGCTCAAACATATTTATTGTGATAATGGTGCTGAACTAGGCATTATTCAGTTCTGTTTTGCGTTGAATCACTGAGATTTGAAATTGATTCTGTGGCACTTAACATCATCAAAATTAAATGAAAAGACACAATATTCTTCCAAAGTTGAATGACAGTGCTGGGGAAAGGATATATGTTTTATTTTCCGTAGCAAAAGGAAATATGTAACAGACTACACTCTTTATAATTGTTCTTATGTGGAATTTCATTTTGCCTTGGTTAAATATTGGTTGCAAAAGTCTTGTCTTCGTATTTATAGAACATTAAGCATCCAAGGTTGTTTGGGTGCAGGAACATAAAGACTCTTAGTGACCCTACATGAAAGAGAACTCTCTGAAAGGATTTTCTTTTCTGTAATAATGATGGGATAACCTTATCAGGTCTTTAACCAACTGAGTCACCATGTGGTTTTGAACTGCCAACCTTTTGGCTAGAAGTTGAGCATTTAATCATGCCCACATAGTTTCGTGGTCCAGGTTCTACTACATATAATTTACATGTATCTACTTTTACTTCCTACAGGTGAATATTTATGTGTATGTTGACTGGTCTTAAGACATTATGTAGAGTTCTTCTAGGTCAATACTATTACTATTATTTGTTCCTTGAGTGTTTAATATGGGATTCTGTCCAATGCATTGTGTGATTTTAGTAGTAACCCTGGGCACCGTCTTCAGTGCCAGAAACACCTCCCAGAATTGTGAAAACTAAGAGTGACTCCTGTAATGGCCAAATACCCCATAAGACATATCAAGGAATTGATGCATTTGGGTTATGTTGTGGCAGTTTCATCATCTCTTGTCAACTTGGGAAGGGATGGAGTCTAGCCTGTCAATGAGATCTCAGCTTGATGACTTCATTTGTAGGTGCAAAGGAGATGAATATCTCCCTGGAAGCCAGACCCAGATAGCATCTCTTCTTGTTGAGACATTCCTGTTTACAAAGCCACATGGAGCTACACTGATGCAGCTAGAGCCCTGGAACTGGAGGGGCCATGTGCAGACCCATGACAGTGCTGAGATGCTTCCATCACCATAAGAACCACAAGACTTTCCACCCACCGGCCTGTGATCTACATCATTGCATGTGTTTCATGAATCTGAAGAAGAATTTATAGACTGATATCAGACATAGGGGCTAATATTGGACTTATGGACTTGATCTAAGCTGGGATGTTTTCTTAATATACAAATACTCTTTGATATAAAGCTCTTTCTTACACACATGTGAGTTTCTCCCTGGATTTGTTTCTCTAGTATACCCAGAATAGCACATGGTGTTAGAGAATAATATTAAATCTGTCATGGGCTGCCTGAAGGACAAGCAGGTCTGTCTTGGAGTAAACACATCTTGTTTAATTCTTGTAATCATTCAAATAAGATTGTATCTCACTTATTTGGGCATGACATTAAGGAGAACCAAAACCCAGAGAATGATCTTGTACTTGGTAAAGTAGAATGTCAATGAAAATGTGAGAGACTTTCAATGGGACTGATTGTCCTAAGGCTGCAATGATGAGTCCAAAGAGAGGGATGATTGTAAGGATGGCGCACTTTCGGGCAGTATTTCATCCTGTTTGTATTAGTCTGGGTACTTTAGAGAAACAAATCCAAAGAAACTCATATGTATAAGAGAGTTTTATATAAAGGTAAGTGCACATCAAGAAAACATCCCCAACCGGTGCTGCCCAGGCCCACAAGTCCAACATTAGCCCATATGTTCAACACCAATCCACAAAGTCCATTTCCATCTCAAAAATACATGTATTGACACCGACTGCAGGAGGAAAGCTGAGTCAATTAATGTGTAAGCATCTCAGCTCTGGCAGAGGTCTCAACATGGCTGCTCCAGTATCTAGGGTGCATTGGGGTGGGTTCATGTGGCTTCTTCTCAGGGATGTCTTGCAGGAAGTAACCCTTGCCAGCTGAAGCAGGGAACTGGCTAAGGCAGCTGCACCTTGGTCCAACCATCAGAAAACAAGAGACCCGAGAACTAGAAAGATGAGGCTCACCGAGCCATTTAGCACTCTGCCCTTCAATTAACACCACGTGTTTATCCGCTACATTGCACAATATACTAACCACCTCACTGTTGTTCATGTGATCACTGTGAACTTAAGCCAACTTAAAGATCCCTAACAAAATATTTTGCAGGTTATTGTAAGTTAAAATTATTACATAAACATATATTTGTGAGTATTCACTGGAAGGAAAATATTGGACATGCAGCTGATGGATTGGAGAAAATTTGAGGCTCACATAAGAATTTTATACTGCATTAATATTTTTATAAGGAGTTTTGGTGGCATAGTGGTTATGCATTATGCTAAGATTTGCATTCACCAGTTTGCAACTACTAGCCACTCCATGGAAGAAAGACAGGGGATTCTACATCAGTAAAAATCAGAAACTCACTATAAATTGGCATTGAAATAATGGCAGTGGGTTTGGGTTTGGTTTTCTTTTAATATTTTTAACTTGACAACAAATGGCACTAGTTAGTATCCTGAATTGTAAACTGAGATCTGAGTACATATTGTTGTGAAGTCTGCCTTTGGGTAGATGGTAAATAAAGGCCATCCCTATAAAAAGAAGTATGGTCAGATGCCTGGAGATTCCCTAGAATCACACTCTGCACAATGGTCCCTAGAGAGGTGCTGACAAGGCGAGGGAACCACAGCTTCTGAGAGGAAAGCATCACTGACCTAAGTCTCTTGCATCTGCTTAAACCATGACCTGATGTACTAAGGTTTGTGTCTGGGCTCACACTGACTTCCCATCACTGTGTCTCTAGCACAGTAATACACGGCTGTGTCCTCAGGATTCACAGAGCTCAGTTTTAAATAAACTTGGCTCTTGGAGGTGGCCCAGGTGATGCTGACTTGGGCCTGGAGAGCTGGATTATAGTCTGTGCTCCCATCACCCCGTATATCACCAACTCACTCCAGTCCTTTTCCTGGGGCCTAGCAGATCCAGTACACACCATAGCTGGTTAAAGAGAATCCAGAGACAGTACAGGTGAGAGACAGGGTCTGTGAGGGCTTCACCAGTCCAAGACCTGACTCATAATTGCACCTTGGCCAGGATACCTGGGTATAAAGACAAACACAGTGAGTCGTGTGCTCAAATGCTGTAATCTCAGACTTCATGTATGAATCTCTGAAGCACTCACCTCCCAGAGTTGCCACCAGAAACAAGAAAAGCCATACACAATTCATGTTCATGTGGCTGAGATTCATGATAAAGGAATGCTCTCCAGGGTGAGAAGGCATATGACTTTAAGTACATGTATGCTGTGGTTTCATCTGAATGCATATTAGGTATTTGCATGTGGGAGGTGCGGTTGTATGTAAAAAGGTGGAAAGGGCAGAATGGTGGTGTCCAAGTGTGTAATCTAAAAAGATTTTCCCCAGCTTTGTCTTCCCTAAAAATATGCCAAACATTAGAGGCTATTTGCCAGCGTATTGTGGGAGGTAATTGTTTCCATGGAGAGCCAGAGAAGTGGTCAAACCTGCTCAGTGACATCCAAAGTTAGGCTGCCATCCTGAATCTGAGATCCGTCCATCTTGGCACAATCCCTCCCCTTCCTATTGCCTGTATACCCCTAGATTTTCATCCTCTCATTACTGTATTACCTATAGTATGACCCCTCCCTGTGATGTGTGTCTTTACCTGAAATTAGGGGGCTTGCACACCCTCAAAGGTATATAAATCTTGGTTAGAAATAAAGAATCTCTCTCCCGTGGTGCTCTCCTCTGCGGTCCTCGCTTCCGTGTCCCCTCTCCCCTTGTTCTCCTTCCCCTCACTCTCCTGCCCTCAGGTCTCCCATCTCTATGGGAATCACCGAGCGGGGCTACGGTGAGCATGCTAACATGAAATTTGTCTGATTCCATCATTTTACTCTTTCTTCTATCGCCTGTATTTCTCTATGAGTTTACTATAATCTTTAATTATTATCACTGTACAATTGTGCCTACCAGACCTGGGATGATTTGTGAGGCGCTGGCTACCCTGACAGCCATGGGAGAATACAGTCTTCTCCCTGAGGTCTTCACTCTAGCAATCATACAAACATCTGTGCAGATTTCATGTTTAATGTAGCTTTATGTCATTTCCATCAAAATACCCAGATGTTCTATTGAAATTAAAGACAATCTCTATCCTCACGATATTTAGGTAACAAGACCAGGCCTACCTGAATCTTTCCATACATCTGAACACATAGGGAAACTAGAGTATGTCATCCATAAAGCTCCTTGGCCCTATGATATTTCAGAATATTTAGAAAGGAGTAAAAATACTTTAACCCTATCTTCTAGATTTAGAGTTGGAATAAAAGGTTTCCTAACAATATGGTTATTGTGTGGTTAAAAGAAACCACAGAAATAAGAAAAAGTGCATTTATCCTCTCATGAGTTATTACCGAGGGTGGGCATTGGGCTCAGTGTATTTTGAGAGGCGCCTGCTAACAGCGAGAGGCGTTTCCTGGACTTACACTGTCTTCCACAACTGTGGGTACCTCAGCAACATTCTTTTCTGGTACTGAGCTTTCAGACTCTTGGTCAGGAGTATTACCTGGAGTTGTCTCTGCAGGTTTCCTGCCATGGGCAGTAGAGCTACCATAGTGGTCAGCACAGCAGTTCTAGCTGACCAGGCACTGCAGTCCTTACCCAGACTCCTGTCTTCACTTCTATCTTCTCTTGGTCCAGAGCTGGTGGGTCCTTAGCATCCATGCAAGTCTGCTTTCTCCCTGAGACTGGTTTTCTGTCTGGACTCACACTGACTCTCACTCACCGTGAAAAGCTTGGGCCATAGAGAATGATACAAGTTGCGAACACTCTGAATTGGTTGCAGTGAAATGAAGTGAGATCGATTCATGTAGATAATTATATAGATATTGTTATGAGATATATGCCACAATAAAATATCAATCAAGAAAGACGTTTGCCTGAAAGACAATCAAAGTATTAAACAGAGGTTAGGGTTCATTCTGTCCACAGAAATAGGAACCATACTTAAAGCAGATTTCTATTCAAAGTAATTCAAGCAAGAGAGTTATAGAGTTATTTATTCCATGTTAAGGAAGAAATTGTCAAGTGAGAATTCTTTTTATGGGTTTCTGTGATGCGTTTGGGAGGGAATTTTGCAGCTGTTGGTAATTGTTGAACACAATAATAATCTAATGCCATTTGTGTTAGTCTGGGTACATTAGATAAATGATCCACAGAAACTCATATGTATAAGAGAGTTTTATATAAAGGTTAAGTGCACATCAAGAAAACATCCTAACTCAGTGGTACCCAAGCCCACAACTCCAACATTAGCCCATATGTCCAACACCAATCCACAAAGTCTTCTTCCATCTCACAAAACATGCACAATGAGGCCGATGGCAGGAAGAAAGCCAAGTAAGAGAATGTGTAAGCATCTCAGCACAGGCAGGGTCACCCCTCAGCTGTTCTAGCACTCAGGGCTTCATGGGGGTAGGTCCATGCAGCTTCTCTTAAGGGATGTTCTTGCAGGAAGTGAGCCTTGCCAGATGAAGCAGGGAACTGTCTAAGGCAGCTGCACCCTTGTCTGACCATCAGAAAACAAGTGACCCTAGAACTAGAAAGGCGAGGCTCACCAAGCCATTTATCCCTCGGCCCTTCAATTGACCCCATAAGTGTTTATCGGCCAGGTTGGCACAATAAACTATGTACCTCTCCATTGAATTATGTATGAGAAGAATGTTGAAAATATTATTTTGTAGCACATATATGATAAAAATAACTTAGAATATGACATAGTTTTCATTTTTTACTCACAATTAGAAACTGATGGAGAGTGTTGCTGGTACAACATTTCAAAAGACTAGCTAAAATATTCAATCAGAAAAGAGATTATGATATAAGCCAGAAATTTGAATTTATAAAAAGTGTTAGCAATGGAATAAATATTCTTTATTTAATATTTTATTTATTGTCTCACTTTTCCTCCAAAACTGTTTTATTGGGAGCAAATGCAGTTGTCATATCCATCCGTAGTTCAAGTGCATCAAGCAGTATTATACAACTGCTACCCCAATTAGCTTGAAAACATCATCTTCCTTTCTCAACTAGTGGCACCATCTCCCTTTATTCCACCACCACCACCACTCCACTGTAGTCCCAGAAACCCTTATTCTACTTGCTGTCTCTTTATGTTAATCAATTCTGGCTTTCATCTACCATCAAAAAGAAAAACATATCGCTGAAATTCAAGAATGCTATCCCCCAATGACAAAATACATGAGATAAACTCCAATAAGAATTTAAATTGAGGAAGCAGGCAGTCCAAGTGCAGTCAGCAGCCCTTCCTCGGAATCCATAACAGACCTAGGTGTGCTTCCGATGTGTCAGTCTGGCTACTGGAATGTGAGGATCTTGTCAGTTGACTGCCTTTCTCAGGATATTCTGGATCCAAAAGCACTCTTTAGTAGCTGGTGTCCTGCAACACGCCCTGTGGCTCATGCTGAACATGCAAACTGCTTGTCATATGCATGATATTGAATACAGCAAGAAACAACAAAAAACACCTACTCCCTGCCTTCAAGGAGATTTCAGCTCACAGCACAGCCTTATTTCTCTATGTTTGCTGTTCTTCAACTGCAGCACAAAGGAGGGATGCTTGCAAACCTCCCTCCCTGCACTGGCCACAGAGTGAAACCACTGGCTGTGAGGACTGCTGCCTACTCTGATGGTGAGCTGGCTCTGTCTCTTCTCTGTGAGCAAACTACTGTTGCACACAGAGCCTGTGTGTGAGCTGAGCTTTTGTCAGTGACTTCCGACACTGGTTTAACAGAAATCAACAGTTATATGTGTGCAGTACACAAGAAGGGGAGTAATTCAACTGGAAGGGAGAATAAGGTTATTTTTATAAAAGAACCTTGTAAATTGAAGCACAATCAGGAAAAATATATTTAAAAGGAAAACCATTAACATGTTAAGAAAGATTTTTAAAATAATATAAAAGATGTCACAGAAAAGGATGATATAATTAAAATGAGAATACGATACATGAAGTTTTGTGGAGACCAGGATGATGGAAAAAATAGAACAATTTTTAAAAATAGAACAATTCCTGATAATAATATGAAGTATGATTAAACACAATGCAGAATACACAGAAAACAAATTAATGGACATAAATAAACAAAACAAGATGCAAATTCAGAAATTCGATAACTATAAGCCATTGGCACCGTTGAATCCCGAATCACAGTGATTCTAGGACAGAGTAGAACTGCTCCGTAGGGTGTCAGACACTGTTAATCTTTTGGAGGAGCAAACAGCCTCATCTTTCTCGCTTGGAGGAGCTGGTGATTTCAAACTACTGACATTGAACTTTGCATCCCAATGTAAAATAGATAAAAAGATGGCAAAATGAAAACCTGTGCCAGGGGAGGCTAAGAGTTAAGTGAGAAAGCCCCAATTCCAACAGGAAATCCTCCCTGTCATCCATCTGTGCCTGTCTAAGGCTGGGTTCTCTGCGCCCCCTGCTGCCCAGTGTCTTCCCTGCAGGGGAGGTTTGTGTCTGGGCTCACACTGACTTCCCCTCACTGTGCTCCTTGCACAGTAATACGTAGCCGTGTCCTCAGCGGTCACGGAGCTCAGCTGCCGGGAGAACTGATTCTTCGATGTGTCTCTGGTGATGGAGAGTCGGCTTTGGAAGGACGGGTTATAACCTGTATTACCACCATAATCTATGCACCCCATCCACTGCAGCCCCTTCCCCGAGGTCTGGCGGATCCAGCTCCAACAGTAACCACTGCTTGTTATGGAGAAACCAGAGACAATGCAGGTGAGGGACAGCTTCTGGGACGGCTTCACCAGTCCTGGACCTGACTCCTGAAGCTGCACCTGGGACAGGACGCCTGCAAATTAAAAAAATATATATTCCATGTCAGTCACGTGAAGTCATAACTATCTCCATAGACCCAGGTCGGATATCTGAATCTCTCACCTTGGGGAACTGTCACCAGGCACAGCAGAACACACAGCAATAGCATCTTTAGACCACAGCTCTGTTTCCCAAGAGACCCACAGCCCTGTCTGAAGAGAACTGATAGTTTTCCCACCCCAAGGGTGAAATTGTACCCTAGTGCCTGAAAGATAATTTGCATATGAGGGAGTCCTGTCCTTATAAACAGAAAGTGATAGAGGCCAGGCACCCCTTTATCTTCTGAGCCCATGGTACGGTAACTGTTTGAACTCATATGTTAAGCAGGGACCCTCAGTTCTTGCTTCAGCCCCATTAACACTTTGGCAGAGTTGGGGGGTTGGGTGTTTCCAGTTTGTTAGGAGGATGCACATCCACACCCAACGTACATGTTTCTATCTCAACCATGTCACCCATGCACTCCCTCTGCAAAGGGCCAAATTACTGGTGCCTCAGCCATTGTTATCTGAGTCTTTGCCGCTGGAGTTTCAGCCACAGGTGTGGGCCCTTTGGCGTGGACCGCCTCTCTCCTCTCTGGCTCCTCCCCGAGCCCCGCCCCAAGCCGGCCAGGCCCCGCCCACCCCCTCACCAGGCGCCTGTGCTGGCATCTCAGCAGAAATGGGCGGGGAAAGAGCTGCCTTGAGAGGAAGTGAAGGCAGACCCCTACCCCTCTCTGACCCCGCCAGCTCCTCCCACCCCGGGTCACGCCCAGACAGGGCCTGAAGTGGCGGTGTCTTATTCTGAACTGCAACTCACTGCAAGGATTCCACTGTCGGTACTCTGCTTGGGGTGCCAGAGAAGCGCCCACAGCCTGAGCACCCTGTTGCCGGCGCTCCCAGGTGGGAGGCTCTGGGCTCCGGGACATGTATGTGGGCGGAGGCTATTTTAGTCCAGCTGACTAGGGTGCAAGCGCCCTTTCTCTCCCCCAGGAACCCTGCCAGCGCTTCTCTTGGTGAGAGGTGGGCGGGTGTCCCTAAGGCCAGTCCTATTTCCCCGCTTTCGGATTGGGTGGGGTTCATGGTGGGAGTCCCTGTTGGAGAAAGGGGATCACGGCTGGGGTTTTGGGGTCCGGGTTCCCAGATTTGTTGCTTTGTGAGTTTCCTAACCCCCCTCCCTTGTTTCCTTCCACACAGCGATGCCTGCTCCCCGAGACTCCTTGCACCTCCTCAGCTCAAAGGTGAGCCCCGGGGTCTTGTTCTGCTGACCTCCCTCTGGACCCGATCAGAGTCCGTTCTAGGCACAAGATTTCTTGCCGAGTTCGTGACAGAAACGTCTTCCCTGGCTTTAAAATATTGGTCGCGGCCCTTTTTTTTCTTAACCCCTTGTTTAGAATTCTATCTATATATTACTATGGTTTTTTAAACCATTCCCATTTCCTTTCCTTGGTATTCTTTATTGGTTCTGTTGGGTTCAGTTTGTGAAGCACAGAAGGAGTGGATATCTGGAGATGAAATAACATGCGATGGTTTGTAAGGATGTCTGGGTGGGGTCGGGGTGGGTGGCTGGCGGAGTTGGGGACTAAGAATGAAGGATTTAGGGGACTGAACACTAGAACTGAAAGTGACTAATAAGCCTTTTTAAAGGCGATTTAATCATGGTGGGAAAATAGACAATATGAAATCGATTGTGGTAATGATTTTGCAGTGCTTAAGATGGCTGAACTATGGAATTGTGGGAATTTGTGGGATATGTGGATTCAGTGCCCCAAAAGTGTTAAAGAAAAAAAGAAAGTTCTCCATCATAAAAGCAATCTAACTAAACTATGCACAGAAGAATCAAAAAAACAAACTGAAACAAAGAAAAAAAAAAGTAATGCTAAAGTACTTGACTTCCATTTTGGGGATGAAAATGGAAGTGACCCTGAAATGGGCCCTTGGGTTATGAACGTTGTGAGGCTGAAGGACAATTTACTTTACCAGAGTGCAGCGAGAGCTGGCCAGCCTGCCTGCAGGGCAACAGCAGGCGCACAGTTGCCAGGATGTCCCAGGCTTTGATGGTGGAGCAGTTTGGAATGTGCCAGTTGAGATGCCTGGTAGGCGATGAGCCCACAGTTGTCGATCAACGAGTGCACGATGTCCATGGCCCTGAATGAGATGCTGAAGTCCAAGGGGACTTACTGGAGCACCTTGTGCACATACACAAGAGTAAGTCTCTGCTGCTGCACTGGCATTTCTTACAGTGCTCCCTCTGAGCCTTAGCTAGAGTCTCCATGGACTTATCAGGGTCAAGTGGGTTGTTTGACTGGGACAGTACACCTGGCAAAGGTAATGTAGGTATCTTAAGGTGAGCTGAGGGAGGACAGAAACCTCCCCTGGAGCAGAAGGGCTAAAGCTTGCTGGATCTTGATTTTCAGGAATATAGACTGTGAAAGCAGGACCTCCAGATTCCTCTGACCTTGTGGGTTTTCAGCAGGAATTGCTGGAAAAGTTACCACAGGGATAACTGGCTTGTGGTGGCCAAGTGTTCATAGTGATGTCACTTTTTAATCCTTCAATGTTGGAATGATTTGATCTGATCTCCCCTGTAAGATGGGGGTGGAGAGAGAAGGGCTGGGTTAGAGGAGAGAGGAGGGAGGACAGAGGAGCGGAAGGAGGAGAGAGAGAGAGATTGGAGCAGCTTCCACACACCCTGATGGCCCCTAATCTGGATTCCCAGGCTGCCCCCTGCCCGACAAGGTGGGTATACCAGCCACTGAGTGGGGACTTAATTGTTTTTCTAGACACTACGTAGGTGGTCGACTGGTAGATCCTATTAGGAAAACACGTTGGAGATGCTCACATTGTGCACTGTGTGTCAGCATGCCAGTTGGATCCCTGGCCCACTGTCGGCGCTCTCCAACCCTGGGGTCCCCAGGCTCTCCCTCCTGTTCTCACAAACTTTTAAATAGTTGAGTTGGATTCCATTTTAGTTTCTTAGATCTTATCATTGTTTCAAAATGTTTCACAAAATGTCTATTTTCAATTCTATTATTTTACTTACGTGATTTTTGTGTGTACATATGTGCATGTGTGTGTACCATGCACACGTTTTTGTAGTATTCTTTTGGATCACCACTAAGGAGGTCGACCAGTAGTCTTGTTCGGAAATATGTGTGCTACCTGCCAAGTGCGTATATAAATCCGCTATTCCTGTTTGTGCCCATTTTAGCCCTGCAGCCGGGCTGGCCAGCTCACTATTCGCTAGCAAACAGCATCACCTCCTCCTCCTCTTGTGTTTTAGGAGGGTATCGGTGTGTTGGAAAGATGGTCAGCATCTTAATATATAAGAGTTAATAGTTTGGGAGTTGGAGATTAGCAGTTAATCACTAGGGATTTAAGTACCAAATTATTTTTGAGTGTTGAAATGTAGCCTACAACTTTTTTACATTTACTAGCTATAGCATTTATCACCTATTTGGCATCTTTTTATATGAAATCATCAATTTATGATGAAGAAGGAATTTTCATTTGTTTCTGGAAGTTTTTCTTCCTTTTATTAATTCTTTTTTTCTGATTAATCTAGCTAGTACAATTTTTAATATGAGTGGTGGAAATGGACACGTATGTTTATGCTGATTCTGAGGTAGTGTGAATTTTTTCCTCTTCTACATGTGAAATTTGCAGTTTTTTTCATGAATGTGTATTAGCATATTGGATTTGACCTATTTCATGTTAGATTTGTAGTTGTTTTTAACGTGAAAAGCTTTTGACTTTGTTTAGTATGTATTCTGTGTCTATTTAGATAATTGACTTTCCCCCCCATCAGTAGACATATTTGAGTGTTTATTTTCTTGTGTTAATTCAGTTCTGGGATGAATTAGAATTAATCATGATACATACTTATTTTAATATATTATCTGTCTCAGTTTCCTGCTTTTAATGTAACTTTTTCATTCAGATCCCTTATCAACACTGGTCTACAGTTTTCTTAAAGTATCATTATCTGACATTGGTCTCAGGTTACTTCTGGTCTCATAGATGGTGTTACTAAGTACTCTCTCAAAACTATTGTTATGTTGGAACCCAATAAGTTGAACTTAAACAACAAAACAGTAAAAAAAGTGTTTATTCATCTTTTGTGAATACTCTGCCAAAATTTTTAGTTTTCATGTATCATACAGTTAGGCTGGAAGTTTCTCATGACACTTTATTTTGATTCAATTGATTATAGACCTTCTAAACATACTGAAATCCAGTGAGTTAACTATTGTCAGTCTCTTGCTCTGCTAGATCTCTGATCTTCCAGCTGAACCCTCAGTGTACAGGACTACATGATTCACAGTTTCCTTGAAAGACAAATAGCTACTCAAAACTTAGTGACTTTGGTGTATGTGCTTGGCTGGGGAGCCAATGGGGCGAAGCTACCATCTGTGGGATTATGACTGAACGCCTCTAAGTCAGAATCCCGCCCAGGAGGAACGATACGGCTGCGCCGCGGAGCCTCGGTTGGCCTCGGATAGCTGGCGCTCTGCTGTCCCCGCCGGCAGGCGGGCCACGAGCGCATCCGCCTCGGTGGGCCACGCGCTTGCCCCCGCTGTGCTTCGGAACCGGGGTCTGGTATAGAGTGCCCCACGTCCCGGGAAACGGGTCGCGGCCGGAAAGGCGGCCGCCCCCTCGCCCGTCACGCACCGCACGTTCGTGGGGAGCCTGGTGCTAAACCATTCATAGACGACCTGCTTCTGTGTTGGGGTTTTGTACATAGCAGAGCAGCTCCCTCGCTGCGATCTATTGAAAGTCAGCCCTCCACACAAGGGTTTGTAAAAAAAAAAACAAAAAAAAAACTTAGTGACTGTGCTGCCCTTAGACTAGAGCTCATGTTTGTGAAAATACTCTGCCATCTGGCATGCTGTGAGGCCCTTAGAGAACTGCCTTCAGCTCACCAAAAGAATGGATTAATGAGGGGTAGGAATGCCTCAGTGATTTCGTTGTCACCTTGTTTGTTCCAATTTTATTAACTGAAGAAACCTCTTCCCTTTTTTAATGAGAGAAATAATACCTTATGTAAACACACACTAATGTCTTTGTGTTTGTGCTGGATGCATATTTGTGGATTCTGAGACTGTTATGTCAGCTGTCATTGAGTCAATTCGATTTCACAGGGACCCATTGCACAACAACAAAGCACTGCACTCTCCTGTGCCATCCTCACAATTGAGGATGAATGTATGTTTTTAAAAATTTAATTAATTTATTTATTTTAACTCATTTTATTAGGGGCTTATACAGCTTGTATTACAATCCATGCATACATCCATTGTGTTAAGCACATTTGTACATATGTTGCTATCAATTGTTTTTAAAAAATTTTCTTTATACTTGAGCCCTTGGTATCAGCTCCTCGTTTTTTTCCTCCCTCATGAAGCCATGATAATTTATGTTTTTATTGCTTTTTCATGTCTTATATTGACCGATGTCTCCCTTCCACCCCTTTTCTGTTGTCCATTCCTGAGAAGGAGTTATATGTAGATCATTGTGTTTATTTCCCCCTTCACCCCCCACCTACTACTTACCCCCCTGGTATTGCTACTCTGATTATTGGTCCTGCTGGGTTTTATCTGCCCTTGATTCCCTGTGTTTCTAGCTCTTATCAGTAACCATGTGCTTTCTCTAGTCTAGCCAGAATTGTATGGTAGGTTTGGGTTCATGATAGTGGGGCGGGGGTGGGGGGGTGGGGGGGAGGGAGCACTAAAGATGTAGAGAAAAGTTGTATGTTTCATTGGTGCTATACTGCACCCTAACTGGCTCTTCTCATCCTTTCACCTTTTCTGATAGGTTGGTTTATTGTGCCAACTTGGGCAATAGGAACATGGTATTAATAATGTTGCAGTTTGATTGGAGGGCAAATAGATAAATGGCTAGGCAAATCCTGCCTCTCTCTCTCTCTCTCTCTCTCTTGCTCCCTTCTGATCAGATCAGGGTGTGCCTGCTAGTTCTCTGCCCCAACTTGTGAGCTACACTAACAGTGGGACTGCCAACCTGTGGATCATGTCGCTAGAACTTGAGATTCCTTCGAGAAGTGGTTCATCATGTTGCTGGTTTATACATCACTTGAGCTTGGGACTGTTGGATCCTATTGTCTTGCTGACTGTTGATGACCTGACCTTCTGTTTGCTTCCTGTGTCCACACTGCCTGCATTGCCCTACATAAGACTCACCTGTCTGCTTCCTTGACCTTGGACCCAGAGGCTCTCATGAGTTGAAAGATTTCCAGTATATTAAATATTTCATGGAAGTGAGATGAACTGAGCACTTTGTACAGCTGTGTGGACTAATTAGCTGCTATATTCTTTTGTGCTTTATATGTCTATCCATTATATATAATACATAATAATATATAATGATTATATATATTATATAGAATGATTTTATATATCATGATTATACATAATATATATAATGGATGTATACAGCACATAAATATATATACATATATATGTATATATATTTACAAGTGTCCTGGTTTAGTTTATAAAATACCCTTCTGTAAGGGGGTGTCCACTTGCCTACAGATGGACTGTATGTCTCATTCCATACTCCCCCTCTTTCACATTGATAGGATTTTTTGTTTTGTGTCTCTGATGCCTGATCCCTGATCCTATTGATACCTCATGATCACACGGGTTTGTGTGCTTCTTCCATGTGGAGTTTGTTGCTTCTCAGCTAGATGACCTTTAGGACCCCAGATGCTATTATTTTGATAGGCAGACAGCATCAACTTTCTGCACCATTTTGTCTTAATTGATTGTGTCAGGAAGCTGAGCATCACAGAATGCCAGGTTATTAGAGCAAAGTCTCCTTTCATTGAGGGAGTACTGGAATAGAGGTCCAATGTCCGTCTGCTACCTTAATATTTAACATTTAAATATATGTACATAGATTTATTTCCGTTTCATCATATATATTTAAATATGCAAATGACTGTATTTAGAAATTTATAAATGCCCTTTGTCTCCTAGTACTTTCCTCTATTTCCTTTTACTTTCCTCTTGTCCCACTATCATGTTTGGCATTCATCAGTTTTCAGTAATTCCTCTCATTCCATTGCCCTAGATCACGCCCTACCAGGCATCCCAGACTATCTTCGACATCGATTTTAGGATTTTAGATTACTTGTGTCCTTGACCCCAGGTTAACAACCACTTCCTTTCCCCCCGCTTCCCCGCCTCCTGTATCCCCCCCCCCCAGAACCATCAGCCCCATTGTTTTCTCCTCTGGTGTGTTTATCTTGCCTATCTTATCTAGATAGACATGCAAAAACAATAGTAAGCACAAACACAAGACAGAGCAAAACAAACAAAAAACAACTATTGGAGAAAAAGAGAAAAGACTAGAAATCGTCCCAGGTTTGTTTTTTGACCATTAAGAGTATTTTACTATCGGTTGAGTTTGATGTGGTACCATGCCTTGGCCACACACTCTATTTTTTTATTTCCCGGGCACTTCATTGCTTTGCTCCCCTTGCTGCTCTGTTGCATGCCCTTAGCATTTTGCCCCAGTGTGGTGGAGTCAGATCGAGCACATTTCCCACACTGTGCCACTAGTGTTGTCCCTCATAGTGCTATGGGTCATTGAGGGATGTTGTGTCTTGTAGTGTGGCTGGGCCTATGGTCCTCTCTGTGCATTGGCCAATTTGAGCAGGAATATCATGCTTGGGGTTTGGTGGGCCGTGATGTGAGGGTGAACAAATTGTCGCAATCACTTTGTTAATCCATTTAGTAGAGGGATTCATGTTTTTCACTGCCCTTCGTCTTTTGCAAACAGAATATCCTTTTCAAGGAATGATGTTTTCTGATAATATGTCCAAAGTATATAATATGAACTCTCACCATCCTTACCTCTAAGTAGCACTCTGTCATTACTTCTTCCAAGACAGACTTGTTTGTCCTTTGCCTGTCCATGGTAAGTGAGATATTCTTGACCAGAACCACAATTCTAATGCATTCATTGTTCCTCAGCCTTCCTTTGTCCATCTTTCAAATGCACATGAAATCAATTGACAATAGCATGTTTTGGTCAGGTGAACCGAGTCCTCGAGGTAATATCTTTTCCTTTCAATACTCTAAAGAGGCATAGTTCAGCAGATTTAGCTAATGCAGTGTAACTATTGATCTCTTGACTATTATTTTCAGTATTCAGGGTTTTTGTTTGGTCTTTTTTCCATAAGCTAACCAATTTTCTGGAAGGAGTTAAAATTTACTCAAGCTTTAGATTAAGAATTTTGATAAATGAGAGGCTGTCAGAGCCAGCCGACTAGTCAAACAGTCCTGAAAGGGGGAGTGATGATTAAGGAAAAAGGAGAGACAAAAAGTATTGGGAGGGCAACAGGGAATACTGAAGCCTGGAGTTTATTTTACATATTTTTTTTATCCATGCAGATACAACCGGGGTTAATTATCTCATTGTTAAGCAACTACATTTGATACATTTGCATACTTCCTTGTTCTTGTTTTTAAGTGTCTATTCTAAACATAAAGTCGCAGAAGAAATCAGCACACAATGATACATAGGTCATGAGAATTCTGTCCTTTCAAGGCTGAGTCTTAATGGCCTTCAACATCTCCCCCTTTTCTATTTACTGAAGGTGTCTTTACTCAAAATGTTGGCAACTGACTGTGCCTGTCTTAGGTTGTGGAGTCCTCAAATCACCCTTACCTGTCACCAGTCACAGTCCTGTTGGTGACTATGACCCGTCTTAGTTTGGGAAACTCAGACTCCATCTTACGCATCTCTGACTAACCAGCCTCCGTCTTACACCCCTGTTTGGGGAGGGGGCAAAGTGCACAGGTGTACTTCATGAAGCTTTGTTCTTAAGTCCAATAATTCAACCATAACCCTGTGCAGTATCATAGGGAGTATGCATGAGATCAACAATACACACACTCCCGCTCTGACTAGAGACATAAGCATGTGAGGTAGGCCTCTGAGATTTCCTAATGAAGGGAAAGCAACTCAAAAATGCTGGAGCCAATCCTCAGCAAGTTTAGCGGCATCAAAATCAAGAGACAGCATATTTTATGGCTAATATTTTTTGATGGAGTTGTAATAAATCTAAAGACTCATTAGTATTGTGCTATATACCTTGAAGATGGTTCTTCACTTTAATCCAGCTATACTGACTGTAATTGTACTATTTAGGTGTAACACAGATCCATGTACGTACAGCATGGCACTGTAGACTAGACCTGGCCTTAAGCCCTTGCACCTCATCTCCTAAATACATGACCATGTCATAAAGAGCATTTACTTTTTGTTCTAACTTCCTGTCTATATCTTCTTGAGTTCCCAACACAGTAGTCACATTTTTGGATAATTCATTTACACAGTGGGCAGTTTGTATGATTTGTGAAAGTACAATTGCTGCAGTAGTAGCAGTAGCACCTAAACTTAGTATATCTAAAATACTTGCTATAAGCAAACCTACAAAGCACATGGGTCTGGTTAATGCTTTTCAATCTCTTCTAATACCTGTAACCCTCTTTCTGAACACCAAGCCCCAGTAATATTCACTGGTAGCATAACAAAAGAAGATTGATACAAAATGGTGATGATAATATCTTCAGGGGACCAGGTAATAAAAGTAGACAAATTACAATTATTACAAGACATGTTAAACTTAGAATCATCTTGATCTATAGTAATATTCCCTGCCAAAAGTACATAAGGCGATGGTACGCAGGCAGTAACGTTTCCCTGCGGTCTGGAGGAAGGGCCCATAAGCTTCGTGTCCACTAAAGCAGCCCCTATTTTCCACCATTGAATTTGTGGAAAACCCGAGTCTGACCACCAAAGTCCTGCAGACAGCCCCCTTTCCCATTCAGCAGTGTTTTTTTTTAGAATTGTCCTGGTTGCGAGACCAAGCTATGATATATAATTCCTTTGAGATATTATACCTGATGGGCTTGTCCGTGAGACACAATCTCTACAATACGCTTTTATTCTTTTGAGTCTCTAGTCCACAAGGGGAAAAAGACTGCGGAGTGGGTGAGATTACATTTCCTTCACTTTGTACAGGGAGGGCATGAGTCATTAACTCACACCTTGATTTCCGGACCTTCCCAGACAGGAGGATGTAAGAAGGGTAAATCAGGAACAGAAGCCTATACTGCTCACTGAGCAATGTCCTCAGAAACACACCGAGGCAAATTACCATCCGCATGGTTTGCAAACCGCACCAACTCTTCAGGCAGCCACCGTGCTCCATCAGCATCCTGCGTAAAAACACAAACATGCCCTCGTCCCCATATTAATACCGGTTCGGGGCCAAGCCTTGAGGCAAAACAAGCCAATGAGATCTCTTCATAGGCTCTTTGAAGTTGGTGGAAGGGACGCTAAAGGCAAATCTTTTACAATCATTTGGATCCAAGGGCATGGTATAAAAACAATCTTTTAAATCTAAAATGATCTCATATGTATTGGCTGGAATAGCAGAGGGGGAAGGGAGCCCAGCCTGCAGGGCTCCCATAAGTTCCATAGTATTATTAACCCTCCTTTACTGTTTTTCCTTACAAAGCAGCTGCTGTCGCAAGCCCCTGAGTAAAGAAAGGTCCAATGTCCGAGCATAGTCTGATATATTCGGACATGTTGCCCTTTTTTCTAAAAGGTCTCAGCACTGCCTGGCATTTTCAAAAGCCAATTGTTTCCATTCTGTGAGGGCAAGCACCGCGATGGAAAGTGTATCTAATAAAGATTGAGTAAAAGGGTACTCGGGACATATTGGTCACAAGCAACCTTGAATTCTTTTAGCTGTTTGAAAGGAATAGGAGTATGATCTCTCATCAGATTACCGTGGGCATCCTGTCACTCAGTTACAGGGAACTGCATACTGAACTCCCCTATATCCTCTCCTTGTTTTGCTGCATGTGCGGCAGCACTAAGCATAGATCCTTTCCTGGAGCCCCAGTCACAACCAGTGCTGCAACTGGCAAGTCTTCTAGAAAAGGATTCCTTTCACTGAATGCACTCTGAAGCCTCTGAAATACCTTGGCCCCAGTAAGTTTTGGCACCCATTCATGGGACTCTATCTCAGAGTGCTTTTCTGTTAACTTGACTTGCATTTCCCTCATCTTTGCTGCTAATGATGCATAAGCTTCCTCCCAGCCTACCACCTTTGTTTAATCTGGGCAGGACTTCTGAGTATCTTGCACCAGGTTTTGATTCTCAGGTTGAAGTGCCTCGGAGGCAGCGAAAATACCCAAATCCTCATCATGATAATGTGCCACCTTGTCCTCTAAGGGCTCCACATCGCCTGGGTCAAGGGGTTCCTCATCCTTGCTTTCAAAGCCCTCCAGTTAACTTTTCAGTGACTTCAGTGGTTGAGGAGGAGGCAGAGGCGCAGAAGGAAGTTTACTTTCACTTTTGTTTGAGCATGCAAATTGGTGTTCAGGCTGGAGTCCCTCATGCCTATGGTACAGGCTATCCCTAACTAAATCCCATAAGCTAAACGTGTCTATGGGAACCTTCTATGCCCATTAGTGGTGTAGTGATCTTTTAACCATTTCCCTACTTTTTGCCAAGTTTCAATATTTACAGTCCCTTCCTCAGGAAACCAAGGACATACCTTAACCACAAAATCTAAAAACTTCTCTATTCTTTGGTAGCTTACTTTTGCTCCTCTAGCTTTTAACATATCTTGAAAAATATTTACAAAAATCTGTTTGCTATTTCCTTGCCCCATTTTTCTCCCAATAGCTACTCACGTCACCACCAATCTCTTTGTGTACACCTTTGTAATCCACGGTGTCCTTCACTTTGTCCCCCGTTTTCAGTGTCCCTGGTTTGGGCGCCACTCTTGTCCAAGCCAGCCAATGAGTTGAACAGTCCTGAAAGAGGGAGTGAGACAGAATTTATTGGGAGGGCAATAGTGAATACTGAAGCCTCGCGTTTATTTTTCATACTCCTTTTAACCATGCAGAAACAACCTGGGGTTAATTATCTCATTGTTAAGCAAGCATATTTGATACACATAGCAACTCTTGTGACCTATTTTCCCAGAGCTTGCACACGTTCTTGTTCTTAACAGTCTGTTCTAAATGTAAACTCACAGAAGAAATCAGCAAACAGTGACACATAGGTCTTGAGACTTCTCAGCCGTTTCAAGGCTGAGTCTTTATGACCTTCAACAAGGGTCCTAGAATCCAACCTTGTTCTTCAACCTGCCTGCCCCAGAGATCTGAAATTGGAACCTGGACTTATAACATAGGGGAATGGTGAGCCTTATATTCCACATATGCATGATGAGTGGGTAGGAGAAATTTTATGAAATGTGTATTTCTCTAGTAGGCTGATTTGCAGATTAGTTTTATAGGGGCACTAACCTACACCTCTGTCAGATAACTGCCACTTCACACCTCCTTGCCTTAGAAACTCACTGGTGCTTGCAAAAGGCCAATGGTAATGATATCCAAGTAGCCACTCAGGCTAATGCCTCCCCACTTGATCGCAGCACAGCCTCTTCCCTCCACACTCATTTTGTCTTCCTACCCCTTCAGCCTCCTGGTGGAGCATGTTTTACAAGCTCATGCCCACACACTAGCTATCCACCCTCTTCCTAGAAGCCCAAGTCTATGGATGGGACATCCTAGAATACAAGTGAATAAGCCCTTTCCAACAGTTTGTGTTGTTTGTCATCAGTTGAACATTATTTAGAGAGCTTGAACCTCATGCTCTGGGCAAAGATGACGGAAGATAAGTTATCTCTTTCCTTGATCCATCTCATTTACCTTCAAGCTTCTGCCGTCACCTTGGCTCTTGGCATTACCCATTTACCTACAACTAGGCATTCTTTGAGTATAGCATGCATCCTTTTACAAAGGCTTTATCAGTGCCATCTGTAAACACAAGAGCTGCAGAGAGGAGAAAATAAGCATCCCCCTTGGCCTGTTTCCTTGTTAAGGCTGTCTCTGCATTGACCAGCTCACCTCTAGGATTTGCTGTTCATGTCCCTCTGTCTCTTATTGTCCACTTCAAAAAGAAGTTTCACTGATTAGCACACTCTGCTGTGCATATTACTATGGGCCTCTAATGGATTCCCCCAGCCTAAGTCATTTCTTAACACTCAGTAGATTATTCAAGGAGATGCGAGCTCATAAAGTTTGATGAAGAGCCCAGATGAGTTGGAGTGAACACACACTAGCAGGAAACTCACAAAATGACATTTGTATTCTAACAGTCATATTAACATACACATGCATATTGTGAACAAATTAGCACATCTACTACAACTAACAAATCTTCATATAATACCCTCAGATTAATAAATACACATGCATTTACTTAAGAAAAACCACAAAGACACACTAAAATATACTAGAATTATAATAATAAAATAAATGCAGAACAGACTACAAGTTCTGTCACATTGTATAACATCTTAAGGCAATGTGCTAGCACACACAAAACACAGAGATATAAAGTGCATACAAGAACATACACTGAGCTACAAGAATGTGGAGGTCTGTGGTAGGGACATTTTCTCTGCAGGTAGAGGAAATAGGTACCTAATTTAACTAATCCTTCTTAGGCTCCTCTACATTTCTCCCCTGAGGGCCCCTTTTATCTGTGGGCTTTCAGTGACCCCTGAGCCCAGCCATATCCCTGTATTGGTGTTTGTGTCTGGGTTCCCACAACCTTTCCCTCTGTGTGTCCGACTCAGAAATACACGATCGTAACTACAGCAGTCACACTGCTAATTGAGGGAAAATCAGTTCCTGGTCATGTCTCTAGAGAAGGATATTCTGCTCTCAATAATATGTGGAGGCATAGCCACCCACAGAACTTGAAGGGAACCTGTTGGTGCCCTGTGCAGAATAGGACGTGTATAGCCCATGCACAAGGGGACATAGGGCACGAAGGGAGGTGAGTTCTGTGGAGGTACCTTGAGACTAAGCATAAAATGTGTCTTGTCTCCCTTTTCCCACTCTTGTATCAATATTCACAACTACCGAATTAAACAAACAGCCTTTGGAGAAAAAAAAAAACGGACTCTAAAATCAGTCTGTGGTGGACAAGGGCAGACAGGAGCTGTGAATTAATAAAATGAATGAACTCAGAGAAGAAAGTCTCCGATTGGATGAATGGAGACAGGCGACTTGATATAGGATTGGGCTACTGGTGATAAGTTCTTGTAATATGTTGTCTGGAAAAATATATATACACACAAGCTAATAAAGTGAGATCCTTTGCACAGCAGGGACTGTTGTCCCAGGGAAGGAGGGAATACAGGAGGGGTATTGAATGCAAGGCATAAAGAGCTCGATGAAGCAGATGATGTGAACAGAATTCATCCTAGATGTAGGAATTACCAATTATATGGGAAATGTGGCGCGATTCAAGGGGAAAACGAAACAGAAACTAAGTTCAAAATCATCCTATCGTCACAGGGAGATTGGGTGAGTGTTTGAGAAAGACGTGAGGAGATGCACTGATTCCCTGAGGGATACCGAGAAGGAGAAGAATCCCCAGACACAACAGGAAGCCAGTGGTGAAGCTCCATCTGCACCTGCTCCTCGGTCTGAGACCTGTGGTCTGGGTCCTGAGGGCCCCTGCAGCCTAACCTCTTCCACTAGAGTACATTCGTGTCTTGGTTAACTCTGACTTCCCCTAACTGTATGCGTTGGTCTGGGTAGATTAGAGAAACAAATCCATAGACACACGCATATTGTGTATAAGAGATTTAAAATAAAGGGCAATTGTACATTAAGAAAGCATCTCAACCCCAGTTAGGTCCAAGCCCATAAGTCCATAATTTGCACATATGTCGGATACCAATGTATAAATTCCTCTTCAGACTTATGAAGTACATGCAATGATCCAGAATGCAAGATGATCACAGGAAAGTGGGCAGAAAGTCTTTGGATCGAGTGGCATTGTAAGTTTCTCAGTGCTGACGGGGGCTCTACATGGATTCTCCAGCACCCAGGGCTTCATGAGGTAGATCCACATGGCTTCTACTCAGGGATGTCTCACAGGGGGTCACCCTTGTCAGTAGGGTGTCTCCCAGGGATTAGAAAGAGTGTCTTCCCCTCAAAGATGGAATATGGGATTTCCCAGAATTCTCAGGAGATCGAGATGCCCACACGTAGGCGTCATTGGCTATGATCCAATTGACAGACTCCAACCCTTCCCTCTTTATCCTCTCAAGTCCCAAATTTACACCAGATTATATAACTACCACACTGTTGAGTCTTTTGCACAGAATTACAGAGCTATGTCCTCGAATTTCAGATTGTCCATTTGAAGTTATAGTATATTCTTACTATTGTCTCTGGAGATGGTAAATTGGCCCTTCAGAGAATCTATGTGGCTTTTCCTACCAACACTATTAATGTATGAAACCCACTTCCGCCCATTCTCTGGGCCTAGGCAGACCCTCTGTGTATTTATAAACACAGACAGTGAATGCAGAGACAGCAGGGGAGAGTCTCAGAGAAGCCTCAGGCTGCCTAAAGTCTCCCTCAGATTCCATAGCTCCACCTCACACTGGACACCTGCAAACACACAGACATCCTGATGATGAAAATCATAACATATTCACTGCCTCTCACTCACGCCCCCTCATACACACTTTATCTGCATCAAAGCACCATTTGAAATTCCAAAAAGGAAAATTGAGCTCAATACAGATTCCATGGTGACTTGATGTGTTCAGTCCTGAATGTTGGCACCTGGGAATTCCAGAGTTGGAGCACCTCTCCACGAACTTCAGAGTTGGGACTTGGATGGTTTTCATCAGCAGGGGAGATGTCTATTTGCATACCTTTTGCCTATATAGTCATAAGTAATGTTGAATGACTTCTAAGAGAGTCACTCCAAGAGTAGCTAAGGATGTTCTAGATATCTTGGAGAGCTCTGCGTGTGGAGTTCATTATGCGATGGGCTGCTAAATGCAAGGTCAATCATTTTAAATCTCCAATGGCTGTGCAGGGGAAAGAATGCTCTCCACACCCATGAAGGTTTACAGACGCAGAAGCCTAGAAGGGCAGTCCTATTCTATCCTATAGGGTTGTTATGAGAAAGAATTGACTTAATGGAAATGTCAACCTACAGTTAGAGACACTTCCTTGAAATGTGCCCACCTCCTCCCCACCCCTTTGTGTGGTGCTTATTCTTTTCTTGATGCAGTTAAATATTCCCCGTAGAAATATATATTTAATCTGACACAAGCTTCCCTTGTCTAATTCTGTTTTAAATTATCTTTTGGAAAGGAAATTCATATGCTAAAAGTAAAACCCTCATCATCACCTTCTAGACCTTCCCTAATTGTCCACTAGAGCTGAATATGACAGCGGCTCCTGAGTTTTGCTCCTTCCCTGCAGGTTTGTCTTGCCTTAATCAAGCTTGCCTTCCCTTCACAAATCTTTTGCACACCAAGAATTTTAAGGTATCAAGTTACACTTAGATGTTCTTTAAATGCTGAAGATCTCTACATCTCCCAGAGAAGCCAATGCTGTTCGTGAATTTGCATAACACATCAGGACGTTTCCAGGGCATCTTCCTAAAACTAGAGGAAGTCTCCCATGGTTAAGGAGTTGATTTTGATCTCCAAATCTAGGTATTATGCTTTACAATACTAACGCTTTCTTTTTTATTAAATACTTTTATTGGGGGCTCTTATGGCTCATATCACCATCCATGCATTCGTCCATTGTCAAGCTCATTTGTACATATGCTGCCATCATCATGTTGGAAGTGTTTGCTTTCTACCTGAGCCCTTGATATCAGCTCCTCATTTCCCCCCTCCCTCTCCCACTCTTCTTCCTTCATGAACCTTGATAAATTATAAATTTTTATTTTACATTTTCCACTGTCTCCCTTCACCCATTTTTCCATTGTTTGTCCCACTGGGAGGGAGTTATATGTCAGTCCTTGTGATTGATGCCCCCTTTCTACTCCCATCTTCCCATTATCCTCTTGGTATCTCTATTCTCATTATTGGCCCTGAGGGTTTTATCTGTCCTGGATTCCTTTTGTTGTGAGATCTTATCTGTAGAAGTGTACGTGCTCTGGTCTAGTCAGATTTGTAAGGTAGAATTGAGGTCATGATAGTGGGGGGAGAAGCATTACAGAACTAGAGGAAAGTTGTCTGTTTCATTGGTGCTGTAGTGCACTCTGACTGACTCTTCTTCTTGTGACCCATATGTAAGGGGATTTCCAATTGTCTATAGATGGGCTTTGGGTCTCCACTGCACACACTTCTTCATTCACATGGATATGATTTAAAAAATTTTTTTTGTTCTGGGTCTTTGATGCCTGATACATGATCACATGGACACTTCATGATCACACAGACTGGTGTGCTTCTTCCATTTTTGCTTCTCAACTACATGTCTGTTTGTTTATCTTCAAGCCAGTAAGACCAGAGCCACTATATCTTTTGATAGCAATGAACCATCAGCTTTCTTCACCACATTTGCTTATGCACCCAATTTGTCGACCGCCATCGTGTTGGGAAAGTGAGCATCACAGAATGCAGGGTTTTAGAACAAAGTGTTCTTACATTTGGGGAGTACTTGAGTTGAGGCCCAGTTTCCATCTTCAACCTTAATACCTAACATATCTATTTCCCTGCCATTACATATAAATATATTTACATAGGTATATGCCTATATTTAGACCTCTGTAAATGCCCTTTGCTTTCTAATTTTTCCTCCATTTCCTTTTACTTTCCTCTTGTCCCACTAACATGTTCAGTCTTAATTTGAGTTTCAGTAATTCCTCGCTCTGACTTTGCCCTCGATTAATCCCCACTAGGCATCCTATGCTTTCTCTCCAACGATTTTAGTTCATTTGTTGTTAACTTGTCCTTGGGTTGGTTGATCCCCTCACCCCAACCTTCTATTCTCCCACCTCTCCTTCTCCCATGTCCCCCCGGGACCACTGGTCCTGTTTTTCCTTCTCTGAATTGTTTATCCAGTCTTCTATCTAGATCGACATGCAGAGACATTAATAAGAACAAAAACAAGGCAAAGCCATATAAAACAACAGAGGAAGACAAAACCAACCGAACAAACAGAAATAACAACAAAAAGATAGCCAGTGACAAAACAAGAAATGCATATAAATCGTTGCAGGCTGGTTTTTGACTTCTAGGAATGCTTTCAAGTCGAGTCTGAAGGGGTGCTGTGCCACACTGTCCCCAACATCTAATTTTGGCATTCCCCGGGGACTTCATTGCTTTGCTTCCCTTGCTGTTGCATGCCCTTAGTATTTTGCCCCAATGTGATGGGGTCTGATCAGACACAAGTCCCACCCTGAGTCTCCAGTGTTGTCCCCCATAGTGATATGGTTCAGTTAGGGACATCATGTCTTGTGGTGTGACTGGCCCTATGATCCTCACTGTGCCTTATCTGCTATGAGCAGTAATATCGTCCTTGGGGATTAGTGGGTCAGGATGTGTTCTTCTCACACTCCTACCCTCTTCGCTTCTCCCGTGTGCTCTAATCACAGATGCACATGTCCCCAAGCTTCAGCTTCAGTTCTGTTCTCTGAAGTGCCTTCTTTAGGTAGGGGAGGGGAAGGGAAGGGGGAGAGTCCAAATAGTTGGGATTGGGGCAAGCGCCATTATATGATTTCTAATGACTATGAGACATTTTGATGCTTTATTAAGAATCTCAAAATGTCAGTTTCTCCAAGTTTCAAAAATACATGCAACTGTCAATTATTTCAGAAATGGTAAAATCAGGTTTGCTTTTGTTTTCTCTTCACAGGAGATATTTGAGCTGGGATTCACACACATATAGTTTCAACCTACAGTAACTGGTAAAAAAGAATTAGGATGGAGAGTAACTGATTGTGTTGAGAGAAGCACATGGAGGTCAGATTTTAACAGCCTAGAGAGATTATCGGTCCTTCTGGGATTGATTTCAACTTGTCCCAAGTGTGATTTCTTTCTCCCCTGTCTTCTCAGGAAGAACAAGGAATTTTAAATTTTAGGATCTTCCCTTCAGGAAAATAAGAGACATGAGAACTGTAGTTGCTGAAGTGTCCTTGAAGAGGTACTCCACGTGGGTGAACTGGGAAACTCCAGACACAAGAGGAAACAAACTTGGCATCCCCTGCACCTGCTCCTGTGGCAAAGATTGTGTCCCATGTACCCTGAGCTCCCTCTGCTGCCCAGTTAGTGTTGTGATGCTTGAGATGTTTGACCATTTAGCCTTCACTGTGTCTCCTGGTAAGTTTCCTACATTTACATGTCATTGTCCTCAGGTTTCAGATTGTTCAGTTAAAGTACACCCAGCTGGTTGAGCTACTGTGGTTTCAATGTATCAATATGTGAAAACTGAGTTGTTGCTAAGACTCTCATCACAAGACTTCTTTGCCACCTAACACAGGTTGTGTTTCCCAGAACCTGATAGATCTAGAAACTTGATATCTGCAGACCTGAAAGTTAGACATAGCACTTTGAGACATTGCACATAGCTTTCCCAACTTCTGACTGGTCTGTAGCAGCTCTACCTGAGCAATCACACCTAGGAATAAAGAGGGGGGGATATAATTTAAAACCATTCTAAGATGAAAATCATTGTTTTTGACATGAAGGTGCTTACAGGGTAGGACATTCATGTCACCAGGAAGAATCCAGAAGGGCGTTACCTCCACAGGCATCTATGATCAACATGGTAAGGATGAAGACCTAAGAAGTCTGACTTTCATTTGTGACTTGGAGCTCTGTTACCATATTTTACTCTAGGTGATTCACGTGTGCTGTGCATGTGGAAGCAGAAGGAGGATGGTTCTGAGTAGGAGCAGCCGAGTAATGGCCTCTAGAGGGAATTTTTCTGACCTTTGTTCTGTGAGGTCAATCGCTACCCTTCATCATTTGCACTCACTATGGACAAACAATTTCTTCCTGAAAACCATGTGTAGATTTGTAGAAATGCAGACAGTTGGCCTGAGGTGTGAGCCATAACGAAGGGAATTCCTGGGGATACTATTTTTCTTGGAATGTTCCACTTTCTCTCTGGGCAGCCCAGTTCTACCCTTAGTACAAGGGTACCCCCCATGAGATGTGCAGGCTGTAGGGTTAAAGTGGGAGGTAAAATGATGAACATTTCTGAGAATCCGCTTCTCTTCAAAACAAAACAAATCACTTTTATTGGCACTTTTCAAGTTATCGTATAATTCAATACCTCAATCATATCAAGAAGAGTTGTACAATCTCTACCACAGTCAATTATGGAACAATTTTCCCCTCCATAATCATTATTCATGTAATATATTTCACATACTTGCAAAAATGTATGTAACAAAACTTTCACCAGTTCAACAACTTCTGCATGTGTAATTCAGTGCCACTGAGTATTCTTTTCATGTTGTACAACCATTATTTTAATCACCCTGCATATTTTTCCACCACCATTAAAATTAATTCACTATCCCCTAAGCAAAAACTCTTCCTCCTTCACACATGGTAACCATAGATCAAGTCCCCCCCCTTTCTTTTGTAATGTTCCTGATATAACATTCAGATTTCCATACTTAAAACACTTCTAGAAAAGAGTTGTATATCCATTGTCAAATAAGCTTAATGCTCACTCGTGCCTCACAGATCCACTAATTACTCCCTAATTCCCCTCCCCCTTCCATATAAACCATTGCCTCAGTTATTGTCTCCATGCATCCACTTCTTTTTTGCTTCCAAACAGGGAGACAATAACAAAAACAATTAAAAACCCAAAAAAGAAACATAAAGAAAAATAATAATAACATAAAGATACAAATTTAAGTAGAGTATAAAACAGAGAAGGCACCTACTTCTCTTTTCCTGTCCTCCTCTTCATCTGCCTCCTTGGTTGCTGTGGTAGTTGCATAATCTGTTGTCAATTTGAGACTTAAGAATGAAGGGGTGGAGTTTAGTCTGTCAGTGCGGGTGCAGTTTGATGACCTCATTTGGAGGCATTGAGGAGATAAATAGTTCCCTGGAGGCGGGACACAAGCTCATGCCCTGTGAGACATTCCTGTGAACAAGACACATGAAGCGACACTAGAGCCCTGGAGCTGAAGGAGCCACGTGGAGACCCTTGACAGCATTGAGATGTTTCCGCCTCCACTGGATCCAAAAGATTTCCACTCACTGGCATGTGGTCTTCCTGCATTCGACATCATTGTATATGTTGTGTGAGTCTGAAAAGAATTTATAGTCTGGTATTGGATATATGGGCTAATTTCAGACTTAGTGACTTCAACTGGACTGGGCAGGTATGCTTTCTTAATGTACAATTGCTCTTTGATATAAAGTTCTCTCTTGTACACATATGAATGTCTATGAATTTTTTCCCTAGTCAACCCAGAGTAACACAGTTGTGGAGTTTCACATGTTCACTTTCCAGGCACTAGGTAGAGGTGCCCATGGTTTATGACAAGATTTAGCTAGATCCATCCTCTAGGTGATCATATTCTGGGTACAAGATCTTAACATGGCTCTGTTCAATACTTACCTTCATTGAAAAATGAATGAAGATAAGGGCATTACAGCAAAGTGGGGTGAAAAAAAGCAGATGGTGCCAGGCTATCAATTATCTGGGGTCTAAAAGGCTTGTCTTCAAAGAAGCAGCCATCTAAGTCAGGTGTCAAGGAAGTCCACAATGAAGAAGCACACCAGCATGTGGGATCCAAAGATAGTGACAATTAAATTCAAATGTAATGAAGGAAAAAGTCCCAGAGCTCAAATGAAGAACATCCATCTTGTCGAAGGGTAGGTGAACAGTGAGAACTCAAAATCCATCTGAAGAATATCTAGTCATATTAAACCTCTGGTACATCCCCTTGAAAAGGTTTACCATCAGACAGAGATGATTGTGAACTTGATCACAGTGGATCAGACCATGGCATAATATGACAATTGGTCAGTTGACCTACCTCTCGATCCAACCTGTACTTGCTCTAAGGTAAAGTATTTCCCACTTGTTCCATAACAGTATTTTTTTTTGCTGAACTTTAAAATATTGATGGTAGTCTTTCCTTTCTCATTCTTTATTTTCATTTTTATCTTTATATTATTATTATTTTCTTCTTGCAGCTTTATTTTAGTTTTGGTTTTGGTTGTTTCTATTGGGTTTCCAAAGTTGTAACGCACAGACACGGATCCCTAGAGACAATAACTGATGCAATGGTCTATAGGGCCCTAGGGGAGTAGAGGAGTAGCATGGGTGAGGAAATTTTGGGAGCAAACAATGAATGTGGGAGGGGGAAAGAACATAAGAATTCATTATGATATATATGCATATATACATATATATTTTACAACACTTTAAACATTAAGTCAGTGAATATTTTTTTAACATTTTATTTTATTTTTTCAATCTTTTTATTGGGGCTCATAAGGCTCTTATCACAATCTGTACATACATCAATTGAGCAAAGCACCCTTATACATTCATTGCACTCGTCATTCTCATAATTCACCTTCCACTTGGGTTCCTGGAATCAGCTCGGTTTCCCTTTTTTGCCCCTGTCCCCCTCCCTCCCCGATGCCACCCCTGGTCCCTTGATAGTTTATAAATAATTATTATATCTTATCTTACACTCTCCGGCATCTTCCCCTTACCCACCTCGCCATTGCCCATCTCCAAGTGAGGAGGTTACACATAGGTCTCCGAGATCGGTTCTCCCTTTCTACACCCCCTTCCCTCCTGGTGTCGCCACTCCCACCACTGGTGTTGAGGGGTTCGTCTGTCCTAGATTCCCTGTGTTTCCAGATCCCTACTGCACCGCTGTACATCCTCTGGTATAACCAGGTCCGCTAGGTAAAATTGGGGTCATGATAATTGGGAGGGGAGGAAGCATTCAGGAACTAGAGGAAGGTTTTTAGTTTCATTGTTGCTACACTGAACCCTGAGTGACTCATCTCCTCCCCACTACCCCTCTGGAAGGGATGGGATGTCCAGCTGTCTACAGTTGGGCATTGGGTCCCCATCATTTACTCCCCCTCTTTCACGGTGATATGATTCTCACCACCACCCCACCTTTGTTGTTGGAGACCTGGTCTCCTCTGCCCTTCATGATCACCTATATGTTGGTGTGCTGCTTCCGTGTGAGCTTGGTTGCTTTTGAGCTAGATGGCCGCTTGTTTGCTTTCAAGCCTTTAAGTCCCCAGACGCTATGTCTCTCAGTAGCCGGGCACCATCAGCCTTCTTCACCACACTTGCTTATGCACACTTTCGTCTTCAGTGATTATGTGAGGAAGGTGATCACACAATGATTGTTTTTGTTCCTTGGTGTCTGCTACATGGTCCATTCAACACCTTGTATTCGCTTAGGCCGTGTGCTTCTTCTCTTTGGGCTTTGTTGCTTCTGAGCTAGATGGCCGCTTATTTGCCTTCAAGCCTTTAAGACCCCAGACGCTATATATTTTTGATAGCCGGGAACCATCAGCTTGTCTGCTAGCTTAAGGTGGGTCTCTTGCAGGAAGCAGATTGATGGGTTATGTTTTCTAATCCAGTCCTCCAGCCTCTTACTTTTAATGTACGAATTGAGCCCATTGGTATTCAGAGTGATTATTACTATCTCTGGCTTCATAGTTTCCATACTCTGTTTTGTGTTTTGGGTCTTTACCTATCTCCCTTCATATCAGTGTGCTGCGTTTGAGTGGAGGGTTTCTATCATGTCCTCTTTTCCATCTGAGACCCTGTTGTCCTGGTACTTGTTGCTGGCATGTTGACTTCTAGATGGAGATGGGATATATGGTGGCCTCCCGATGGTTCTAGTTGGAGCTTGATCTTCTGGCCATAGTGAGTCCGCCAATATCTTCTGCAGGGTCGGGTGACTTGAAGCATATTTTTGAGTTCTTCCTTGTCCTGGAAGACCCTTACCCTCTATCTTAATGGATAACTTGGCAGGGTATAGGATTCTGGGTGAGGCATTTTTATCTTTCAGTTTTTGGAAGATGTTGCTCCATTCTCTCCTCCTTCATGGTTTCTGCTGATAAGTCTGAGCATATTCTTACCTGCGCTCCTTTGTATGTGACTGTCTTCCTTTCTCTTGCTGCTCATAAATTTTCTCTTTTTCCTCTAAGTTGGATATTTTTACTATTATATGTCTTGGCGTGTTGCTCTTGGTGTTTACCTTAGCCGGCGTCCTCTCTGCTTCCTGTATGAAAGTCTGATTCTCCTTTGCTAGGTTGGGAAAATCTTCTTCCAGAAATTCCTTTGCTATCTTTGCTGTCCATTTTTGTGTTATGTTGTGTTCCGGTAGACCGATTATTCGAACATTATTCCTCTTCATAGCATCTGTCATTGATCTCAGGCTGTCTTCTGTTTCTTTAATTTTCCCATCTGATTGTTTTTCTTGCTTGCTTCGTCCGGTTTGAGTGTCCTCAGTTCACTGATACGGTTCTCAGCCTCCTCAAGCCTAGATGTAGCTTCTGTGACCTTTTGTGTGGCCTCTGCTACCTCCTCTGTTAGTTTCTGCAGTTCCCTTTGGTGGGTAGCATTCATCCCCTCTATTGTGGACTTCATACCATTCATCCCCTCTATTGTGGACTTCATACCCTCTATTGTGTATTTCATCCCTTCTATTGTTGCATCCTTATTCTGGGTTGCTTCTCTTAGCTCCTGTATTACTGCAAGCAGAGTTCTGAAGATTTCCTTTTGTGGCTGATCCATATCTGTTTCTTCTATGAGTGACATTAGGTCTGTTTAAGTGCCTCGTTTCTCTTATTTCTTTGTTGGGAGTGATGTGGTCTGTTGATTTTTTCTTGATTCTTTCATAGGCCCCATGCTTCTGTGAGACCGGGGTAACCTTATCTATGTTATTGTTAAGGATTCTTTCAGGCAATTGCCTATGACCTACTGTAAGGGTGGGTCAGACTGCTGTGTAGACCGAGTTCCCTGTCGGGTTGGTAACCCGCAGTGCAGAGATGTATCAGCAGCTGGAATGGGGGCTGGAGCCTCAGTGAGTGTCCTCAGGCTGCTTTGACCAGGTGTGACAGGGTACCCTTAGCAACCCCCTTTATGGGGAGTGGAGGTTAGTAATAAAAAGGATTTAAAAGGTTAACGATTTAAAAATAGTTTTTAACAAAATATTGGGAAGGAGGAAGAAAAAAATTGGAGAGGGAGGGAGGAGAATCTGTAATAGAAGAGGGACAAGCTGTGATACTAGTAGAGGTGGAAGGAGAAGAAAAAAAGAGAGAGAAGGAGAATCTATAGAAAAGGGGCAGAAGAGAAATAAAAGCATTAATGAAAAAGTAGGAAGGAAGGAGAGAGAGAATACAGCACAGAAAGAGTTAGAGGCGGTGGCTGGGCACCATCTAACTCTCCTGGTCTCCAGGACAAGGATGGAGGGCTGTGGTGTTGGTGGTCCGTTAGTCCTGTGGACTGCTTTGTTTCAGTTTTTGATTTTCTTCACTCGTCAACTCCAGATGGGGAGAGAGGGGATCCTAGTTGCTAGAGGTGGCTTTGCAATGGAGACAAACATTTTATACTAAAGTGGGATTCTTACGTGACATTTGCGTGACTGCAGCAGCCCCTGCTCATCTTTCTCCATGCTCACCCTAGCTGACCACCTTCCTGCCTCAGAGGATGGGGCACTCCCTCTGCCCGTCCACCCTCAGGTCCTCACTTTCAGTCCCACAGGATCCTGTGGTATCAATCCCCCACCCACCCTATCAGCCCCACCTCCAGCCTACACAAGGATTAAAACCCTCGCTCCACTCAGATTCTCTGTAGCTAGTGTCACCTCCCCTGTGTTCCTCAGAGTGTGCTCTGCACCCATGAGATTATTGATTGGTTTCCACCCATATTGACCCTCTGTGTCCCACAGGGCTTGCTCTGGGGGCAGCTCTCAGAGGGGGAAACCAGGAGGAGAGTGTAGAGAGCAGTTGGGCAGAAGAAGCTGTGAAGGACCCCACAGAGCCAGACTGCCCATGGAGGACAGGACCCTGTGGCTGTTTCCCCGAAGGTGTGCCCCTCAGGGCAGATCAATGCTCTGGAGACCCCACCGCAGGTGGAGGCCCCCCGACCCCTCCTCAGTCCCGCCCTCCACATCCTCACCTACATTTGGAGCTGGGTGAGCTTCTCCTCATGGGCCGCCAGCTGCCTTTCCAAGTCCTGGTGTCAGGTATGTGGCCCTCTTAAGGGGCGGATCCCTGCTCACCCCACAGTCAGGGTCTAGCAGGAGGTCCTCTCAGGAGGCCAGCCAGACCTCGGCCTGACCCAGCAATCCCCGCAGCTCCTCCTGGTCCTGGCTCACCTGGCAGTGCTCCTGATGAAGGGCCCAGGCCGTCCGGAGCTCCTGCAGCTGCCTGTGCAGCTCCCGGAAACACTGTGACCTGGGGGGCAGAGAGCTGTTGGGAGGGGCGCAGGGTGTCGCCTGGGTGGGGCAGGGCTGGGTTACCGTGGAGCAGGGAGAAGCAAGAAAGGGAGCTCTGGCCACGCACCACCCAGGCCCTAGCCCTCAGCGCGCACATCTCTGGGGCCATGACGTGGCTGGTGTCCAGCAGCTGCTACCCCGCCGGCCGCACTGCCTGGGCTCTCAGGCAGAGCTCCTGCCCCAGTGTCTCCTTGGCCCTAACTGGCCATTCTGAGGATATAGACTAGCGCCTGCTTCTCTTGAGCCCGAGTACTGGGTGGGGGACAGGGCATGGGAACGGGTCTCAGGGCCAGAGGGAAGAACAGGGAGGAGGCAGGGAAGAGCTGGGTGCCCCCACCCGCATGGAACAGAGCGAGCCCGCATCCAGGTGGGGTGGCACATACAGCAGTTCCTGGCAGTGCCTGAGGAAGGCGTGGCCATGGGCTACCCACTCCAGGTGCTGGCCCTGCTCCCAGGCCTTCATGTCCAGGTGGCCCAGGCCTCCTGCACCTCAGCCAGCTGCCCGGCCCGGACCTCCAGGACCGCAGGGTGTACCTGGATGGCCTCCATCCGCATCTGAACCACCACCTCGTCCACAGCCACCAGCTCCCTCTGCAGCTGGCAGAGAGCAGGCTGAATGCTCCTCCACCCAGGACTCTGCAGGCCATCCTGGCTGTACCCCAGCCTAGGTCAAGCCCAGGCCCGTCAACCCCCATCCCAGAGGGGGCATGGGCAGGCTGCAGTCCTGCCTGGGGTCAGCTGGGGGTGAGGGCTCCTCATCCATCTATTGCCTACAAAGAGGGGTTCTTGCGGGGGGGAGGGACTGGGGCCCTCCCCTGCAGGAGGCGGTGCTGGCGCTGCAGGACCTCCACAGACGCTAGGTCGTGGCCAAGGACAGAACCCTCCACCAGGACCACCTTCTGCATGTGGCCCCACAGCTCGAGCGCCGCCTTGTGGAAGTCGAGGGCACAGCGGGAAGGAGGGCCAGCAACTTTCTCCCTTAGAACAGGGCCACCTCCTTTTGAGCAAAGACTGTGGCTTGGGGATTTGTGGGGCTTTAACACGGAGGGAAATAGGACGAAGACTCTATTCCCTAACTTATAACAGGGAGAATCTGGAAAGCTGGTATTCCACGGTAGGAAAGCCTCTACTTTGGTAAGTTAGAGGTAAAGTCCAAGTACATTATCCTGCTTTAAAAATCATTCCCACGGATTCTCCGTTAACAGCTAGGCTGCCTTAATGTGAGCACATGGCTGATTGTATCTCTGTGTAGAAGCAGATATGATCCTTTTGCCCTCTCTTCCCACCGTGACACTCAACCCCACTTTGAGCTTCCCCCAATTCAGGTATTAGCTTTCCTCACCTTGGTGAGCTCAAGTACAGGGACCTTACGATAGATACCGCCCACCTTGTGACCATGTCACTACTGAAGAGGTGTGTCTCCAGGCTCCCTATACATGTCCCAAGATAGCAAAGGTTCCACTTCTCCCAGTTCCACGTGGTCCATCAAGAGGAGCTGAAGTGAGCATGCCTAATAAAACATGTCTGACTCTGTATTGTATTCTCTCGCCCCTGTCTTTCCTGTCCTCTGTGACTTTACCGTGACCTTTACCTATTATCATCGCTGTACATTCGCGCCTTCTGGCCCTTCGGTGGTTAGAAGATGGATGGTTTCCTCTGATCACAGCAGGTTCCTGATGAGGCCCGGGGGCCACAGGCAGGGCCCGAGGGAGGAAAGGGTCTTGACACGCATGTTGGGAGGAAGGCAAAAAGATGGGGAGCCCTGAGCACATGAGGACGGCGGCTCAGGGAGCGAGTGGGCTGCCTGTCAGGGGGTCTGCCTGTAGCACCTCCAACAGTCAGTGAGGAGAGGGCTGGCCCCGGGGCCACCCAGCCCCAGGATTTCGGTAGCAGGACCTGTCAGGTGCTCAGTGCACTGAGACACCAGATCCCGAGAAAGGAGGGTGTGGGGAGGGGAGGCAGGGAGCTCTAAGAGTGGCGGTCAGCAAGAAGACCAGCAGGGCCTGTGCCCCCAACGAAACTGCAGCCCGTGCTCAGGGAGCATTGGGAGAGCCCACTTCGTGGTCCTGCCACAAGGAGTGACCTGCGCTGAACGACTCCAAACTGGGGGCAGGAAGGAGCGTGGTTGGACGGGGAAGGCTGATTGATGCTGGAAGCTGGAGTCAGCCATGCCCCTTCATACACACATGCACACACGAGAATACACACAGAAGTATGCATGCACATACCCACATGCCCACCCCTACACATGAGCACGCACACACATCTGGGGTAGGCCCCTGTGTCCCGAGCCCCTTGGCTGTCACTGGCCTGTCCCTCTGGGCACCTAACTCTGTGCGTGCTTTCATCGCCTTGTCCAGCCTCACCCATGTGGCCTCAACGCAGCTCCTGTGGACTTGACTCAGGGCCATGGAGCTGGGGGAGGCGAGTTCCAGGGCACCTGCCAGCTCCCTCAGGGCCTGCACCCTGGCAGCCCCACACTCTGCCTTTTCTCCCGGAAGACCTTGAACTTCTCTTCCAGCATCTGCCAAAGGTGGGGCTGGAGAGGGTCAATGTGGATGGGGTTCAGGCAGCTCCTAAAACTCAAGAATGGGCCAGCTGGTCCCAACAGCTCCCACATCCCTCAGCCCTGGTTCTAGAACTCTGCAGGGCAACTCCTGCCCCCTCAGCCCACCCAGCATCTACCCTACCCTCCGTTCCTCCATCCACGTTCCCGGCACACACACACACACACACACACACACTCATACACTTGCAGAATCTCTGGAGGGCTTCTTAATTCATGTCTTTTTTGACACACACACACACTCATACACTTGCAGAATCTCTTGAGAGCTTCTGACTTTATGTCCTTTACACTCACACCCACATACATCCTTGAAAATCTCTCAAAGGCTACTGATTTGGTTTCTTTTTACACAAACACACACACAATCTTGCAGAATCTCTGGAGGGCTTCTGACTTCGTGTCCTTATTACACACACACACATGCACACACACACACTCACCCTCAGACCCTTGCAGTATCTCTAGAGGGCTTATGACTTCTTGTTCTTTTAACACAAACACACACACACACACACCATAGCAGAATCTATAGAGGGCTTCTGACTTCGTCCCCTTTTTACACACGCACACACACACACACACACACACACACAGAACCTTTCTGAATCTCTGGAGGGTGTCTGACTTAATATCCTTTTTACAAACACAAACACTCTTGCAGAAACTCTAGAGTGCTTCTGACTTCGTGTCCTTTTTACACACACACTCACACACCCTTGCAGAATCTCTATAGTGCTTCTGATTTCGTGTCCTTTTTTACACACACACACACACACACACACACAGACACTCACACACATTCATACACTTGCAAAATCTCTTGAGAGCTTCTGACTTTATGTCCTTTACACTCACACCCACATACATCCTTGCAAATCTCTCAAAGGCTACTGATTTGGTTTCATTTTTACACAAACACACACAGAATCTTGAAGAATCTCTGGAGGGATTCTGACTTCGTGTCTTTTTTACACACACACACACGCACACACACACACTCACACACACTCATCCTCAGACCTTTGCAGTATCTCTAGAGGGCTTATGACTTCTTGTTCTTTTAACACAAACACACACACACACCACGGCAGAATCTCTAGAGGGCTTCTGACTTCGTGCCCTTTTTACACACACACGCACACACACACACTAACACACACTCACCCTCAGACCCTTGCAGTATCTCTAGAGGGCTTATGACTTCTTGTTCTTTTAACACAAACACACACACACACACACACCATGGCAGAATCTCTAGAGTGCTTCTGATTTCATGCCCTTTTTACACACACACGCACACACACACACTCCCCCTCAGACCCTTGCAGTATCTCTAGAGGGCTTATTACTTCTTGTTCTTTTAACACAAACACACACACACCACGGCAGAATCTCTAGAGGGCTTCTGACTTCATGCCCTTTTTACACACACACACACACACACAACACACACACACCCTTTCTGAATACCTGGAGGGTGTCTGACTTAATGTCATTTTTACAAACAGAAACAAACAAACTCTTACAGAAACTCTAGAGAGCTTTTGACTTTTTCTCTTTTTTACACACACACACACACACACACACACACTCACACACCCTTGCAGAATCTCTAGAATGCTTCTGATCTCGTGTCCTTTTTATAGATACACACACACACTCACACTCTCTCAGAATATCTGGAGGGCTTCTGACCTCGTGTCCTTTGTACACACACATGCACACACACCCTTGCAGAATATCTGCAGTTCTTCTGAATTTGTGTCCTTTCTACACACTCACACACACACATGCACACATACACGCACCCTTACAGAATCTCTGGAGGGCTTCTGACTTCTCCTTTTTACACATACACATACACACCATTGCAGAATCTCTAGAAGGCTTCTGATTTACTGTCCTTTTTACACACACACACACACACAAACTATCACGCACCCTTGCTGAATCTCTGGAGGGCTTCTGAATTCATTTCCTTTTTTGACACACACACACAAACACTCACACCTTTGAAAAATCTCTGGAGGGCTTCTTATTCGTGCCCTTTTGAAACACACTCCTACACTTGCAGAATCCCTTGAGAGCTTCTGACTTCGTGTCCTTTACACTCACACGCACACACATCCTTGCAAATCTCTAGAAGGCTACTGATTTGGTTTCCTTTTTACACAAATACACACACAATCTTGCAGAATCTCAGGAGGGCTTCTGACTTCGTGTCCTTTTTACACACACACAAACACACGCACACACACACTCACACTCAGACCCTTGCAGAATCTCTAGAGGGCTTCTAACTTCGTGTCCTTTTTACACAAACACACACACACACGGCAGAATTTCTAGGGGGCTTATGACTTCGTGTACTTTTTACACACACACACACAAACACACACACACATACACACTTTCAGAATCTCTGGAGGGTTTCTGACTTAATGTCCTTTTTACAAACGCAAACACACACGCACTTCCAGAATCTGTATAAGGCTTCTAGTTTCGTGTCCTTTTTACACACACAAACATACACGCACCCTTGCAGAATCTCTGTAGGGCGTCTGATTTCATGTCCTTTTTACACTCACATACACACAAAAACACTTGCAAAATCTCTGGAGGGCTTCTGACTGTAGGTTTTACTTACACACACACACACACACACACACACACACACTCATGCCCCTACAGAATCTCTGGAGGGCTTCTGACTTTGTGTCCTTTTTAGGACACACACACACCCTTCCAGAATCACTAGAGGGCTTCTGATTTTGTTTCATTTTTACACACACAGACACATACACGCACCCTTGGAGAATCTCTGGAGGGCTGCTGACTTCGTTCTTTTTACACACACACACACACACACACACACCTTTGCAGAATCTCTTGAGTGCTTCTGACTTCGTGTCCTTTACACACACAACCACACACAACCTTGCATAATCTCTAGAGGGCTTCTGACATCGTGTCATTTTTATACACACACACATACTCACACTCATACCCTTGCAGAATCTCTGGAGGGCTTCTGAATTCGTGTCTTTTTTAGTCACACACACACAAACACTCACACCCGTTCCTAATCTCTGGAGGGCTTCTGACTTTGTATCCTTTACACTCACACCCACACACAGCCTTCAAGCATCTCTAGAGAGCTTCTGATATCGTGTCCTTTTTAAACACACACACACACACACACACACACACACACATACTCACACTCATACCCTTGCAGAATTTTAGGAGAGCTTCTGACTTCTTCTCCTTTTTACAGACACACACACATACACACCGTTGCTGAAACTGTAGAAGGCTTCTGAATTGGTTTCCATTTTACACAAACACAAAACATTCTTGCAGAATCGCTGGAGGGCTTCTGACTTCGTGTCTTTTTACAAACACACACACACTCACACTCAGACCCTTGCAGAACCTCTAGAGGGCTTCTGACTTCTTGTTCTTTTTACACAAACACACACACACACCATGGCAGAATCTCTAGAGCGCTTCTGACTTCGTGCCCTTTTCACACACACACACACACACACACACACACACACACACACACAAACCCTTTCTGAATCTCTGGAGGGTGTCTGACTTAATGTCATTTTTACAAACACAAACACACACACACTCTTGCAAAAACTGTAAGGGGCTTCTGACTTCGGGTCCTTTTTACACACACACACACCCACACACACACTCACACACCCTTGCAGAATGTCTAGAGTGCTTCTGACTTCGGGTCCTTTTTACACACACACACACACACACACACACACACTCACACTCATACACTTTGAGAAACATCTGGAACAGTCTGTTCTGGAGACTCAGATCCTGAGACTGTGGTGTGGGGGCACCAAGCTCACGTGGCTGAGGATGTTTCGGTGCAGGGTGGAGCCATGCACCCCAGAGCTCTCTGTATTCCACAGGCGGATGGTGCTGTCAGAAGAGCAGGTGATAAAGGAGCTCGGGGGCAGGCAGGCCTGTTGACTGTCCTTCACCTCAGGGTAGACCTGGAGGAGCACAAGGACCAGAGGGACCTGGGTCAGACCTTGGCTGCCCACAGAGATGGGACGGGATGAGAGTAGAGAAAAGGTTGTTCAAGACTTAGCCCCAGGCTTTTCCCAGAGCAAGCAAGTCATAATGATTAGCTCTTGTCTTTAACAAGTAAAGGAATATACATTAACCAAGCACCTAGTAAGTACTAGGCATTCTAAATCTCCCACTTACATTGTCTCCTTTTCGTAAAAATCAAATGCATCAGGTATGTCATTTCACAATTGCAGAAACTAAGGTTTGGTCAAGTTCAGGAACATGTCCAAAGAGGCAAAGCTAAGACTGCACAGGGGCATACTGAAAAACGTCTGAGATGAGTCAGCACTAAAATCCCCTCCCATCCTCAGAGCCAATTAACAGATACGCAGGGACCCAGGGGCACTGCTGGGGGAGCAAGGGTGCTGGAGGAAACAAATTCCACACTTGAGGAACTCCAGCTCCTAATAGTAGCCCAGGAAACACGGTCAGTCTCAGCAGACCTGGCCCACGTACCTCTACACTCCAGAAGCAGGAGGAATGATAGAGAGCTGAATACACCTTGCCCACTTTCTTGGTTCCTTCACATCCCAGACATAAATACTATGGTCATTGTACACACAAGACAGCCACTGATTTGCAGGATCAAAGGTCAAGGCGATGGTGTCCGGATACCTCGCATTGGCCACTGCAGCGAAAAGGTGACTGAGGAAAGAGGGGGGCGGGGTGTCCAGGGCAGACAGGGCAAACTGGTGAGTGAGCGCTAATGAAATGGGGCACTCAAGGGAGGAGCAGCAGGTTGGCCAGCAGTCACTGGAGAAAGAACACAGCAGCTGGCCTGGCATTCCTTGCCATGGGGCTCTCCAAAAGAACACAAGTTATTTCATAGCCCCCAACGTCAGGCGGGGATAGTGTGTGGCCGTGATGCAGCCAAGCAGATGTCAGGCCCTTCTAGACTCACGTCAGAGGACAAGGAAGGACACTGTGCAAGCCACAACCATGGTCATATATCATTTCCTACCAATTGCAGATTTAGTCCCGTCCTGCCCTGAAAGAGAAATTAATATACCCAACTGCAGAACTGCCCCGCTTCCTGACAGCACTGAAACCAGAGCAAAACTTCACTTCCTGCAATCACCCAACCCAAGGCCCGAGGCTACAATAAGCCCCTCCTACCGCAGCTGCCACCCAGGACCACCCTGAGGGAGAAAGGCCTGCTCCATCAGGTTTCCAGTCTCTCTCAGAAACCCTAAGGAACTGCCCGTCTGTCCTAGCTGTGGTCTTTACAGGACAATGCATTACCACACGGCAGACTCAGATTACCACGGTTGCCCACAGTGAGCAAGAAATGCTAAAAGACCCACCTGTGCTTGACTGCAAGGGTCTTCCCAGAGGTCTATGTGTGCCCTCCTCTCCTTGCAGCATGCCAAGGATGGCCTGGCACAGAGTGGGGCTCTGACAGGACTCAGGGGCCCACCCACACCGCTCACCTGGCCTCTGTGATGCTGGCAATGTCTGTCCCCAGGGCATGGTGCCGGGGCAGCGTGCTGAGGAAGTGCAGGTTGGAGGGGTTGAAAAGGCGCACGGTGCCGTCAGCACAGCCACAGAAGATGTAGTCCTGGCTCACCGAGATGCAGTGGGCCACTGTGGTCTGTGAGCACAGAAGCCCCAGTCAGCAAGGGCGTCTGCGCACTCCTTCACCTGACACCTCAACAGCCATGAGCCAAGAGGCAAGGACAAGTGCAAGGCAGGCCAGCTGCCCTGGCCGGAGCCCCTCATTGCCACTCCCTCTAACAGCAGCTAGCCAGATGGCCCACAGCTCCGTGCAATTAGGGGGAAGGAGTCAGCAAGCCGTATAAGGCACCTGAGTTTTAGGCAAAGACACACTCAGAAAAGGCCGGCCAAGATAAAGGCAGCAGAGGCAGCAGACAGGGCCAGCACACTTACTGTGATGCTATCTTTGTGCTGAGCAGAAGAGGAAAGCAGAGGAAGAGGCAGAGACAGAGAGCACGAGCGAGCTGAGAGGTTCCCAAACACCTTCCTCCGCCTGGGGCCTCCCCCAGCGTGCATGCAGACCCCGATGCTAGCCTGAGGAACCCCGGAGCCTGGAGGTGACAGACAGGAGGGTGCCGACAAAGCATTCACTTACCCTCAGCTCCACCCACTTGTCCTCCAGTCTCCGGTCACTGAACTCGCACAGCTGCCCCGAGGATGTGATACAGAAGGTGCTGTCAGCCTTCTTCCCGCGGCCACAGGCTACATCAGTGAACAGGTTGTTCCGCAGGTCCCCCAGCAGCGCGGAGCGGCCCAGCAGGGGCACAGTGGCATTCACCTGTGGAGGCACACCACAGGTGCCACCCACCCACCCACCCTGCAGGCTACCCTCTGGAAAGCAGGCCCTGGGGAGAGAGGGAAAAGGCTTCCCTTGCAGATTGACATAGCACCTGGCCCAGCTGAGACTTCCAAGGGGCTTTTGAGCATGCAGAAGGGGGCGCAGGTGGAACAGATCTGGGCAGACCCCACCCTGGTGGCTACTTGCTGCCTCACCTTTGAGGTCTTGCTGTCATCAAGGTACCAGAATTTGATGTGCTGGTTGCCTGCAATGACAAAGTAGCTGCAGTCCTCAGAGAAGGATACTGCTGTCACCCGACTGGACACCTTGTTGGAAGCCACTACAATGTTTTTTTCTGGAGAGAAAGTCAAGGGAAATCAAGGCTCTGCTTCTAGGAGCTGAGGGAAAAGAAACTTACACACTGAAGGAGGTTAGACAAGCTGTGAACTTGACCTCTCCTTCTGCCCCTTCTTCAGCATCCTAGATACACAGTTGCTCCTTTCTGCTCAGAGTTCTCTAGAGAGGGACTGAGGCCAGCAGGCGGAAGTGAAGGCCACCTGTCAGCAGTTTCTTGGCTCCCCTCCTGGCCCTGCCTGTCCTGAGGCCAGCAGCCCACTCACCTTCCAGGCCCAGACATTGACAATCATGTCATGCTGGTAGCCCACTGAGACAATGTACTTGGCGCTGGGTGAGAAGGCCACACACGCCAAGCCATACTTATGCTCCTGAAGCTCTGCCACCTAGCTGCGCTCCGACACGTCCCATACCCGCACAGCAGGCATGTGTCCACTCTGCGGGGACGAAGACCACAAAGTAAAGGCCAGAGGCAGCCAGCTCCCTCCCCATCCACGGAGGCCTGGCCCTCCCAGCCACTGGACAAGAGCCTGCACATAAATGAAGGACACCTAACCTAATGTGCCTGCACATGAATCAAGGATACCCCCGGAGGGAATGTGGTCAGTGTTGGGGAACAGGGACTCTCAGGGATGGGCTCCTGGCGTGATTTGAATGGGCAAGAACCACCACTCCTGCGGTTTGCTCCCACAGCCTCACAGGGCAAGTCTATGGGAGGGCAGCCCTGTTCCACACTCTGACCAGCAGGGGGACTCCAGGGATAAGGAATGTTTTAAGGAGGTGTTTTCCAAAATGTGGTTCCCAAATTGGCAGCTTCAGCCTCATCTGGAACTACTTGTTAGCATTGCAAACTGAAGAGAGCCACCCCAGACCTGCTGAGCCCGAGAGCCAGCAGTCTGTACTACGGGGCCACCATAGCACTTCTGACGCAGGCTACAGCCTAAGAACACTGCTCTAGGGCAGACCAAACACCCAAAGTGGACACCAGTACAGAAAATCAAACTTGGCACCAGTCCTATGAGGGCCGCAGGCTGTCACTCTCTGCTAAGGCCAGGCCACCCCCTCAGCAGTGCCTGAGCTTCCTACCTCACTCACCTCGCCGGTGACCAGGTACTTGCCATCAGGAGAGAAGGCAAGGGCAGTGATGGTTTTCCTGAAAGGAATGGGGGCAGGCTCAAGAGGGGCACTGGCAGCCTGGCCCAGGTCTGGCCTCTCACAGTCCCCTCTCTAAACAAGGGCAGCAAACCTGCCCTCCCTGTGCTGCTTCCCTTGCAGGCCTGGGGCCCAACAGGGCCCAATGCTACAGAGAAGCAGGTGGCACCCCTCTGGCCGTCCCTGGGGAAAGGTGGCACTCCCCAAAGCCCCAGAGCCCATTTACCTGGAGCTGTTGAGGATGTGGTGCTGCTTGTGTTTCCGGGGATTGAAGAGCACAACCACACACCTGGGGAGAGGGAGAGGGGAGCACAGGCTTAGCACCCCACCTCAGTGGCCCAGCCCGGAAGACCCCATGTTGCCAGAGTGCAGCTGGCTCCTGGCAGCACTCTTCTGCCTTTCTCCCCTTCTGTAGCCCCACACGGTGCAAGGGCCTGTAGGGAGCCCTGGGTGCCCAGTGATGGGGTGGCCGGTCTTCCCAGAGCCCTTGTCCCTACCCCAGGGCAGAGGGCAGAGAGAAGGATGCACATGATTTGGGTAAGAACAGGCCTCAGCTGTGCCCTTGTTTACAGACCTCCTTGTTTCCAGGAGAGAGTGGGATCTCTCATGTCTGCACCCATGTGTGTACTTGGCAAGAGACAGCCCTCCACATGTTGGATGAGAAAGCAAGTGGAAGGTCAGGGCCCAGGGCCAGGCCTGCAGGGAGACTAAGGGGGATGGAGAGGCAGAAAACTACCTGAGGGAGGGAACTTCATGGAGCTGCTGGCCCAAGTCAGACTCTTTAGCCCAAAGAGACTGAGCAGCGCCATTCTAACAGCCTCCAGGCTCCCTCTCCAGTCAGGCAGCAAGGCTGGGTGAGATTACATGGAGACTGAAATTCAAGAGTGAACTCGAGAGAGGAAGGCAGGTAAGAGTCAGGGACAAGGAGCTGGGAGCCAACAGCTTGCCAGTGTCTCAGGGGCCATGGCGCTCAGCAGGTTTAGGCCCTCTGCCCAGCTGTCCCCTCTCTTCATTAGCGCTGTGCCTACTACTTGCTATTAGCTGGCCACAGCAAGCCTGGAGCCTGCTCCCCCAGGTAAGGGGGTCGACTGCGTAGACGGAGGAGAGACTCAGTAGAAAGCTACTTGTCCCAACACTGCCTTTTACAACAGGAAGCAGACACAGGACCCGCATCTGGACCCCACTGCTTGCAGATGGGAGCAGGAGCTGCAGCACAGGGCTTGGTCTCTTCTGCAGACAGAGGCCTCCGGCTCGGCTCAATGAGCCAGTTCGCTATGCAAATTCCACTGTCAACTAGGGATTCTGGGATCTTGGAGGTGCACCAGGTAAGCTCACAGTTGGCTACCAGGCTGATTGACAGCCTTAGAAGCCTGAGCATCATCCTCTTCTCCTCAGAGCCCCCCCCCCTCCAATCCTTTTTCACCCTCTTTTTCTTTGTTCTCTTTTTTATCTCCTTTCTCTCTTTAAACCGATTTGAAGACCCCTGCTCTCCACATCCCTTGAATGAGGAAAACAAGATGACGTTAGAAACACGCAGACTCACACTTGCCCAGTTGCTCTGAAGGAGAGTCTAATACATGGGACTGGCCTAACTCCTCTAAAACAGAGCTGCCTGCACAGAGGATGAAAGGAACTGTGCTCAAACACTCAACCACATTCACTGTCGCTGAGTCGATTCTGACTCACAGTGACCCTACAGAACACAGCAAAACTGCCCCTGTGGGTTTCCGATACGAACTATCTAGGGGACCACAAAGTGTCATCTTTCTCCTTTGGAGTGCCTGGTGGGGCCTAACTGCTGTCCTTGCCATTAGAACCCCAACACAGAACCATGACACCCTCAGGTATCTGGGCATCCAAAATTGAGAGATAAGGACCACTAAGGAATAGAGCCAGGGTTCACAAACAGGGCTTCTGATTTCGGGTCCTTTTTACACACACACACACACACACACACACACACACACGGTCACACTCACATCCAAATGCATACCCATACCCTTGCAGAATCTCTGGAAGGCGTCTGACTTCATGTCCTTTTTACACACACACACACACACACACACACACACACCCCTTGCAGGATCACTAGAGGGCTTCTGATTTTGTTTCCTTTTACACACACACACACACACACACACTAACATCATACCCAGGCAGAATCACTAGAGGGCTTCTGACATTGTGTCTTTTTTACACACAAACACACATACACACCGTTGCAGAATCTCTAGAATGCTTCTGATTTACCGTCCTTTACACACACACACACACATACACACACACACACACACTTGCAGAACCTCTGGAGGGCTTCTGACTTCGTGTCCTTTTTACACACTAACACACACACATATACACACATGCACGCACCCTTGCAGAATATCTGGAGGGATTCTGATTTCCTGTCCTTTTTACACGACACACCCACACAGATACACACACACACCCTTGCAGAATGTATAGAGGGCTTCTGATTTCTTGTTTTTTACACACACACACACACACACACACACACACTCACAATCATACCCTTCCAGAATCTCCTTAGGGCTTCGGACTTCATGTCCTTTTTCCAAACACACACATACATGCACCCTTGCAGAATCTTCAGAGGGCTTCTGACTTCGTGTCCTTTTTACACACCCACTCACACTCATACCCTTGAAGAATCTCTAGAGGGCTTTTGACATCTTGTCCTTTACACACACACACACACACACACACACACACACGCACACCCTTGCAGAATCTCTGGAGGGCTTCTAAAGTCATGTCCTTTTTACATACAAACACACACATCCTTTCAGAATCTGTAGAGGGCTTCTGACTTCGTGTCCTTTTTACACACACACATTCACACTCATACCCTTCCATAATCACTGGATGTCTTCTGACTTCGTGTTCTTTTTCCACACACACACACACGCAAACACACACACACACTCACACCCTTGCAGAATCTCTGGAGAGAGTTTGAACGACCCTGTTGGTCATGGTATGTCGTGTGACTAGAAGTGTATATGAGCAGAGAATCCCTAGAGAACAATTACTGAAGTCTATAGAGCAGGGGTCAGGGATACACTGCGGGTCTCTCGGTCCATGCATGTGGCTCTGAAGTAAAATGGAAACCTATTCAAGGACAGTTATTATTCAGATAATGGTGATTGAAGTTGCAAAACTATATTTTTATCTCAAAGAATGTTTCAATTGTTGTGAGAGACAAAGTGGGCTCTTCTATCTCAAAAGTTTGCCTCCCCGGATGTAGATCAAGATGGCGGCTATGTCTAGAAACAGTCACTTCACATTTTGATATTTTTGCTTAATAAAGTGTCTGTGGTTTTAGAGCAATGCTTTCTGACTTACCCTCACATACTTTTACAGAATAAGTGATGAAGCAGCTGCTTGGACTGGGTGGGCACAGGGAAGCTGGGAAGGGTGAGGACCAGGAACAATCACTAGATAATAAATTATTTAATACATCTGCATCGGGACTGTGGCTCCAGAGCTACAACTCCGGTGCTGTGCAGCACATTTCTTCCAATTTGAAACAAAATTGGAGTCAATTATTATCTTCCTCATCAGTCATCATTTCCTATGGTTCTGCGGATTGGCAGTACTAAGCTAGCAGATTCTTCTGTGCGGTTGCCGTCTGGCAATGGCTTCTGATGGAGACATCTCACACAGCTTTCCCACTGGTGTACTTGACAATGGCCACTGGTGTTTGCTGGGACTTTAAGAGGGACTAGTGTCAGCATCTGCATGTGGCCTCTTCATCACACTTCCTCACGGCAAGGGGACTGGACTCCGAGGGTCTTGTACAGAGAAAGAGCCAGGTGGGAGCTGTATTACCTCAGAAGTCACACCACACCTCACCTGCCAAACTTGACTCCTGGAGAGCCATAAGGCCGGCGTGGGTTCAAAGGAGGAAACATAGACTCCAACTTGGGATGCAGAATGACAAGATTCTGGAAGAGCTTGTAGGGAAGAAACAATCCCTGAAGGCGTTTTGTGAGCTACAGTCTTCCCCAGGACATAAACCTTAACTGGGCAACTCAGTGGTAGCCTTGCCAACTCTGGCTGGTGAGTTCCAGTGACTTTCTTTTGAAGGGAGGGAAGGCAAATTTGGAAGGGAAGCCTCAGAAGCCCCCAAGTGGCCTAGAACCTCACCTTGGCAGACACCCACTGAGAGATCCTTCCTCCTTCAGGGAGTTAAGCTGGGCGAGAGGATGGTAGCTGGAAGGACAAAAGGAATTGACTAATACTCTGGAATTACATCACTCGCTCTCTTTGTAAGTTTTTCACTCTTGTTCTTGTCCTGTGTTGAATCTATCTTTCCCTTACTCTCCCCTAGGACCTTCCCCTTAGATATGGGGCTGCGGGGACGGGTTGATTGATCTGTGCTGAAATCGGGGAGGTAGGTAGTAATAGAGGGAACCCGTTACTACTCCCAGAGTTCCCATAGCAACCTGGACCAATTGGTGGGAGGAATGGAAAGATAAAGGCTGCATTGGGGGTTTTGGTGCTTGGTGGAGGTGAAGGCTGACGTGTTTAGAGTGGGGAGAGGAAAACAGCCTGTTGGGGAAATGTTATTGGAGATGGCTTTGAGACTAGCCTCTACTGGTCTCTTGCTTCTCACTATCCTCTTGGTAGCAGCACGTGTGTTCCCCTCCCCACCATCCCCTCATCCCAACTTGGAGCCCTTCTGGCTATTATTTCCTTATGGAAAAGCTGTCAGCTCATCATCCTGCTTTCTTCCATTCATGCTTCTTTAGCTCCGTGTTGACTTCTAACAGGAGAGAATCAGAAAAGTTAAGTCCCCACCCCACAGGGCATTTGCTGAAGGAGACTGCAATCTGTGTACGGAATATCTCCTAGCTCACTCTCTCACTTCTCCCTAAGAGATTTTTCCTGCCACTGCTCCTGGCTGGAGGGGATGGAGCGTTCAAGTGATGCCACAGAAGTCACAGCAAAAGAACCAAGGCACTCGGAGGACCATTCATGAGCTGGAATATGATAGAAGCTCTTGAATGGGAAGCCACCATTCTGGCAGTAAACATGCTCCTATGGACCCTCCCAGTTCTAAGGCTTTAGTGCAGTCCCACCTGAATGAGTTCTCCCTGGGTGAGTTCCTCCTGAAAGCGAAAGAGGGTTTATCCTTCTTTTTCTTTGAAGCTACACCTTCTATACCTACTGGATCCAGATATTGAGGATCTTCGCTTCCTGATTCCTGAACTCAACTGTGCTGATTGAGAGCTGCATGGCCAAGGACCCAGACACAGCTCTGGATTCTCTGTTCGCTCTCTTTAGCCACCATTGTTTTCCTTTTGTCTAATTGTGCAATCTCGGGGGATGCTTTATTGTAAAGTTCTTCCACTTCCCTAAAGGCGGGTATAGAGAAAGGCAAAGTTAACTGGAGTCTCTCCAGCACACACTAGAACCCCAAGGGGGCTGCATAGGTCTCATCCAAAAGTGGAGATCTGCTGCCTCACGCCTAGACTGGGTACCCATCATGGGTAGGGGCCAAGTGCTGTTTCTATCTGGACCTTCAGTGTCTTCTCAGTGCCTGGCTCATAGAGGAAATGAAAAATGCTTGTTTCTTCTTAACAAGTCAGAGATTTACTATTGTTGTTAGGGTCGGTCCTGTTGGTTCCCACTCATAACAACCCTATGTCAAACAGAACACAACGCCACCCGGTACCATCATCACAATTGTTCTTATGTTTGAGCCCATTACTGCAGCCCCCATGTCCATCCTTCTCATGAGAGCCTTCCTCTTTTCCATTGCCCTTCCACTTTACCAAACATGAAGTCCTATTCCTGGGCCTGGTCTCTCCTGACAACATGTTGAAAGTACACATCCAAAGGGTGACAAAATCTGGCCATCCTTACTTCTAAGGAGCATTTGGCCTGTGCTTCTTCCAAGACAAGTTTATTGGTGCTTCTGGTAGTCCATAGTACTTTCTATGGTTCTTTTTTCCTAGCACCATAATTCAAATGCATCGATTCTTCTTTGGCCTGCCTTATTTAATCTCCAAATTTTACATGCATAGGAAGTGTTTGAACATACTATGGCTTGTGTCAGATGCACCTTAGTTCTCAAAATAACATCCCTGCTTTTCAATACTCTAAAGAGGTCTTTTGAATATTTAGCCAATACAATGCAATGCATTTTTTAAGCTCTTGACTGCTGCTTGCATGAGCATTGATCATGGATCCAAGGAAGAGGAAATCCTTGACCACCTCACAATTCTACATCTAAGCATATACCTCAAAGAATAACAAACAGAGACTCAAAGAGATAGTGGTATACAAGTTCACTGCAGCACTACCCACAATAGCTGAAAGGTGACTATTACCAAAGTGCCCAGGGCCCGAAGAATGGATAAACCAAACAATATCTAAGTCATACAATGGAATATTATTCAGCCTTTAAAAAGGAATGATGTTTTGGAACATGCTACACCATGCAGGGACCTTGAACACCTTCTGCTGAGTGAAACATGTCAGACCATAATGAGATTGATATAAAATATGCAGAATCCATAGGGAAATCCATAGACAGCAAGCAGAGTCATGGTTGATAAGGATTGGGTGATGAAAGCAATGGGGAGTGACTGGTTAATGAGCATTGACTGTGTCTCCATTCAGAGTGATCCAAATGTTGGCCTGATCCTATATTCGATTTGCATGGAGCCCCTGCCCTCTCCTGAGGGCTAGCCTCAGCAAAGGCACTGACAGGCTCAGAATCTTGGTTTCCTGACCTGTGAGTGTGCTGGAAAGATTAGATGGAGTAATAAAGAATGACACTGATCACAACCAATAATTATAAAGCACTTACTATGGGCCAGACATTGTTCCCCAGCCGTGCTTCTAGCAGGCACACAAATACAATGCCCTTGGGGCCTAACAGAAACTCAGATTCCACTTCAGCAGATCTGAAGCAAGCTGTGAGAAATGGAGTTTCTAATGGGGACAACAGTGAGGACCAGGATTCTCAGAAGGATTGAGGCATTTGAATGGCAGTGATGGCAAAGACCGTTTGTGGAGTATACTGTGTGTGGCCAGGAGAACGAGCAAATCAGTCCTGGAGGAAATTGAGCCAGGACACTCTTCACAGAATGTTCCTAGAAGAGAGAATGGCAAAATTTTGTCATGCTGATTTTGGTCATGTCGTTAGGAAAGACCAGTTGCGAGAAGAGGACATCATGTGGATCTGGGGAAACTCTTCATGACACGGACTGGCACCATAACCGCAACAATGACCTCAAACCAGCCGATGGGAAGGAAGATGGCATAGGATCTGGCAGTGATTTGTCCTATCAGACCTACGGTCAAAAGGAGTCAAATTTGACTTACTGGAGACTAACAACAACAACAAGGTCTTTCTATGTATTGATGCATTCAATCTCAACCTCGAACACACAACCTAAGCACTATTTTTCACTTCCCTTCTACACACAGCAGCGCAAAGGGGGTTCAATGATTTGTCCCAGGTCATGGAGCTCGAAGGACATAGAGCCAGGACTGGACAATGGAGCGATCTGACAACAGAGACATTAAACATAAGCAGGGCTTTGTCTCCCACAAAGATCATAGGCATAACCATAATGGACTTGGCACAAGTCCTGCCGCATGGCAACCTTTCAGCAGATAGGTGCTATCTTAGTGCCATCCAGTTGACAGCAAGTCAGCGACTATATAGGACAGGGTAGAACTGTCTGTGGGTTTTTGACACGAAATATTTACAGCAGTAGAACTCCTCATCTTTCTCCCACTAAAGTCCCTATGATTGTTAGTAATTTGGTCAGAAGTCACTTTAATGGTGACCAAATCCTTCCTATTTTGGGATTCAACATTATACCACAGTGCTTCTAATAGCTCCTCGCCCTAAACCAAAACAGGCATGAGAGAGTTGATTCTGACTCATGGTTCCCCATGTGTGCATTGCATAGGACTTTCAAGACTATAGGCTTTAAGCAGGTTGCCAGGCCATTCCTCCATGGTGTCCCTGGGTGGGTTCCAATGGCAAATGATTTGTTAAATAGTTGTGTGTGGAACTGTTTGCCCCCCTTCAGGAACTCCAATATCCTTGCAGCTCTCTATTCACAAAGAACTCTCCTTCCAAACAAGAGCTCAGAGTGCTTGTTTTCTCTCTCTTATTTTCTTTACATCAAGTTGTTTGGGACTCCCCAGGAGCTGGGTCCCAGGGACATATTTATATGTAATTATGACCCTGTCATCTACAACATGATCAGGATAAATGGAGAAAAGACTGAAGTGATCAGGGCTATCTTCTTTCTGGAGTCCACAATAAATGATCATGCGAGCCCCGGTCAAGAACTCAAGGGATGTATTGTATTGGGTAAATCTGCTGTTTGAGATCTCTTTCTTTTTTCTCTTTTTGCAGCTGGGAAAGAGAAAGGGGAGATGGGCTGTTCTCCCAAGTTGGGGTCCCTGCCAGGGCACCCCCCACTCAAACCTGGCCAACTCCACTCGGGAATAGAGTTCCCTGCCACTTCTGTAGAACTGCCCTGTGGAAGGACCAATGTCCTAAAGGTTCAGAATGGAGAAGACAAGTTTCAAGAGCTACAGCCTAGCCCCTTACAGCCAGAGTGTGACTCAACAAGGGCCCCCACAGGCACTTTCTAGGGATCTTAAGTAGTTGGGGCTTAAGGAGAGTGGCATGGGGCCCTAGCAAGCTAGGAGCCCATCCCAGGCTGGGGTTACATATCCCAAGCACTTGATGGGGAGGCCTCAGGTAAGCAGTGGGCCCAATGGAGTTCTGGGTATGTGGGCCTGGGGGAGGGGAGCCACCTTTGGGGCTGGACCAACCCAGGGCATCCCAAGTGGGATGGGGTGCAGGGGCCTGGGTAGGGTCCCTCTTCCTCTCCATCCTCCATGGCCAGTCAGGCTAACACAAGATCTTGGGCAGGCAGGGGGCCTGGGGCAGTGCCCAGATGAGCCAGGGGCTAGCTGGGCAGGTGGTGTTTCCTGGGTAGGCAGAGGGCATCGGGCAGGGTCTTTGTGGCAGGCCCAGTCCCAGGTGGGCAGGGACTTGGAACAGGGATCCCATGCATGTGCCCGGCCTGGACTGGACCCAGGGTTGGCAAAGGCCCTGATGCAGGTTCCTGGGTGGGCAGCGGGCCCAGGGCAGAGTCTTGGTGGTGAGCAGGCCCAGGGAGGGGTCAGGGGTCTGGAGTGTGGTCCTGGGTGTGTCAGCTGGGCAGGGCGGGGATCCTGGTGGCTGGCCAGGTGCCTGGTGGGTTCCAGACCCACATCAGGGGTCATGGTGGCAAGGCCCTTCCTGGTGGGCAGGGGTCTGGGAAGGGGCGGGAAGGCTGCACAGGCCACACCTGGTCTTTGAAGTCCTAGGCCTTGCGCATCAGGTCATTATGGCCCATGGAGGCAGTGCGGCTCTGAGGCTTCAGAGCTTGGCTCGCTCAGCTCCTGAGCCCTTGACCTCTATAGGAAGTGCTGGCTGACCTCCTGTCATGTTCTCAATAGGCTCCAGCTGCTGCCAAGTAGGCCAAGCCTTAAAGGGGCCATGGGCTTCCACCTGTGCGCCCCTCCTCCTCACCCTTAAAGGGGCCGCGTGCTGCCGCCAGAGACCTCTTTCAAAAGTGTTCTTCAAAGGGTTTAAGAGCAAGAATGTTACATTAAGGTGCACCTGACTAAAGCCATCTTAGTCATATTTTCGATGGCCTTCTATGCATGTGAAAGTTGGACATTGAAAAGTAAGATCAGAGAAGAATCAATGCATTTGAATTGGGAGGCTGGTAAAGAATATTGAAAGTACTATGAACTGCCAAAGAACAAACAAATGTGGGTTAGAAGTACAGCCAGAATACTCCTTAGAAGCCAGGATGGTGAGGCCTCCCCTCACGTACCGTGGGCATACTGTTAGGGAGAGACCAGTCCCTGGGGGAGGAAGGACGTCCTGCTTGGTGAAGCAGAGAGGCAGTGAAAATGAAGAAGAACTTCGGCCAATGGATTGACACAGTGGCTGCAACAAGGGGCTCAAACATAACAACAATTGAGAGGATGGGGCAGGACTGGGTTGTGTTTCGTTCTATTATCCATAGGGTGGCTAGGGGTTGGAACTGACTCAATGGCATCTAACAGCAGAAACAATGTCTACACCCGCTACTAACAGGACAGGAAGTTTCCCAACCCCTCTCATCTCTCAACCCCAGGAACAGAGATGCCACCTTCCTTCTAGCTGTATTCCCAGTATCTAGAACAGAGCTCAGCAATGAAGTACCTAACAAACCTGAAGTAGCTGTTACTTAGCTCCATGCCTCAGAGGTCTCAGTTCCCAAGTCCCGAAACAATGACATCAGTGTTGTTGTTTGTTGCCATCAAGTCGACTTCCAGTTACACCTGCGTCACACCTGCCTACCTAGAATCCCACCTTATGAAAATAAGCCAGAACAATGATTCTTGCCCACGGTGTCTGCAGACTATGACTCACCACACTGAAGGGATGTCATGTAAATGTTGAACTGCTAGCTCAAAGGTTGACAGTTCAAACCACCAGCTGCTTCAAGGAAAACGATGAGGCTGTCTGTTCCAGTAATGTTGGACAACGTTGGAAAATTTACATAGGGCCTCCATGAGTTGGAATTGACTGGACAGTAATGGGTTTGCTGTACCTGGAATGATGATGCGACCAGAGAAAGAATGAGAGGGAAGTCTGAAAAAGAAGCACCGACCTGCCCTCCATCGGGCTGTTTTGTGATTTTTTTGCAGCAGATGGTTCAAAGGGAACAGGGAATGAAGAGGCGGAGTGCATGGCACAGTTGAGGGCTATTTGCCTTTCTGACCAAGTGCCTCTGTGAGAAAAGGGGGAGGGGAGGCTTGACCTGGATCTTGATCAAAGCCCAAGAAAATATATGAATTTCCAGAATGAGAGAGGTTTCCCAAGTCAGGGTAGTAACAGGAGCTGACAGCTCTCACCTCTGACCCTGTGGGCCCTGTTCAAAGAATCTCCTGGACTGGGTGGGAGGTGGGTGGTTAGTCAGAGAGACAAAGAGACAGTCGAACTAGGAACTCTGGCTCTTTCCCAGCCTGAGCCTGAGCCCCTGAGCCTCCTCAACTCCACTCTCCCCCTTCCCCGGCCCCCCACAGAGACACCTTCCAGAGGTCTTCCTGTACCCATATGTAGGTTTTGGCTCTTCCTGCTTTTGGCTCTGCTCAGTGGCAGGGCATTTGAAGGGTGGTTGTGGGATTTGTACAGTTGACATTAGGGTAAATGCGTGATCATTTCTTAAATTGATCCTCCTGCAGCTTTAGGCTGTGTTTCCAAACTCCCTGTCCTCACAGAGGCTCTGCAGAGGGGACAGTGGCTCTGATTCCACCTGGAAGTTCCTGGTTGAGCACATGGATTTCCCATCCCAGTCTAGCCATGGCACCAGGGATCAGGGTGCTAGGAGAGGGGCAAATGGGTCCCCAAAGGAGATGTGTGGTGACCACAAAAGTGACACACTGGTGGTCACCTACTAATTGTACATGGTGGTGCTTGCCCCTCTCAAGGTGGAAACATACAATTTCGCCTATGCCTCTTCTCTAAAAGCAAGTGGACCTGCTTGTGACAGGAGGTTTTGGAAAGTTCTTTCATGGGCCACAAAGAAGTGTGGCTGATCCAGTGTCTCAAGCTGATTTCGAGTAGTGTCCAGAGAGTTCGTGGTGAAAGGGGGTAGGGAACTGTGGGGGGCTGGCCAGGGAGTGAACACGGAGTAATTTGAGCCAGACAGAGTAATGAATGGGAGGCAGAATGGATATGGAAGTAATCTGGGGGACGAGTTTGGATCTGCCTCTGTGGGTTTCTGGCACTATAAATTTGTCCATTGTCAGAAGGCCTCATCTTTCTCCCTCTCAGAGCAGCTAGTGGGTTTGAACTGCTGGCTTTGAGATTAGTAGCGGGATGCTTAACCCACAGCATCACCAAAACTCCTTAGCAAGAAGGATATTACCACAACCACAGCCACCAACCCTTTTTCCTAATTTTCTGAGAGATAGAGAGGAAAGAGTGCTGTCCAGCGTTCGACTCCCTTTAAAGAAAATGGGAGGTCCAGGGTGATGACAGCAGGTGGCTGGAACATCCTAGCCTGGCATCCAGGGCCACCCGGAAAGATTCTCCCTTGTATGCTCTGTGAAGTAGGCACACTCAAAGACCACAGGACCTCGGTCTCAGCTGTCGGCCTCGGGGCTTGGGTTTCTTAGTTCCTGCTGCTTGGGGAGGGGCTGCTCGATGGAGAGCCTCGTCACTTAGCATCATGGCTGCTCAGACGTGATACCCCTGAGTCGTGTAATTTACATTTCATGCACAATTGAAGCAGCTAATGGTGTCATTCTCCAAGGGGGGTACAAGTTGTCATAATGTTAATTACATTGCAGGCGTGCTCCCTCTCCTTTGTCCCCAAGTGCTCCATTGGAAGTTCCCAGGTAGCAGTCGAGTGGGTGTCCAAGAGAGTGGCTTTGGCTCTCTCCAAGGTGTCATGGCTGAGGAGTGGTTACAAGGCCAAGAATTCTTTCTCTGATTTCGTTGTGGGTGTGTTGGCGCAGTGCGAGTAGAGGTGGCAGCTAAAACAGCCCAGTGATCTCCCCATCCTTTTCTCCCCTGCGCGTGTGCAATCGGGCAGGGCTGGAGGGTGCCTGTTCAATGCTCAAGCTAATTTTGCTTGATAGGGGACAGTGGAGATGATGTGTAGGGAAAAGGAGGCAAAATCCAACCACTCTTAGTCCAGATATCAGCAGACGGTAGAGCTAAGCCTGTAGTCTCTGAGGCTGGTCTGCTGGGATTTAAATTCCAGCTCCCCCTTGGATAACCTGGTTACCCCTGGGCCAGATGGCTTCACCTCTCTGTGCATTCGTGTTCTCACCTATAGACGGAAGCTGATGCACTACCAATGGGTCAGTCGATTCCAACTCATAGTGAGCCTGGAGGACAGAGTGGAACCATTCTATAGGCGTTCCCATAGGCTGTGACTGATACTGGAGCAAATTGATGCATCATTCTCATGGGAAGCTGCTGAGGGTTTCGCTGAGCTAGTGGTAAATAGTCAAGGGCTTCTCTACTGCCCCGCCAGCGCTCCTCTTAAAGGGGTTGCAAAAGTCACCAAAACCCCACTTCTCTAGAGTTCATTCAGACTCATAGCAACTCAGCAGGATAAAGTAATAACTGTCCCTGCAGACGTCCGACCCTGAAAATCTTTATGAGCTCAGACAGCCCCATCTTGATTCCGAAGAACAGCTGGTGGGTTTGAATCACCGACCTTCTGGTTAGCAGTTCTAATGCTTCACCCACACCACCACCCGTGGGATGAAATGAGTGAATGTACATGCAATGCTTAGGATACTTGTACATAACATGCACTTAGTAATTGTGAGCTATTGTGGTAGGAGGGGAGTCCAAAAACCAAACCAAACTCACTGCCATCGAATCCACTCTGACTCCTCATGACCTGAGTTCTACCCTATAGGACAGGGTCCAACTGCTCCTGTGGGTATTTGAGATTGTAACTTTATAGGATTGGAAAGTTTCATGTTTTTCGCTGAGAGTGGCTGGTGGTTTTGAACTATTGGCTTTGGGATTAGCAGCCCAATATGTAATCACCCACGCCATTATTAAATGTGAGCTACGAGTTTCTGACATTTTCTGTGAGGTGGTAGAAGTATATGTCATTCCTATATTTAAAGAAGGTAAATCTACTGAAACAGAACAATTGCCATGGCTTTCCAAAGAGAGGAGAGATGTCAGTTTTAAGGATATATAGAGCTGTGAGTCATCCCTGGAGAGTACAAATGGTTAAAACACTTGGCCATTTTAACAGAAACTGAGGAGGTTCAAGCGCACCCAGAAATACCTTGGAAGAAAAGCCTGGCCATCTGTTTCTGAAAGGTTATGCCCATTGAAAGTCCTATGACTCACCATGAATCGCAATCAACTCAGTGTCAAATGGTCATTTTAAATTTCAAGATGGTTCCTGGGCTGAAAGAAAACATTCTAAGTTGTCTATTGAAGAGGAGGTTTGTGAGAGCACCTGACCCATTCAAACACAACTGATGAGGAACCTCGGTGGGGCCACTGTACACAGACCAGGCCATGCTTTCTCCACATCTGGTTCTGTTGGATGCTGTCAAGTTGGTTTCAACTCGTGGCGACTCTACATACAACCGAAAGAAACACTGCCTGCTCCTGTGCCAGCCTCACAATTGTTATGTTTTAGTGTGTTGTTGTAGAAACTGTGTCCATCCATCTTGGTGAGGGTCCTCCCCTTTTGGGTGCCCCTTTACCAAGCATGATGGCCTTTTCCATGATGTTGTTCCTCATAGCTCCTGATGCCCAAGGATGTGAGATAAAGTCTAGCCATCCTTGCCTCTAAGGAGCAATCTGGATACACTTCTTTCAAGGCAGATCTTGCTCCTCAACTGAAATTCTTGCAGAGAGAGTGAAAACACACCTGATTTTCCTAGAGTCTCGTTTCCCAAAGTGGGCAACACCACCCACCTACTGGGCACAGAAAAATCCAGAGATCTACAAAGCAGATATCTACATTTTATCCTGGATGGTGGGCTATAGTACAAAATTATTTCATTGCTGGGGGGTCCTGAGTAATTTCTTTTTCTGAAAAGAGGGCAGTAGGCAGAATAAGTTTGGGAACCTTTGGTCTGGAGCAGGAGCTGGAAACCTGTTTTTCTGCCAAGGACCATGTGGTGATTTATAACATCATTCATGGGGCCATACAGGTCAAATATTTAATGAACTCACCCCTAAGGTGATGGCTACAAATGCTTCTCGTTGTTGAGATGTGTGATGCTGGCAGCTATTGATTATTTGGGGGGCCCTATACAGCCCTCGGGCCATACATTGGTCTAAGGTAGTGGATCTCAACCAGTGGGTCACGACACCTTTGGGGGTCCAATGACACTCTCACAGGGGTTGCCTGGTTCATCGCAGTAGCACAATTACAGTGATGAATTAGCAATGAAATAACTTTTATGATCGGGGTAAACACAACCTGAGGAACTGTATGAAAGAATCATGGCATTCAGAAGGTTGAGAAACACTTGTCTAGGGAAAGGTTGGGATCTCCATGTAGACTACACATGAACTTCATAGGCAGTCAGGCAGCGTATCACTTGGGTTTCATTGGAGAGGAAAGAACTATTGATCATGTCTCAAGGACAAACAAATCTGGAAGGAAATGTTATTGTGGATGAAAACAAAACATAAAACAAACTCTTGAAAGATTTCTGTATTCTAGAGATGAATTGCAATCAAGAAAATTAAATGATATCTCTGAGGGTTCCAGCAGAAAAAAAAACCATGCCGAAGGTTTAATTAAAGAGAGTTTAATGAAGACTATTCACAATGGTGGGGATGGGCTTAAGAAAGCCAACAAAAGATAAGGAGGCCCCGAGGGTCTAACAAGAGCATAAAGCTGTTGCCACCTGTCCTATGGAATTTTCTCTTCAGCTCTTTGACTTTGTCATTTCTTCTCATTGTCATAGCTACTCTATGATATAGAAAAATTCTGACTCATAGGAATTTGATACTACTGTCATCTCCCAATTTCCTTTATTTTCCAACTTCATGTGTGTTAAAATATGCAGTATTGCATCAGATTTCCTGTGCTCTAAACCAGTGGTTCTCAACCTTCCTAATTCCTTGGCACTATAATGAAGTTCCTGATGTTGTGGTGAACATCCATTCGTAAAATTATTTTCGTTGCTACTTCATAACTGTAATTTTGCTACTATGAAGAAGAGACCGACCCCTGTGAATGGGTAGCTCAACCCCCAAAGAGGTCCCGATCCACAGGTTGAGAACCGCTGCTCTAAACTAAGAGGTGTTTCTTTAAGATGTACTTCAGTATATTGTTAGACGCCCAAGTCCTGTTATTGTTGTTGTTAAGTGCCGTCGAGTGGATTTTGGCTCACAGCAACTCTATGTACAATGTACCGAAACACTGCCCCATTAGTGCATTCCTCACAGTGGTTCTTTGCTTGCGCTCATTGTTGCAGCCACTGAGCTATTCCAAATTGTAGGGGCTGCCTCTCCTTTGCTGCCCTTCTACTCTACCAATATCTGTGTCTTCCTCTAGGACAGTGCTTCTCAACCTTCCTAAATCCACGACACTTTCATACAGTTTCCTTTGTAGTGGTAGACCCCAATCATAAAATTATATTCTTTGCTACTTCGTAACTCTCGTTTTGTTACAAGTTATGAATAGTGCAACCCTGTAAAGGGTTCGTCTAAGCCCCAAAGGGGTCACGACCCACATGGTGAGAACCGCTACTCTAAATTGAGAGGAGTCTCTCTTAAGGTCTATTTCACCATACTGTTAGAAGCTCAAGTCCATTTGTTGTTTTTGTTAGGTGCCGTCGAGTGGGTATGTCTCATAGCAACTCTACGCACAATATAATGAAACGCCGCCCTGTCCTGTGACATCCTCACAGTGGTTCTCTGCTTGCGCTCATTGTTGCAGCCACTGTGCTAATGCATCTTGTTGGGGACCGCCTCTCTTTTCCTGCCCTTTCATACCAAGATTTGGGACTTCCTCTAGAGCAGTGGTTCTCCACTTTCCTAATGCCATGATATTTTCATACCGATTCTCATTTAGTGGTGACACCCCCAACCATAAAATGATTTCATTGCAGCTTCATAACTGTAATTTTGTTACTGTTATGAGTCACGACACCCCTGTGAAATTTTCATTCCATATCCACAAAGGGGTCGCGACACACAGCTGAAGATCCCCTGCTCTAAACTAAGAGGAGATTCTCTTAAGATAGAATTCAGCATACTGGTAGATGCACAAGTTCTGTTGTTATTGGTGTTAGGCACCATCGAGTGGGTTTTGGCTCATAGTAACTCTATGCACAATATAATGAAACGCTTTCCCATCCTACGCCATCCTCACAGTGCTTCTTTTGCTTGTGCGCATTGTTGCAGCCACTGTGCTAATCCAACTTTTGGGTAGCTGCCTCTTTTTTGTGGCCTTTCTACTGTACCAAGACTTGTGTCTTCCTCTAGGGCAGTGGTTGTCAAATTTCCTAATGCCATGACCCTTTCATACAGTTCCTCATGTAGTGGTGACCCCCATCATAACATTATTGTTACTTCATAACTGTAATTTTCCTAAAGTTGTGAATCATTTCACACCTGTGAAAGGGTCATTTGATCGCCAAAAGTGGTCGCGAACCACAGGTTAAAAACCGCTGGTCTAAACTAAGAGGAGTTTCTCTTAATATCTACTTCACCCTATTGTCAGGAGCACAAATCCTATAGTTATTGTTAGATTCTGTTGTGTAGCTTTCGACGCCTAGCAACTCTAAGCACAATATGATGGAAAGGTGTCCTGTCCTGCGCCATCCTCCCAGTGGTTCTTTTGCTTGCGCGGATTGTTGCAGCCACTGTTGTATTCCATCGTGCTGTGGGCTGCCTCTTTTTGCTGCCCTTCTACTGTACCCAGATCTATGTCTCCCTCTAGGGCAGTGGTTCTCAACCTTCCTAATGTCATGACTCTTTCACACCATTCCTCATGTACTAGTGACCCCCCCCCCAATCATAAAATTATTTTCCTTGTTACTCCATAACTATAAATTTGCTATTGTTATGAATCAGGTCACCCATGTGAAATGCTCATTGTTCCCTCCTAAGACGTTGTGACCCACAGTTAGAGAACTGTTACTCTACACTAAGAGTTTCTTTTAAAGTCTTCTTCAGCATAATGTTAGAGGCACAAATCCTGTTGTTTGGTGCCTTCGAATGGGTTTAGGCTCATACCAACTCTATGCACCATGTAATGAAATGCTTTCCCATCCTGTGCCTTCCATACAGTGGTTCTTTTGCTCACACTCATTTTTGCAGCCACTGTGCTAATCCATCTTGTTGGGCACTGCCTCTCTTTTCCTGCCCTTCTGTACCAAGATATGTGTCTTCCTCTAGAGCAGTGGTTCTCAACTTTCCAAATGCCACAACCACTTCACACCATTCCTCGTGTAGTGGTGACATCCAACCATAAAATATTTGCATTGCTACATCATAATTGTAATTTTGCTTCTGTTATGGATCAGGCCACCCATGTGAAAGGTTCGTTAGTCTCCTCAAAGGTGTCTTGACACACAGTGTGAGAACCAATGGTCTAAACGAATAGGAGTTTCTCTTAAGGTCTACTTCAGAATATTCTTAGAAGCCCAAGTTCTTTTTATTAGTGTTTGGTGCCTTTGAGTGTGTGTTGGCTCATACCAACTGTATGCACAATATAATGAAACTCGGCCCCATCTCGTGCCATCCTCACTGTGGTCCTTTGCTTGCGCTCACTGCTGCATCAATTCCATTTGTAGGGGCTGCCTGACTTTTGCAGCCCTTCTGCTGTACCAACATTTGTGTCTTCCTCTAGGACAATGTTTCTCATACATCCTAATTCTGTGGCCCTTTCGTACAGTTCCCAATGTAGTGGTGGACCCCAATCATAAAATTATATTCATTGATATTTCATAACTGTACTTTTGCTACTGTTATGAATCAGGCCATCACTGTGAAGGGGTGTTTCGAAACACCCCCCACCTGAAAGTGTTCACGACCCAATGTTGAGAACCCTGCTGTAAACTAAGAAGAGTTGCTCTTAAGATTTACTTCAGCATATTGTTAAACACACAAGCCCTGTTGTTATTGTTGTTAAGTTCTGCGGAGGGGGTTTTGGCTCATCGCATCTCTATGCACAATATCATGAAATGCTTCCCAGACCTGTGCCATCCTGTCAGTGGTTGTTTGCTAGTGCTCATTGTTGGAGCCATATTTGGGGGGCCTGGCTATTTTTTGTTGCCCTTCTACTCTACCAAGATTTGTGTCTTCCTTTAGTGCAGTGGTTCTCAACCTTCCTAATGCCACAACATTTTCATACCGTTCCTCATATAGTGCTGACTGCCAAATCATAAAATTATTTTCATTGCAACTTTGTAACTCTAATTTTCCTACTGTTATGACTGGGCGACCACTATGAAAGGTTCATTCATCCCCCAACAGGGCTCGTGACCCAAAAGTTGAGAACCGCTGCACTAAACTAATAGGAGTTTCTCTTAAGGTCTACTTCAGCACATTATAAGAAACACAAGTCCTGTTGTTTTGTTGTCAGGTGCAGTCGAGTGGGTTTTGACTCATAGCAACTCTGTGCTCCATATAATGTAACGCTGCCCCATGTTGTGCCATCCTCACAGTGTTCCCTTAGCTTGAGCTCATTGCTGCAGCCACTGTGCTATTCCATCTATTTGGGGGCTGACTCTATATTGCGGCCCTTCAACTGTATCAAGACTTGTGTCTTCCTGTAGGACTGTGGTTTTCAGCAATCCTAATGCCACGACCCTTTCATACAGTGCCTCGTGTAGTAATGACCCCCCAACCAAAAAAATTGTACTGTTGCTACTTCATAACTGTAATTTTGCTACTGTTACGTATCTGGCCACGCCTATGGGAGGGTCATTCGAACACCCCCAAAGGATTTACCACTCAACTCACAAGTTGAGAACGGCTGCTCTAAACTAAGAGCAGTTTCTCTCAAGGTTTAGTTGAGCATACTGTTAGATGTATGATTCCTCCTGTTATTGTTGTTCGGGCCGTGGAGAGGGTTTGGGCTGATAGCAACCCTGTGCACAATATAATAAAGGCCTGCCCAGTCTTGCATCATCCTCACGGTGGTTCTTTGCTTGCGCTCATTGTTGCAGCCACCGTGCAAATCCGTCTTGTAGGGACTTCCTCTCTTCTGCTGCCCTTCTACTGTACTTGCGTCTTCCTCTAGGACAGTGTTTCTCACGCTTCCTATTTCTACGACCTTTCCATACACTTCCCAATGTGTAGTGGTGGTCCCCAAAGCATAAAGGTTTTTTTCTACTGTTATTCCATAACTGTAATTTTGCAAGTCTTATGAATCTAGTCACCCTGTGAAAGGGTTGTTCAACCAACCAAAGTGGTCACAAGTCACAGGTTGAGAACCGCTGTTCTAAATTAAGAGGAGTTTCTCCTGTGGTCTAGCTCAGTATATTATTACACGCACGAGTCCTGTTCTTATTGTTGTTAGGAGGCTGTCGAGTGGGTTTGGCTCATAGTTGGCTCATAACAACTCTATGCACAGTATCATGAAACACTGTTCCATCCTCTAACACCCTCACACTTTTCTTTTGTTTTCACTCATTGTTGCAGTCTCTGTGCTAATCCATCTTTTGGGGGACTGCCTCTCATTTGCTGACCTTCAACTGTACCCAGATTTGTGTCTTCCTCTAGGGCAGTGGTTCTCAAACTTCCTAATGCACGACTCTTTTACACCATTCCTCATGTATTGGTGACCTCCCCCCCCCCAATCATAAAATTACTTTCCTTGTTACTTTATAACTAAAATTATGCTACTGTTATGAATCAGGCCACCATGTGATATAGTCATTCTCCCCCCCACCCCCCAAAAGGCATCACGACCCACAGTTTGAGAACTGCTATTCTACACTAAGAGGAGTTTCTTTTTAAGGGATGTTTCAGCATATTGTTAGAAGCACAAATCCTGTTCTTGTTTTTGGCTGCCTTCCAGTGGGTTTTGGCTCATACCAACCGTATGCACAATGTAATGAAACGTTGTCCTGCCCTGTGCATCCTCACGATGGTTCTGCTGTTTGGGCTCATTGTTGCGGCCACTGTGGTAATCCATCTTGTTAGGGACTACCTCTCTTTTCCCGCCCTTCCGTACCAAGATTTGCGTCTTCCTCAAAAATAGTGGTTCTCAACTTTCTGAATGCCACTACTATTTCATACCAGTCCTCATGTAGTGGTGACTCCCCAACCATAAAATATTTTCATTGCTACATCATAACTGTAATTTCGCTTCTGTTATGGATCAGGCCACCCATGTGAAAGGTTCATTAGTCTTCTAAAGGCACTGTGACACAGTTTGAGAACCAGTGGTCTAAACTAAGGGGAGTTTCTCTTAAGGTCTACTTCAGCATATTCATAGACGCACAGTCCTGTTGTTATTGTTTGGTGCCTTTGAGTGTGTGCTGGCTCATAGCAACTCTATACACAATATAATGAAACGTGACCCCGTCTCGTGCCACCCTCACCGTGGTTATTTTGCTTGTTGTCATTGTTGCAGCCATGGGCTAATCCAACTTTTGGGGGGCTGCCTCTCTTTTGCTGCCCCTCTACTACCCTTTCATTCATTTCCTCATGTAGTGATGAACCCCCAATCATAAAATTATTTTCATTGCTACTTCGTAACTTTAATTTTGCTACAGTTATGAATCAGGCCTCCACTGTGAAAGGGTCATTTGACCCCCCCCCCAAAGGGCTCGTGACCCACAGGTTGAGAACCACTGCTCTAAACTAAGAGGAGTTTCTCTTAGGATCTACAGCACCATATTGTGAAAAGCATGAGTCCTACAGTGATTGTTGTTAGGTGTTGCCCAGTGGGTTTCGATTCTCAGCAACTCTACGCACAAGATAATGAAACGCTGCCCCGTCCTGTGCCATCCTCACAGTGGTTTCTTGTCTGCACTCATTGTTGCAGCCACTGCGCTAATCTATCATCTGGGGGTCTGCCTCTCATTTGCTGCCTTTCTGCTCTGCCAAGATTTCTGTCTTGCTCGAGGACAGTGGCTCTCAACCTTCCTATAATGCCACAGGCCTTTTATACCACTCCTCATGTAGTGGGTACAATCCCAGTCATAAATTTATCGTCATTGCTACTTCATAAGAGTAATGTAGCTACTGCTATGAATTGGGTCACCCCTGTGCAAGGGTAGTTCATCACCCTAATGGAGTCATGACCCACAAGTTGAGAATCTCTGCTCCAAACAATGAAGAATATCTCTTAAGATATATTTCAGCACATTGTTAGAAGCAAAAGTCCTGTTGTTATTGTATTTAGGTGCCTTCAAGTGGGTTTTGGCTCATAGCAACACTATGCAAAATATAACGAAATGCTCCCCCATCCTGTGCATTCCTCACAGTGGTTCTTTGCTTGCGCTGGTTGTTGCAGCCACTGAGCTATTCCAACTTGGAGGGGCTGCCTCTCCTTTGCTGCCCTTCTACTCTACCAACATTTGTGTCTTCCTCTCAGACAGTGGTTCTCAATCTTCCTAAATCTACGACCCTTTCATGCAGTTCCCAAAATAGTGGTGGACCCCCAGTCATACAAAACTTTCGCTGATATTTCATAACTGTAATTTTGCTAATCTTATGAATCAGGCAACCCTTGTGAAAGGGTCATTCAACCCACTCACTCCCCAAAAGGGTTCGTGATTCATAGGCTGAGAACCCTGCACTAAACTAAGAGGAGTTTCTCTTAAGATCTACGTCAGCATATTGTTAGAAGCTCAAGTTCTTTTTGTGTTGCTGTTAGTTGCCGTCGAGTGGGTTTTGACTCTCAGCAACTCTACGCACAATATAATGAAATGCTGCCCCGTCCTGTGCCGTCCTCACAGTGGTTCGTTGATGGCACTCATTGTTGCAGCCACTGAGCTATTCCATCTTGTAGGGTCTGCCTCTCACTTGCTGCCCTTCTGCAGTACCACGTTTTGTGTATTCCTCTCGGGCAGTGTTTCTGAACCTTCTTAATGGCATGGCTCCTTTATACAATTCTTAATGTTGTGGTGATCCTCCAACAGTAATTTTTTTTCATTGTTACTCCATTACTGTGATTTCACTACTGTTATGAATTGGGCAACACCTGTGAGAGGGGGTCGCGACCCACAAGTTAAGAACCACTGCTCTAAATTTAGAGGAGTTTCTCTTAAGATCTACTTCAGCATATTGTTAGAAGTACACGTCCTGTAGTTATTGTCAAGTTCCGTCGAGTGGGTTTTGACTCTTAGCAACTCTATGCACAATATAATGAAACGCTGCCCTGCCCTTAGCCACCCTCACCGTGCTTGTGTGCTTGGCCTCAGTGTTGCAGCCACTGTGCTAATCCAACTTGTTGGAGACTGCCGCTCTCTTCCTTCCCTTCTGTACCAGATTTGTGTCTTGCCCTAGGGAAGTGGTTCTCAACCTTCCTAATGCCACGACTCTTTCATACCATTCCTCATGTAGTGGTGATTGCCAAATCATGAAATTATTTTCATTGCTACATCATAACTCTAATTTTTCCACTTTAATGAACGGTCCACTGCTGTGAAAGCGTCATTCATCCCCCAAAAGGGGTCACGACCCTCAGTTTGAGGCCCGCTGCACTAAACTAATAGGAGATTCTCTTAAGGTCTACTTAGGTACATTGTTAGAAAAACAAGTCCTGTTTTATTTCTTGTGGGTTTTGCTCATAGCAACTCTATGTCAATATAATGAAACACTGTCCTGTCTTGTGCCATCCTTGCAGTGTTTCTTTGGCTTGTGTTTATTGTTGCAGCCACTGTGCTATCCCATCTATATTGGGGCTGAGTCTATTTTGTTGCCCTTCAACTGTATCAAGAATTGAGTCTTCCTCTTGGACAGTGGTTTTCAACATTCTTACTCACGACCCTTTCATCCAGTTCCTCATGTAGTCGTGACCAACCAACCATACAATTATTTTTGTTGCTACATCATAGCTGTAATTTTGCTACTGCTATAATTCAGGCCACCCCATGAAAGGGCTGTTTGACCCCCTAAGTAGACACGACCCACAGGTCGAGAGCCGCTGCTCTAAACGAAGGGGAGATTCTCTTAAGGTCTTCTTCAGCATATTGTTAGAAGCACAAGTCCTGTTGTTACTGTTGTTGGGTGCAGTCTAGTGGGTTTGGCTCATAGCCACTCTCTGCACAATATAATGAAACTCTGGGGGTCTTAAAGGCTTGAAGGCAAACAGGCTGAAATCTAGCTCAGAAGCAACAAAGCCCACAGAGAAGTAGCACACAAGCCTAAGTGAGCACGAGGTGTTGAAGGGATCAGGTAGCAGACACCAAAGAACAAAAACCATCATTGTGTGATCACCTTCCCCACATAAACGCTGAAGATGAATGTGTGCATAAGTATGTGTGGTGAAGAAGGCTGATGGTGGCCGGCTATCAAGCGATATAGCGTCCCGGGTCTTAGAGGCTTGAAAGTAAACAAGCTGGCCCAGAAGCAACAAAGCCCACATGGAAGCATCACACCAACATGTGTGATCATGAAGGGCTGAGGGGACCAGTTTTCAAGCAACAAAGGCGGGAGGTGGGATTATATCATCGTGAATGAGGGGAGTGCATGACGGGGGACCAATGCCCACCTGTAGACAACTGGACATCCCTTGCGGAGGGGTAGTGGGAAGGAGATGAGTCACTCAGGGTTCAGTGTAGCAATAATGAAACTCACAACCTTCCTCTAGTTATTAAACGCTTCCTCCCCCCACATCTCATGATCCCAATTCTACCTTGCAAACCTGGTTAGACCAGAAGATACACAGCGGTACAGACGGGAACTGGAAACACAGGGAATCCAGGACAGATGAACCCCCCAGGACCAGCGGTGAGAGTGGCGATACTGGGAGGGAAGTGGGTATAGAAATGGGAAACCGATCACAAGGATCTACATATAACTTCCCCCCTGGGAGATGGGCAACAGAAAATTGGGTGATGGGAGACGCCGCGCAGTGTAAGATAAGAGAAAATAATAATGTATAAATTATTAAGGGTTCATGAGGGAAGAGGAGCAGGGTGAGAAGGGGATAGGGGAAAGGGGAAATGAGCTGATTCCAGGAACCCAAGCAGAAAGCAAATTTTGAGAATGATGAAGGCAACGAATGTATAAGTGTGCTTTACACAATTGGTGTATGTATGGATTGTGATGAGTTGTATGAGCCCCAATAAAATGATTTTAAAAAAGAAAAAGAAAGAAATGTCTATAAATGAATGAAGGCAACATATGTATAAAATGCCTGATGCAATCAATATGGATTGCAACAAAAGTTGTAAGAGTCTCCAATAAAAGATTTTTAATAAAAATGTATATATAATAAATATTTTCCTAACTTATATAAATGATTAATAAGAATAAAATTAAGCAGCCTGGGTTTTTTATAGGAAAAAATGATAAAAGAACAAATGAGAGATTCAGCAGGAAGCAATGGATAGGAAAATATTATAAGGAAAGTTTTCTCTTATGTGGAATGTACATTCTCTTACATGACAACAATCAGAATATGCCGTAAGAACCTCAGACCAAATACTAGAATAAAATAGAGGAAAAAAATCCCAACCCTTCAATAAAATGCTATATGCTTTCTATGATTTTCACAAAAGTTCAAATTCTTTAACAAAATATTTTGTTCATTCACATTTTTAATTATGCATAAATTTATGTCTACTTGCATTACATCTCATAAAAAGGCATAAGAATTGTTTTTGCACTGTTTAAAACTAAATAGAAGATAGTGAAGGTGAAAAAATAGCTTTCGTGAATGTTGCTTTGAAATACAAATGGCATTGTCCTAAGAAATATAAATGAGTTAATTTTTTAAAATCATTTTATTAGGGGCACATACAACTCTTATCACAATCCATACATACATCAGTTGTGTAAAGCACATCCGTACATTCATTGCCCTCATCATTCTCAAAACATTTGCTCTCCACTTAAGGCCTTGGCATCATGTCCTCATTTTTCTCCGCCCTCCCTGTTCCCCCCTCACTCATGAACCCTTGATAATTTGTCAGATCTTACATATTTTGTCTCCCTTCACCCACTTTTCTGTTGTCCATCCCCCAGGGAGGAAGTTATATGTAGATCCTTGTAACTGAGGTCTCAGAGCAGCTGGGTGTGATGCAGGGGAGGCTCTGGAAGCAGCTGAAGACACTGTGGGAGTTGGCAGCCCAACAGTGAGGGTCACTGCATCCGGGGGTACCAGAAAACTGGCTGGGGTTGCTTATTCCCCTAGATGCTACCCCTGCCTTGAAGAGAACCGTGACAGAGGCCTATAGACATGTGTCAGGAAAAGATGAGTCCTTCACTGTTTCCTCTTCCCACAAACCTTTGAGGAGAGCCTGCAGGGCAGGGGCTTGGCTCCCTGGCTCCAGTCACCTGCCCTCCCCCACAGCCACACCCTCGCCAGCCCCAACTCCCCCTGCCCTGGGTTTGCTTCTTGAATCCAGAGGAGCAGCCTGGGCAAAGACCATGAAGAACCTTGTCCTTCAGGCAGCCCCTTTGATCGAGTCCCTTGTCCTCCAGAGTGTGGACACATGCACACTAACTGTTGGGGGACTCAGCTGTCACCACAGGGGCCAGGATCTGAAGAGGATGCTGGCACTGCAGGGCTTCCTGAGGGAAGCCAAGGACTTGCAGAGCTGGCTGAGCAGCCAGCAGCTGGTGGCCAGAGGAGAGAGGACTATGAGCACACCCTAGTGAGGAAGGGGCTAGGGGCAAGGAAGGTGCCCTGGAGCCGAAGGAAGACGGGTGGTGGAGGGGGGGCTGCATGCACAAGGGGCTGATGGGGAACATCAGTCTGGACTGAGGACAGCTGTGGCTTCCTATTCCCCTCTCTGCATAGAGGGGCAAGTTCTGTGGCTGTCCAGTCTTGCCCTGCCCAGTCACTCACTGAGGTGTCTCACCAGCCAGGGCCCCCTGGGACCCCTCTCCTCTCTTCTCAGCTCCTCTTAACCAAGTTTGCAATGTTTCAGCACCAAGTGAAGATGGGTGGCCACCAGGGGGCAGCCTGCCCCACTAGCGGAGAGCCTGCTGGAGTGGCGGCCCAGCACTGCCCCCAGGGCCCAGCAGTGGTGACAGGACCTACAGTGAGTACCAGCAGCCTGGAGCAGGGGTGAGTTTGGGGGAGGTGCTGGGCATGGGCTGGACGGGCTTCCAGGGAGACCCTTGCTGTGCTGCGGCTCTGCCAAACCCCTGAGAGGTGAACTGGCTTTCTGTGTGCCCACATTGGGGGCCCGGGCCACGTGTTCCAGGGAGCAACTTGTGCAGCCTGGAGTTGGGACCCCTTACTTAAGCTGAGAGGCCATGTCAGACGACCTTCAGCAAAGCTCAGCCTTTGAGTTCTGGGCTTCTGGCTTCAGGGCACGGTGAGGGCAGCTGCTGGTTCTGGCCCAGCTGCAAGCAGCCTGGCTGTACCTGGCCCTTCTGGGGACTCCAGATAGCACTGGGGAAACTGGGTGCACCGAGAGGCTGGGTTACTTGCTAGAGACCACAGCTAATTAGCAGTGAAGTTGAGACGCGATATGGCCCTCACCATAAAAAGGAAGTGTTTTCTGCCCTGGTGACCCTTGGCCTTCCCTGAGGTCAAGGGTGACCATAGCAGCCACATGAAGAGTGTCAGAAGCAGGGCACCGTGACTGCCTCAACCTCCCCACTCTCCCCTGCCGGGGCTCTTCCAGTCTTGGCCTAGTGCCTCTATTGCTGGGGAGCAGGCTGGAGAGTACCCCACCCCTGCAGGGCCCACAACCTTCCTAGCAGTGCCAGCGGATCTGAGAAGGCACAGTCTGGCAGTGTGTGACCAGGCTACCTGGAAATGATCCCATTGAAGATCTGGAGAGCAGACCGATTGTTTTCCTTTGATTGTGTTACAGACACCTTACAGGAGAGAAGGACGTTTATAGATCACTGTCTACAGTTTCTGACCTTCAAAGCACTCAAATCATTGCCATCGAGTCGATTTCTATCATCGAGGCCCTGTAGGACAGCACACGACGGCCCCTGCGTCTCTGAGGCTGTCACTACGGGAGCAGACAGCCGAGCCTTGTCTTTGTGATGGGTTTCAGACCACTGACCTTGCCATGAGCAGCAGCCCGGGGCATGCCTTTTCTGACCTTGGGTTTGACCAATATATATATATATACACACATATAATGCACATATATATATGAATTTTAATATAGAGGGTTTTGTTTTAAGTGGAAACATGCAGAGCAATTTAACAATTTCTACACATTTTGTTTGCAGCTCTCATAATATAACACAGCACTCTTCTTGCCTTCTCCCTGGCCCCTCCCTCCCTCCTGAACTTTGAGGGCAAATGCTCCCCTTTGCTCTGGGAAGCACTTGCCTCAGAGGTGCCATGCGTTCACTTTATCAGCTCGACTGTTGCTTGGGCAGGGGTGATTCCTGGAGCTGCACTCTGTTTTGGATTTGAAGGGCCTTGGTCTCGGGGTTCCAGCAGTCCCTGTCAAACTTGTAATGCCCTCTTCATGAAGTCACCTTCCATTGGCTTTCAAGCTGTGCACAAGTTGCCAGTTTGAGCTCAACCAGAGCAGTTTGAGGCGGTGGCTGGGCACCATCTAACTCTCCTGGTCTCCAAGACAAGGATGGAGGGCTGTGGTGTTGGTGGTCCGTTAGTCCTGTGGACTGCTTTGCTTCAGTTTTTGATTTTCTTCACTTGTCAACTCCAGATGGGGAGAGAGGGGATCCTAGTTGCTAGAGGTGGCTTTGCAATGGAGACAAACATTTTATACTAAAGTGAGATTCTTACGTGACATTTGCGTGACTGCAGCAGCCCCTGTTCATCTTCCTCCGTACTCACCCTAGCTGACCACCTTCCTGCCTCAGAGGATGGGGCACTCCCTCTGCCCGTCCACCCTCAGGTCCTCACTTTCAGTCCCACAGGATCCTGTGGTATCAATCCCCCCCTATCAGCCCCACCCCCAGCCTACACAAGGATTACAAACCCTTGCTCCACTCAGATTCTCTGTAGCTAGTGTCACCACCCTGTGTTCCTCAGAGTGTGCTCTGCACCCATGAGATTATTGATTGGTTTCCACCCATAGTGACCCTGTGTGTCCCACAGGGCTTGCTCTGGGGGCAGCTCTCAGAGGGCGAAACCAGGAAGAGGAGGGGAGGGAGCAGTTGGGCAGAAGAAGCTGTCATGGACCCCACAGAGCCAGACTGCCCATGGAGGACAGGACCCTGTGGCTGTTTCCCCGAAGGTGTGCCCCTCAGGGCAGATCAATGCTCTGGAGACCCCACCGCAGGTGGAGGCCCCTCGACCCCTCCTCCGTCCCGCCCTCCACACCCTCACCTACATTTGGAGCTGGGTGAGCTTCTCCTCCTGGGCCACCAGCTGCCTTTCAAAGTCCTGGTGCCAGGCATGTGGCCCTCTAAGGGGCGGATCCCTGCTCACCCCACAGTCAGGGTCTAGCAGGAGGTCCTCTCAGGAGGCCAGCCAGACCTCGGCCTGACCCAGCAATCCCCGCAGCTCCTCCTAGTCCTGGCTCACCTGGCAGTGGTCCTGGTGAAGGGCCCAGGCCATCCGGAGCTCCTGCAGCTGCCTGTCCAGCTCCCGGAGACACTGTGACCTGCTGGGCAGAGGGCTGTTGGGAGGGGTGCAGGGTGTCGCCTGGGTGGGATAGGGCTGGGTTACCGTGGAGCAGGGAGCAGCAGGAAAGGGAGCTCTGGCCACGCACCACCCAGGCCCTAGACCTCAGCGCGCACATCTCTGGGGCCATGACGTAGCTGGTGTCCAGCAGCTGCTACCCCGCCGGACGCACTGCCTGGGCTCTCAGGCAGAGCTCCTGCCCCAGTGTCTCCTTGGCCCCAGCTGGCCCTTCTGAGGATATAGACTAGCGCCTGCTTCTCTTGAGCCTGAGTGCTGGGTGGGGGACAGGGCATGGGAACAGGTCTCAGGGCCAGAGGGCAGAACAGGGAGGAGGCAGGGAAGATCTGGGTGCCCCCACCCGCATGGGACAGAGCGAGCCCCCATCCAGGTGGGGTGGCACATGCAGCAGTTCCTGGCAGTGCCTGAGGAAGGCGTGGCCATGGGCTACTCACTCCAGCTGGTGGCCCTTCTCCCAGGCCTTCATGTTCAGGTGGCCCAGGCCTCCTGCACCTCAGCCAGCTGCTCGGCCAGGCCCTCCTGGACCGCAGGGTGTACCTGGATGGCCTCCATCCCCATCTGAACCACCACCTCGTCCACAGCCACCAGCTCCCTCTGCAGCTGGCAGAGAGCAGGCTGAATGCTCCTCCACCCAGGACTCTGCAGGCCATCCTGGCTGTACCCCAGCCTAGGTCAAGCCCAGGCCCGTCACCCCCAATCCCAGAGGGGGAAGGGGCTGGCTGCAGTCCTGCCTGGGGTCAGCTGGGGGTGAGGGTTCCTCATCCATCCATTGCCTACAGAAGAGGGGTTCCTGCGGGGGGGAGGGACTGGGGCCCTCCCCTGCAGGAGGCGGTGCTGGCGCTGCAGGACCTCCACAGACGCTAGGTCGTGGCCAAGGACAGCACCCTCCACCAGGACCACCTTCTGCATGTGGCCCCACAGCTCGAGCGCCGCCTTGTGGAAGTCGAGGACACAGCGGGAAGGAGGGCCAGCAACTTTCTCCCTGAGAACAGGGCCACCTCCTTTTGAGCAAAGACTGTGGCTTGGGGATTTGTGGGGCGTTAACACGGAGGGAAATAGGACGAAGACTCTATTCCCTAAATTATAACAGGGAGAATCTGGAAAGCTGGTATTCCACGGTAGGAAAGCCTCTACTTTGGTAAGTTAGAGGTAAAGTCCAAGTACATTATCCTGCTTTAAAAATCATTCCCACGGATTCTCCGTTAACAGCTAGGCTGCCATAATGTGAGCACATGGCTGATTGTATCTCTGTGTAGAAGCAGATATGATCCTTTTGCCCTCTCTTCCCACCGTGACACCCAGCCCCCCTTGTAGCTTCCCCCAATGCAGGTATTAGCTTTCCTCACCTTGGTGAGCTCAAGTACAGGGTCCTTACGATAGATACCGCCCACCTTGTGACCCATGTCACTACTGAAGAGGTGTGTCTCCAGGCTCCCTATACACGTCCCAAGATAGCAAAGGTTCCACTTCTCCCAGTTCCACGTGGTCCATCAAGAGGAGCTGAAGTGAGCATGCCTAATAAAACATGTCTGACTCTGTATTGTATTCTCTCGCCCCTGTCTTTCCTGTCCTCTGTGACTTTACCGTGGCCTTTACCTATTATCATCGCTGTACATTCGCGCCTTCTGGCCCTTCGGTGGTTAGAAGATGGATGGTTTCCTCTGATCACAGCAGGTTCCTGATGAGGCCCGGGGGCCACAGGCAGGGCCCGAGGGAGGAAAGGGTCTTGACACGCATGTTGGGAGGAAGGCAAAAAGATGGGGAGCCCTGAGCACATGAGACGGCGGCTCAGGGAGCGAGTGGGCTGCCTGTCAGGGGGACTGCCTGTAGCACCTCCAACAGTCAGTGAGGAGAGGGCTGGCCCCGGGGCCACCCAGCCCCAGGATTTCGGATGCAGGACCTGTCAGGTGCTCAGTGCACTGAGACACCAGATCCCGAGCAAGGAGGGTGTGGGGAGGGGCGGCAGGGAGCTCTAAGAGTGGCGGTCAGCAAGAAGACCAGCAGGGCCTGTGCCCCCAACGAAACTGCGGCCCGTGCTCAGGGAGCATTGGGAGAGCCCACTTCGTGGTCCTGCCACAAGGAGTGACCTGCGCTGAACAACTCCAAACTGGGGGCAGGAAGGAGCGTGGTTGGACGGGGAAGGCTGATTGATGCTGGGAGCTGGAGTCAGCCATGCCCCTTCATACAAACATGTGCACACGAGAATACACACAGAAGTATGCATGCACACACCCACATGCCCACCCCTACACATGAGCATGCACACACATGCACACACATCTGGGGTAGGTCCCTGTGTCCCGAGCCCCTTGGCTGTCACTGGCCTGTCCCTCTGGGCACCCACCTCTGTGCGGGCTTTCATTGCCTTGTCCAGCCTCACCCATGTGGCCTCAACGCCGCTCCTATGGACTTGACTCTGGGCCATGGAGCTGGGGGAGGCGAGTTCCAGGGCACCTGCCAGCTCCCTCAGGGCCTGCACCCTGGCAGCCCCACACTCTGCCCTTTCTCCCGGAAGACCTTGAACTTCTCTTCCAGCATCTGCCAAAGGTGGGGCTGGAGAGGGTCAATGTGGATGGAATTCAGGCAGCTCCTAAAACTCACGAAAGGGCCAGCTGGCCCCAACAGCTCCCACATCCCTCAGCCCTGGTTCTAGAACTCTGCATGGCATCTCCTGCCCCCTCAGCCCACCCAGCATCTACCCTACCCTCCGTTCCTCCATCCACTTTCCCAGCACGACTCACTTCCACACCCTTCAGGTCCTGCCCACACTGTCTCTGGAGATAGCCCGAGTTCAGGGAACCCAGGGCAGCCCCTGCTGTCTGCAGCCTGTGGAGGAGGCAAAGCTGGGTCGGTGGATCAGGGAGCCTGGTCACAAAGCCCACTTAGCAGGGTCACTTTCCCAAGCCAAGGGCTCCCTGCACCTGCAGGGGTGTTCTGGGAAGAGTTGAGCTGGGCTGAGGATGCCCTGCACAGCCCCAGGCTGACCCAGGTCACAGTACAAGCTACTGCGTTTCCAGCCCAGATGGAGCTTAGGCGAGATAACGATTTGCCCATGATCCTAGCCCAGAGGCTGGCCCGGAGTCTCAGGGGCCCTGCATTTGCTGCATGCAAGAACCATGGAGGGGTGCAGCTTCTACCTTTGAAGGGTGTGCAGTCTCCTCCAAACACACAGCATGCCTGGGTGGCACACAACGTGGCTACCTGCGGAGTGCCGGGCTTTAGAATGACCCCACCTGCTGACTCATGGGGATCCTCCAGAGGGTTTGCAAGCCTGTAAATCTTTCCAAGAGCAGGGAACCTCTTCTTTCTCCTGAGGAGCAGTTAGTGGGACTGAACCAGGCAACAGCCCAACACTTCCCAAGCAGGCCTCCTGGAGCATCGTTAGAGCAAGGGGTAAACTGCTAGTGATAATGGGCTCCTGGGAGGAGAGTTTGCAGAAAGGCCTGAAGCGCTGAGCAAGATCTCAGGACGGTGGCCCTCTGGGAGCTTAGGACAAGTTCTAAACCCAGCCAGGAAGCTGAAGGGCTGACCAGACAGAAGCTGAGGGGGAGGAATGAGCATGCTGGGATAACTGCTGACCCCCGCCTGGGGGCAGGGCTTCCTGGTTGGAGCTGTGGGAGCTGACTCAGGCCAGACCCCACCTGCTCTGAGACACTGAGGCCACCCTCAAAGTTCACAGCCAACTGTCTCATGTGCTCATCCATATCCAGGTGGGTGCCTGGGGGAGGGGGTGGCTTCTGCAAGTGCTGCCACCCCAGGCCCAGAGTCCCACCCTCAATGCCCGGGCCCTTGGCCACCATGCTGTCTCAGGAGAAAGCCACAAGCCTCCCAGATGCTGTGTCCCACTGGGTGGAGGCCCCCCTGAGGAGATATGGATCGCACCAATGAATGACACAATCTGCCTCTGACCCCTTGAGGTCTCATCACCGCCCACTATCATCACCCCAGTGCCGCTTCCCACTCTGGACTAGAGTGCATAGGTATTAGCAAGAGATAAAACTCACAACACATGGAACCCAGGAACAGGAATGGGAATAGAGATACCAAATGACATATAACCGCACACCCCTCGCAGGGAGAGGAGCAACAGAAAGCTGAGGATAAAAGAGACAATGGTCGATGTGAGATATGAAAATAATAACAATCTATAATCTATCAAGGAACCACGAGTGGGGGAGGAGGAAAAAAAGGGGAGCTGATCCCAAGGGCTCAATAGAAAGTAAATGTCTAGAAAAGAATGATGGCAATATACGTATGACTATGTCAGATACAATTGGTGTATGGATTGTAACACGAGTTGTAAGAGCCCCCAATAAGGACACACTGAGGATGACGAAATACACCACTGAAAACCTTATGCTAATCATTGATACACTGTCAGGTAGTGGAGGACTAGTAAAACTAGGCAGAACCTTGTCAGAGAGAGGACCAGATGACGAACACTTTTGGTCAGATTAAGGGGGAGGATCAGTGACAAAGAGCCAGGCCATTTGCAGGATGCATGGCCACGGGAGCTGCAACGATGGGTTCAAACATCAGAAAGAAATGAGGGTGGCCCAGGACTGGCAAGCCTTTCCTTGTCCTGTACATTGGGGTTGCTTTGAAGCAGACCAACTGGACAGCACCTACCAACAAGACCAACCGAGGAAGAGGAAGCCACTATGGTCCCAGAAACAGACATCACTAGGACGTGTCAGGAGACTTTTATAAAGGTAACCAATGGCCTGGCCCTTCATCACAGAAAGCTGGGGAAGCACCATTGTCCTGGTTTACCAGACGTTCCCCAGATAAATTACTGTCCAGCTGCCCATAGGAAGGAGAAATACCTATAGACATGACGGAAGGGAGGTTCACTCCGCTATGGGAATGTGCTAATCTGTGCACTGAAATGTTGAAATCCACAGACACACGTGTATAAAAGAGAGTTGTAATTAAATGTTTTACCGTGGAAGACGGGTCACCACAGAGCTGTCTCTTTTGTGTTGAGACAAACTTTGCTGAATTTACCTGCCAGCAGTTGCGTGTCCTCCCTTTCTTTGAAGGTCGATGGAGACTCACGAGTGTAAGGAGAATGGTCAATGGTGGCCGTTCATAACCCAGGATCATCAGAAACCGCAGAGTAAATTTTAGGAACGTAGATGTAGGACAGCGGAGAAAACTTCACTCAGGGACTTCAGTGAACTCTCCTTACAATGCTGAGGCCTGACACGCCTAGTGCCTGGGGGCAACCTGGCTCCTGCCCTAGGTAGTTTTGTTGAGCGTGCCTCCCTCAGGTGGTGCCTTTTCTCTCCCAGCAATATTGCTCCCTGAAATTCTGCCAATGATGAAAACTATTTGCCATGGGTATGTCGTTTCACATCATTGGCCTCCTCTTAGAAGTACAAATGCTTTTCTACACGGGTGCTGCTCCCTGAGCTTTCCTTGTCTTGGCTCAACTGATGCAGATTCCTGTGCTGAATACGCATGGACAAGCACAGGTGGGTGCTTGTCATTATACTCCGCAAACTCAGCAATTTCATTTGTCAAGACCCACCTGGCTTGATCAAGATTACTTATTCCAGTGAAAATGATTTTTATGCAAATTCTAGAGGAGCACCACACTGCCTCTGGGAGCTACACCCGGGCCTGTGAACAGAGGCTCCGGAGTTTTCATTTTCTGACTAAAATTCAACACGGAATTTCATGGATCTAAGGAAACCGTGAATTCTGGACGTACCAGAATCTCACATCTTCATTGTCTAAGGCAAGCTTAAGTTTCCCAGTCTGATCCGCTGCCACTTCATTTCTGGCAATGACCATTCAATTGTGGACGTTCAGCCTTCTTCGGAATTCTCTTATACCGGCATGTTCCCGTGCCACACTAAGACCACTCGGTGGAGGTTTATGTGACTCAGGACAACTCTTTATTTCAGGCGTCTAGAATAAAGGGAATTCACAAAGGTTGATGATCACTTATTAAAGTCCCGTTTCTCTATAAAGCCCACTGATGACACTTCTACATCTGAGGGCAAAGTTCTCGTGCAGCATGATATTCTCATTTCAGCCACGCCGCCTGCAGTTTCTTCCTTGCAGAAAAAGCTTTCCCAGTGTACTTCTTTAAAATGCTGCAAAATAGTGGGACAGAAGATTTCGGTTTAGGGTTAACTTTAAACGGGCATAGGTACAGGCATGTGGGCATGTTTAGAGACAGTGTTCGAGTTCAGGTTAGAGTTAAGGCTGCGTGAGGATTCGGGTTATGGTAAGGTTGTGGATCAAATGTAGGGTGAGTGTGAGGTTGAAGGTAAGAGTGCTTAAGGATGAAAGAAACTATTGTCTCATTTAGGCTTCTGGTAAACTTGACTGTTTAGGTATGGGTTGGGGCTAATATTTGTGTTAGGGTTAGAAAGTGTGCGAGGTTAAGAGTTGGGGTCAGGCTTGCGGCTTGTCGTTACATCCGTTTTGGTTGTGGATAAGTTTAGCTCTCTGTTTAGTTTAAGGGATTGGATTGCATTAATGGTGATATGGAGGCTTGGATTGAAGGTGATGGATAGAGTTAAGTTAGGTTTAGGCGAAGGGTGACGGTTAGGAGTAAGGTTAGTTGTAGGGGGAGCTGCATGTTCACATCAGATTTGGGGTTAGGATTAGGCTTAGCCTTAGGGTAGACATATGGTTAGGGTAGGGCTTGGTTTATGGTGAGCCTTAGGTTAGGGTTCAGTTTAAAGTTAGGAGTCTACAGAATTAGACCTAGGCTTAGGGTTACACCTCTTTTTAGGTTTAGACCTAGGGCTAGGTTTTGACCTAGGTTAGGGTTAGGATTAGGGTTGGTTTTAGGATAGCATTTAGGTTTGAGGTTTCATTTAAGTGTAGGATTATTGGAAGTACATCTGCTCTCCCTGGTTTTCCTTCACGATCACAATGTTTCTGGGATTCATGGTTTAAGGAAACTCTTGCTCCTTGCCGGTTTCAAGGCAAAAAGGCGCCACCGGCAGTTGGTTTTTCCGTCAAACTTATGCTCTCTCTTTGAGAACCTTGGGTCTTTGGGAAAGCCGTGAGTCCAGCAAGATTTTTCAGTTCAAGTGTGCCCCAAGCAGTGGGTTCTACCTCTGAGCAATACAGCCCGTGGAATTCCTGAGAATCTGGAACCTGCCATGAAGTTCAGCCTGCGTTTTATTCACACGGAAGAAGCTCCTTCGAGGTTCCCATGCCTCTACACTGATGCTTCCAGTAACGTCATGTCTCAAAGGTCAATAGTGCTTCTCTGAGTTTCACTGGTCTAGGATAAAGGGTGAAGCGCCTGGGTTCCCGTGCTTCACTACTGTATGGCCTCAAGATGATGTTTGTAGGCACAGCGGCAAATCCATCCGTGGCAATTCTCTCATATTGTCATTGCGATGGGAAGGTTCCTTATTCGCTAGGAAATGTTTTACCATGGAAGACGGGTCACCACAGAGCTGTCTCTTTTGTGTTGAGACAAATTTTGCTGAATTTACCTGCCAGCAGTTGCGTGTCCTACCTTTCTTTTAAGGTCGATGGAGACACACGAGTGTAAGGAGAACAGTGAATGGTGGCCATTCATAACCCAGGATCATCAGAAACCGCAGAGTAAATTTTAGGAACATAGACTTAGGACAGCAGAGAAAACTTCACTCAGGGACTTCAGTGAACTCTCCTTACAATGCTGAGGCCTGACACGCCTAGTGCCTGAGGGCAACCGGGCTCCTGCCCTAGGTAGTTTTGTTGAGCATGCCTCCCTCAGGTGGTGCCTTTTCTCTCCCAGCAATATTGCTCCGTGAAATTCTGCTGATGATGAAAACTATTTGCCATGGGTATGTCTTTTCACATCATTGACCTCCTCTTAGAAGTACAAATGCTTTTCTAAACAGTTGCTGCCTCCCTGAGCTTTCCTTTGTCTTGGCTCAATCTATGCAGATTCCTGTGCTGAATAGTGATGGACTAGCACAGCTGGGTGCTTGTCAATATAGCTGGCATGAGCAGCAATTTCCTTTGTCAATACCCACCTGGCTTGATCAAGGTTCCTTATTCCCTTGAAAACGATTTTTATCCAAATTCTAGAGGAGCACCAGTGTGCCTCTGGGAGCTAAACCCGGGCCTGCTGAACAGAGGCTCCGGAGTTTTCATTTTCTGACTAAAATTCAACACGGAATTTCATGGATCTAAGGAAACCGTGAATTGTGGACGTACCAGATTCTCACATCTTCATTGTCTAATGGAAGCTTAAGTTTCCCAGTCTGATCCGGCTGCCCCTTCATTTCTGGCAATGACCATTCAATTGTGCACATTCAGCCTTCTTCGGAATACTCTTATACCGGCATGTTCACGCGCCACATTAAGACCACTAGGTGGAGGTTTATGTGACTCAGGACAACTCTTTATTTCAGGCGTCTAGAACAAAGGGAATTCACAGAGGTTGATGATCACTTATTAAAGTCCCATTTCTCTATGATGCCCACTGATGACACTTCTACATCTGAGGGCAAAGAGCTCGTGCAGCATAATATTCTCATTTCAGCCACGCCGCCTGCAGTTTCTTCCTTGCAGAAAAATCTTTCCCAGTGTATTTCTTTAAAATGCTGCAAAATAGTGGGACAGAAGATTTCGGTTTAGCGTTTACTTTAAACAGGCATAGGTACAGGCATGTGGGCATGTTTAGAGACAGTGTTAGAGTTCAGGTTAGAGTTACGGCTGCGTGAGGATTCGGGTTATGGTAAGGTTGTGGATCAAATGTAGGGTGAGTGTAGGTTGAAGGTAAGAGTAGGGTTTAGTGCTTAAGGATGAATGAACCTATTTTCTCATTTAGGCTTATGGTAAACTTGACTGTTTAGGTATGGGTTGGGGTTAATATTTATGTGAGGGTTAGAAAGTGTGCGAGGTTAAGAGTTGGGGTCAGGCTTGCGGCTTGTGTGTTACATCCGTTTTGGTTGTGGATAAGTTTAGCTCTCTGTCTAGTTTAAGGGATTGGATTACATTAACGGTGATATGGAGGCTTGGGTTGAAGGTGATGGATAGAGTTAAGTTAGGTTCAGGCGAAGGGTGACGGTTAGGAATAAGGTTAGTTGTAGGGGGAGCTGCATGTTCACATCAGATTTGGTGTTAGGATTAGACTTAGGGTAGACATACGGTTAGGGTTAGGGCAGGGTTTAAGATGAGCCTTAGGTTAGGGTTCAGTTTAAAGTTAGGAGTCTACAGAATTACACCTAGGCTTAGGGTTACACCTCTTTTTAGGTTTAGACCTAGGGCTAGGTTTTGACCTAGGTTAGGGTTAGGATTAGGGTTGGTTTTAGGATAGCATTTAGGTTTGAGGTTTCATTTAAGTGTAGGATTATTGGAAGTACATCTGCTCTCCCTGGTTTAACTTCACGATCACAATGTTTCTGAGATTCACGGTTTCAGGAAAATCTTGCTCCTTGCCGGTTTCAAGGGAAAATGGCGCCACCGGCAGTTTTTTCCCGTCAAACTTATGCTCGCTCTTTGAGAACCTTGGGTCTTTGGGAAAGCCGTGAGTCCAGCAAGATTTTTCAGTTCAAGTGTGCCCCAAGCAGTGGGTTCTACCTCAGCAATACAGCCCGTGGAATTCCTGAGAATCTGGAACCTGCCATGAAGTTCAGCCTGCGTTTTATTCACACGGAAGAAGCTCCTTCGAGGTTCCCATGTCTCTGTACACTGATGCTTCCAGCAACGCCATGTCTCACAGGTCAATAGTGCTTCTCTGAGTTTCACTGGTCTAGGGTAAAGGGTGAAGCGCCTGGGTACCCGTGCTTCACAACTGTGTGGCCTCAAGATGATGTTTGTAGGCACAGCGGCAAATCATATTATCATTGCGATGGGAAGATTCCTTATTCCCTAGGAAATGTTTTACCGTGGAAGACGGGTCACCACAGAGCTATCTCTTTTGTGTTGAGACAAACTTTGCTGAATTTACCTGCCAGCAGTTGCGTGTCCTCCCTTTCTTTGAAGGTCGATGGAGACTCACGAGTGTAAGGAGAACGGTGAATGGTGGCGGTTCATAACCCAGGATCATCAGAAACCGCAGAGTAAATTTTAGGAATGTAGACGTAGTACAGCGGAGAAAACTTCACTCAGGGACTTCAGTGAACTCTACTTACAGTGCTGATGCCTGACACGCCTAGTACCTGGGGCAACACGGCTCCTGCCCTAGGTAGTTTTGTTGAGCGTGCCTCCCTCTGGTGGTGCCTTTTCTCTGCCAGCAATATTGCTCCGTGAAATTCTGCCGATGATGAAAACTGTTTGCCATGGGTTTGTCCTTTCACCTCATTGGCCTCATTTTGAAGTGCAAATGTTTTCGACACAGGTGCTGCCTCCATGAGCTTTCCTTTGTCTTGGCTCACTCGATGCAGATTCCTGTGCTGAATAAGCCATGGACTAGCACAGGTGGGTGCTTGTCAGTATACCGGGCACACGCAGCAATTTCGTTTGTCAAGACTCACCTAGTTTGATCAAGGTTCTTTATTCCAGTGAAAACGATTTTTATCCAAATTCTAGATGAGCACCAGTGTGCCTCTGGGAGCTACACCCGGGCCTGCTGAACAGAGGCTCCGGAGTTTTCATTTTCTGACTAAAAGTCAAAAAGGAATTTCAAGGATCTAAGGAAACCGTGAATTGTGGACGTACCAGATTCTCACATCTTCATTGTCTAATGGAAGCTTAAGTTTCCCATTCTGATCCGGCTGCCCCTTCATTTCTGGCAATGACCATTCAATTGTGGACGTTCAGCCTTCTTCGAATTCTCTTATACCGGCATGTTCACGCGCCACATTAAGACCACTCGGTGGAGGTTTATGTAACTCAGGACAACTCTTTATTTCAGGCGTCTAGAACAAAGGGAATTCACAGAGGTTGATGATCACTTATTAAAATCCCGTTTCTCTATGATGCCCACTGATGACACTTCTACATCTGAGGGCAAAGAGCTCGTGCAGCATAATATTCTCATTTCAGCCACGCCGCCTGCAGTTTCTTCCTTGCAGAAAAATCTTTCCCAGTGTATTTCTTTAAAATGCTGCAAAATAGTGGGACAGAAGATTTCGGTTTAGCGTTTACTTTAAACAGGCATAGGTACAGGCATGTGGGCATGTTTAGAGACAGTGTTAGAGTTCAGGTTAGAGTTACGGCTGCGTGAGGATTCGGGTTATGGTAAGGTTGTGGATCCAATGTAGGGTGAGTGTGAGGTTGAAGGTAAGAGTAGGGTTTAGTGCTTAAGGATGAATGAACCTATTGTCTCATTTAGGCTTATGGTAAACTTGACTGTTTAGGTATGGGTTGGGGTTAATATTTGTGTGAGGGTTAGAAAGTGTGCGAGGTTAAGAGTTGGGGTCAGGCTTGGGGCTTGTGTGTTACATCCGTTTTGGTTGTGGATAAGTTTAGCTCTCTGTCTAGTTTAAGGGATTGGGTTGCATTAACGCAGATATGGAGGTTTGGATTGAAGGTGATGGATAGAGATAAGTTAGGTTCAGGCGAAGGGTGACGGTTAGGAGTCAGGTTAGTTGTAGGTGGAGCTGTATGTTCACATCAGATTTGGGGTTAGGATTAGGTTTAGCCTTAGGGTAGACATACGGTTAGGGTTAGGGCTGGGTTTAGGGTGATCCTTAAGTTAGGGTTCAGTTTAAGGTTAGGAGTCTACAGAATTACACCTAGACTTAGGGTTACACCTCTTTTTAGGTTTAGACCTAGGGCTAGGTTTTGACCTAGGTTAGGGTTAGGATTAGGGTTGGTTTTAGGATAGGATTTAGGTTTGAGGTTTCATTTAAGTGTAGGATTATTGGAAGTACAACTGCTCTCCCTGGTTTAACTTCATGATCACAATATTTCTGAGATTCACGGTTTCAGGAAAATCTTGCTCCTTGCCGGTTTCAAGGGAAAATGGCGCCACCGGCAGTTTTTTTCCCGTCAAACTTATGCTCGCTCTTTGAGAACCTTGGGTCTTTGGGAAAGCCGTGAGTCCAGCAAGATTTTTCAGTTCAAGTGTGCCCCAAGCAGTGGGTTCTACCTCTGAGCAATACAACCCGTGGAATTCCTGAGAATCTGGAACCTGCCATGAAGTTCAGCCTGCGTTTTATTCACACGGAAGAAGCTCCTTCGAGGTTCCCATGTCTCTGTACACTGATGCTTCCAGCAACGCCATGTCTCACAGGTCAATAGTGCTTCTCTGAGTTTCACTGGTCTAGGGTAAAGGGTGAAGCGCCTGGGTTCCCGTGCTTCACTACTGTATGGCCTCAAGATGATGTTTGTAGGCACAGCGGCAAATCCATCGGTGGCAATTCTCTCATATTGTCATTGCGATGGGAAGATTCCTTATTCGCTAGGAAATGTTTTACCATGGAAGACGGGTCACCACAGAGCTATCTCTTTTGTGTTGAGACAAACTTTGCTGAATTTACCTGCCAGCAGTTGCGTGTCCTCCCTTTTTTTAAGGTGGATGGTGACGCACGAGTGTAAGGAGAACGGTGAATGGTGGCCGTTCATAACCCAGGATCATGAGAAACCGCAGAGGAAATTTTAGGAACGTAGACGTAAGACAGAGGAGAAAACTTCACTCAGGGACTTCAGTGAACTCTCTTTACAATGCTGAGGCCTGACCCGCCTAGTGCCTGGGGCCAACTCGGCTCCTGCCCTAGGTAATTTAGTTGAGCATGCCTCCCTCAGGTGGTGCCTTTTCTCTCCCAGCAATATTGCTCCGTGAAATTCTGCCAATGATGAAAATGATTTGCATGTGTTTGTCCTTTCACCTCATTGGCCTCATTTTTGAAGTACAAATGCTTTTCGACACGTGTGCTGCCACCCTGAGCTTTCCTGCAGATTCCTGTGGTGAATACGCCATGGACTAGCACAGGTGGGTGCTTGTCAGTATACCAGGCACACGCAGCAATTTCGTTTGTCAAGACCCACCTGGCTTGATCAACGTTCTTTATTCCAGTGAAAACGATTTTTATCCAAGTACTAGAGGAGCACCAGTGTGCCTCTGGGAGTTATACCCGGGCCTGCTGAACAGAGGCTCCAGAGTTTTCATTTTCTGACTAAAATTCAACACGGAATTTCATGGATCTAAGGAAACCGTGAATTGTGGACGTACCAGATTCTCACATCTTCATTGTCTAATGGAAGCTTAAGTTTCCCAGTCTGATCCGGCTGCCACTTCATTTCTGGCAATGACCATTCAATTGTGCACGTTCAGCCTTCTTCGGAATACTCTTATGCCGGCATGTTCACGCGCCACATTAAGACCACTCGGTGGAGGTTTATGTGACTCAGGACAACTCTTTATTTCAGGCGTCTAGAACAAAGGGAATTCACAGAGGTTGATGATCACTTATTAAAGTGCCGTTTCTCTATAAAGCCCACTGATGACACTTCTACATCTGAGGGCAAAGAGCTCGTGCTGCATGATATTCTCATTTCAGCCACGCCACCTGCAGTTTCTTCCTTGCAGAAAAATCTTTCCCAGTGTACTTCGTTAAAATGCTGCAAAATAGTGGGACAGAAGATTTCGGTTTAGGGTTAACTTTAAACGGGCATAGGTACAGGCATGTGGGCATGTTTAGAGACAGTGTTAGAGTTCAGGTTAGAGTTACGGCTGCGTGATGATTCGGGTTATGGTAAGGTTGTGGATCAAATGTAGGGTGAGTGTGAAGTTGAAAGTCAGAGTAGGGTTTAGTGCTTAAGGATGAATGAACCTATTGTCTCATTTAGGCTTATGGTAAACTTGACTGTTTAGGTATGGGTTGGGGTTAATATTTGTGTGAGCGTTAGAAAGTGTGCGAGGTTAAGAGTTGGAGTCAGGCTTGCGGCTTGTGTGTTACATCCGTTTTGGTTGTGGACAAGTTTAGCTCTCTGTCTAGTTTAAGGGTTTGGATTGCATTAACGGTGATATGGAGGCTTGGATTGAAGGTGATGGATAGAGTTAAGTTAGGTTCAGGCGAAGGGTGACGGTTAGGAGTCAGGTTAGTTGTAGGGGGAGCTGCATGTTCACATCAGATTTGGGGTTAGGAAGGATTAGGCTTAGCCTTAGGGTAGACATACGGTTAGGGTTAGGGCTTGGTTTAGGGTGAGCCTTAGGTTAGGGTTCAGTTTAAGGTTAGGAGTCTACAGAATTACACCTAGCCTTGGGTTACACCTCTTTTTAGGTTTAGACCTAGGGCTAGGTTTTGACCTAGGTTAGGGTTAGAATTAGGGTTGGTTTTAGGATAGGATTTAGGTTTGAGGTTTCATTTAAGTGTAGGATTATTGGAAGTACATCTGCTCTCCCTGGTTTTCCTTCACTATCACAATGTTTCTGATATTCATGTTTTAAGGAAAATCTTGCTCCTTGCCGGTTTCAAGGCAAAAAGGCGCCACCGGCGGTTGGTTTTTCCGTCAAACTTATGCTCTCTCTTTGAGAACCTTGGGTCTTTGGGAAAGCCGTGAGTCCAGCAAGATTTTTCAGTTCAAGTGTGCCCCAAGCAGTGGGTTCTACCTCTGAGCAAAACAGCCCGTGGAATTCCTGAGGATCTGGAACCTGCCATGAAGTTCACCCTGCGTCTTATTCACACGGAAGAAGCTCCTTCGGGGTTCCCATGCCTCTGTACACTGATGCTTCCAGCAACGTCATGTCTCACAGGTCAATAGTGCTTCTCTGAGTTTCACTGGTCTAGGGTAAAGGGTGAAGCGCCTGGGTTCCCGTGCTTCACTACTGTATGGCCTCAAGATGATGTTTGTAGGCACAGCGGCAAATCCATCGGTGGCAATTCTCTCATATTGTCATTGCGATGGGAAGATTCCTTATTCGCTAGGAAATGTTTTACCGTGGAAGACGGTTCACCACAGAGCTGTCTCTTTTGTGTTGAGACAAAGTTTGTCTCCGTGTTAATGCTGCTCAGTTCAAACATTTTCACAGGCCCTGGCGAAATGAAACCCGTGCTTACTACCTAGGTGGAGTTTCAGGCGAATCAGCCTATTTGCTTCTGCTGAAGAGGCTACCTCGGAAAAACAGGAAATAAAAACATAGAGGGTGCCATTGACATTAGGTTTCTCATTTTCTTCCTTTCTTCCCTACCTTCCTTTCTTCTTCTTGCCCTTCTCTTTCTCTTTTCTTCCTTCCCTCCCTTTGCTCACGTCTTCCTGCCTGCCTTCACCTTCCATCTTCCCTCCCACACTCCTCCATTTCTTCTTCGCTCCTCTCTCCCCACCGCCACCTTTCTCCTTTCCTTCCCTGCCTTTTCCCTTCAGCCTCTCAGTCTCCCTCCTTCACTCTCTCCCTTTGCTCCTTCCTTTCCCCACCTTGTTTTGATCCAGTGATTTGTACTCCTTTCTTCCTCTCATCCCACCCATCCCCATTGCTGGAGAAACATCAGTTCCTTGTGGCGCTGGTTTCTTGGCACCAGACCCTGTTCTTTGGGTGTTCACAAGTCTGCGTCCTGTGTGCAAACATAAGACAGACATATGATCAGGGTTGGACAGAAGATGGGATTTGACAGGTGTACTGCATCCCAAATGTCCAGGAGGCAAAGGTAAAGTCAGGCTCCTGCCTTTAAGGTTATGTCTCCCATTGTAACTGCATCCCACAGAGGCTCCTGCCTCCTGGGCACCTGAGGCCTGCTGACCGCCTTCCACTAGCTCCTGGGGAATTGGGGCAGCAATGGCAAGAACAACAAAAATCCCCAGCAGTTGACAAGAAGGGAGGCTGCCTTGCTCGAAAGACGGCCCCCCTCAACCACCTGCATGTTGTTGAGATGCAGGTTCTCATCCCTGTGGCTGGGCAAGAAACGCCCCCTCCCCAAACGCAGTGGCTTCAAACAAGGACCATCATCGTGTGGTTGCTGGGACGCCACTGGGTCGTGCTTGGAGTCTCCCATGAGTTGGCAGTCACATGGGAGCTGGGGCAGGGGCCTCTGGTGACTCCAGTGCCTACACGTGCACTCAGAGGGCTGGCAGCTGAAGCTGGCCGTTAGCTGGGTGCTTAGCTGGGTTGTTGGTTGGAGTGTCTCCACGTGACCTTTCCAGGCGGCTCAGGCTTCTTTCAGCATAGTGTCCGGGTGCTGAGAAGTGTCCTGAGAGGTAGCACGTGGAGGCTGGACATTCTAAGGGTGAGCACTCAAGAAGAAGTCTTTGAAGGGATTTTTCAGAAGCTGTGAAGCACTTTGTGGGAGGGAAGGGGGTTGCCCAAACTAGATGTCACTGTGTCATCTTCTCCATAATCTATTGGTCACAGAGGTCATGAAACATCCCAATTTAAGGGCAAAGGGCATAGACTCTACCTTCCTATAGGTAGCCTGTCAAGGAATTTGGGGGTCACATACGAAGACTGGGAGACCCTGGGTGGCACAAATGGTTAAGGACTCAACGTATCAAGAGGTGGGCAGTTGCACCCCTCAGAAGAAATAACTAATGGCCTGCTTCTAGAAGCCCACAGGCTTGAGAATCCTGTGATGTGTAGTTTCTCCCTGGCACCCAGGGGGTCCTCGGGAACCAGAACCAACATAACAGCAACGGGTTGGGTTTTTGATGGTTTTGTTTGGGCTAATATTAAAACGACTAGTATGAAATTATATATGTATTGTGTTTAACTCTCAGGACTCTGATTATGCTGAAGTTGAACAAAACCGTCTGCCTCTTCTATGAACGCCAGCCGATGGAGGCAAAGGGTGAGGGTCTAGAGGAAGAATGAATGTCCCATTCCCGTCCTTATGTTTCAGTTGTCCTTAAAGGGCACAGGGGACAAACCAGACGTCTTTGATATGATTTTAGCCTAATGATGTGCTAGTATGATGATGAGCAGCCTGAAAAGTGGTTTTAACTAATGTGATCCAATATTTGAAAAGTTGACGATTTCACATCGAATTTTATATTCTCAGCATCTCAGTTACAAACAGAAAATCAGGCCTTAAAATCCTTGCATTTCCCCAAGGCAACAACAGTCTGGAGCTAGAATTTGAATGTCCCCTGTGGATGAGCTGACACGTGCCTGTTAACCACAGTCCCCATCTATCCCTATTGCCCCCAACACAGAGGTTGGCTACAAGTATCCTTTATCTATATGGCTAAATAGGTTAGTTGGTTTGGATTGGGTTGCTAGTTTTTCCTGTTTTGTTTTGCTTACTTTTGATTTTTTGGGGGGGCTAGGAAATGGTGTGTATTTTGGTACCATGTCTTCCAAAGCGAGAAAACCAAACCCAGTAAGCCAAGAAGGTCAAACAGTCTAGATTAATGATGAAAGGAGGAGCCCTGTTGGTGAGGTAGATTACGAGTTGGACTTCTAACTGCAAGATCAGAAGTTCGAAACTCCCCCCACCCCCACTCCACAAGAGAAAGATGAGATTTTCTACTCCTGTAAAGATTTACAGCCTTGGAAACCCACAGGGGCAGTTCTATACTCTGTCCAAAGGGTTGCTATATGTCAGAATTGATTCCAGGGTAGTGAGGTTTTCTTGATTGATATAAATAATTTTTGGTGAGTATTGAAAAAACCAGTCAATATTATTTTTAATACACATCAAAGAAGGTCCACATTAATTGTTCACACAACCCTGCCACCTTCTTTCTTTATTCCCTTGCCTCCCACTCTCCTTTCTTCCTCCCTATGGTCTTTTATCTCATTCGTTTCTTTCAAGGGTTAGTCAAGGAGTGGGAAAGTCTGACTAATTCTTAACCAAAAGATTAAATTGGTTTTATTGTTGGTGTTATTACTTGGGTTAAATTTTTTTCTTTTCTCTTCTTCTATTGGTTTGTGTCATGTACCCCAGAAAATGGGGAAACATTTGGAACATCAAAACACTATCCTTTCTCAGTAGACTACAAGCATTAAAGGCAACAGAGATAAATACTCCAATAATAACAATAACATACAAGGATAGCTAGAGAGATAAATAGATAGATAGAAAAACCACAAAATCTGAGCAGTTGTGGGAAGGAGAATGGGACTAGCCCCGTGAATAAATATAGGTTTGCCAGAGAATAGTTCTATATACATATTAGCATATACTACAAATATGACCCTGAATATAATAGTGCATCCAGGAGGCATAGTTATGAAAATGTCTTAGCTAGAACAAAACCCCTTGAGGGAGCGTGTCCTAAATATCGGGGATCAGGAACATAGCTCTGAGAGACCTCAAGATCAATTGGTACAAACTAGCTCACAAAGACAATGTTCTGTATCCATCAGGGAAGTGACTGGGGTCTTCAAAAGCTAGTGAGTAGCAAACTAAAAGTCGGTTCTTGGTCTCACCCTATGTGTTGGACAGGGTTCTCTAGAGAGACAAAACCATATTGCTAGTAATTATATATAAATATATTTATAAAGCTAGATATTCAATACAAGAAATGAACCACTAAATTATATACAGATAGATAACACAAGAAACTAACAGTTAAATTATAAAACAGTGAGACACTAGCAGTCCTTTAAGGCTGAGAGCCGCCAGTTGCCAGTCCCTTTCTGTAGAGAGAGTTGGGCTATATATACCCAGGCAGCAAACAGCAAGGCAAGTCACCAACTGTCACCAACTGTCGGTCCCCAGCTCCAGAGACGAACATTCCAATCCTGTGGGATTAAATGGACCTCAACTTACAGCGACACAGTCCACAAGCTAGGCATCCCACAGACAGTGTACCCCTTTAAATTGAGGCACAGAACAAGCAAGGTGAGGCTCACGAAGCCATTTATCCCTCTGCCCCTCGATTAATCCTACTTGTGTTTATCGGCCAGGCTGGCACAATAAACTATTGCACCCTGTCTGGAGCAAATAACGTTGAAGAAGCTCAAGATGCCTGGCAACAATTAGTCCAAATCAGTAATGGACTATGCGTACCTCAGCCTCTATGATGCTAAGGTCAGAAGAACTAAATGGTGCCTGCCTATCACAAACAGCTGCTCTGAAAGGGATCATGGTACGTGATCCTAGATAGAGTGGGGAGTAATGTGTAAGAAAACTGAAAGTCATACTACTACTACCAATAGTAATAATAATAATAATAATGATAAAAGATGAGGTTTATTGGTTAGATAGACTAGTGAGATCCCCACTACTATGGTCCTTCATCACCCTTCAGGTCTGGAACTGAATTCAACCCCCTGAAAAATAGACAGGTTTATAAAGTGAACCTTATGAGAAAAGATTGCAGCCCTCAGTATGGATTACAACTCAATGTCAAGAAGACACACATCCTCACAACTTGATCAATAGGTACCATGATAAATGGAGAAGTTTGTTGTTTTTTTTACTTGTTGTTATTTGTTGAAGTTGTCACGGATTTTTGTCTTGATGAGGTCTATAATCAATGCTCTTGGAAGCTGCAATCATGAGATCAAATGACGCATTCCATATGGATACATTTGGTGCACAATACGTCTGTAGAGTGCTAAAAAGCAAGGATGTTACTTTGAGGACTAAGGTGCACCTTACCCAAGCCATAGTAATTTAAATTGCCTCATAAGTATGTGAAAGTCAGACATTGAATAAGGAAGGCTGAAGAAGAATTGATATGTCTGAATTGTGGTGCTGGTGAAGAATATTGAAAGTAACATGGACTGCCAAGGGAACAAACAGATCTGTCTTAGAAGAAGTATGGTCAGAGGGCTCCTTAAAGGCAAGGATGGTGAGACTTCCTCTCACATACTTTGGTCATGTTATTAAGAGAGACTCGTCCCTGGAGAAGGACATCATGCCAGGTGAAGTAGAGGGACAGTGAAAGAGAGGAAGCCCCTTAAGGAGATGGATTGACAGTGACTGAAACAAGGGGCTCAAGCTTGGGAACAATTAGGAGAATTATTCAGGGCTAGGTAGTGTTTCTGAATGTTTGGCATAGGGTCAATGTGGGTTGCAACTGGTTCAATGGCACCTGATAAGAACAACTACACCAAAATGAATCATAGCACTGAGGAGCACACATTCCTCAGAACCATCAACCATTCAAAAGCAAATAGGCAGTATTTGCCCAAGGCCAAATTCAAAAGGCAGGCAAGGTTAGGGGAGAAGGGTGAATGAAAACAGGAAGCAGAGTTTCAATGGCATGAGTGATATTACATTGCAGGAGATTGTCATCAATGTCACATAACAAAACGTGTATAAATTGTTACGTGCAAAGCTGATTTTCTCTGTAAATCTTAACCCACCTTACAATAAAAAGTTTCTTTTTTTAAAACAAAGACACCATCGTTCATATTATAGACACAGCCAAAGATCTCCTGGACAATCCTAAAATGATCTCCCAAATGATTGGGGTAGTTAGCCCTCCCCAGGGAGTTCTACCCATTGAAACGCTGGGCGGTTATGGCTGCAATTATATTTCAGGCCAGAAGAGGCAGCAGAGGCCTGGTTGTTGAAATGCTGCCAAACTACCAGACAATGGGCAAACAGTTTCTTTCCACGGACGACTAGCGGCTCTGTCATATCCATGTCTGGTGTTCAACACTTGGCGACAGAATCCAGCCCGCTGGGTTTGGGTGGGGTCTGTTTCTCACCCATGCTTGGCTTGGGATTGTTCTATGGCATCCACAAAGTGGAGTTCTTTCCTTTCTGATGTCCCGAGAAAGCTGTTTTCTCCTTTTTCTCTCTCTGGCCCTCTTCCCAAGAACCCTGGGGTTCACTCTGCTTTCCTCTGGTTGATGTTTCTCAGGCAGTTACTTGACCTCGGTTCATCTACTGCAGGTGACCATTAGCAAGTAACTGTACCGTCCTTGGATGGTATTGCTCATGAGCTAGGCTGCGAACTACGGGTTAAAGGTTTGAGTTCATCCAGAGGTGCCTTCCAAGAAGGGCCTGGTGATATGCCTCTGGAAAAATACCCACCCCAGCCATGGAAAATTCTAGGGACCGGACTTCTCTAACACAGTTGGGCTCTCCATGAGTCCGAATTGACTCAATGGCAATTGGTTGCTGGTATTCCTGTAAGTAGAAGACAACAATCTTTAAGCAGTCCCTCTTGGATTCATGGGAGGAGGATGGCTTCCTCTGAGAGAATTTCTCAGGGCTCCAAGGGCTCAATGATCTTACAAAAAATGAGAGAAATGATGAGCCTGATGACAGATGATATTGCTATGCAGGCCTCGTCTCAGGATGCTCAAGTTTCCAGGTCTTTCCCTGACTCACAGTGGAGCCCTGTGAGGTTCCAAATAGAAGGGCACCCTTGCTCCCAGGACCTGGAGCCTTGTAGCTGAGCAGAGCAGTCATGATGAGAAAGAGGACCCAAGGGGGAAGTCAGGGGGCTGCTTCACTTGTCTCAGTGTCAAGCAAACAAATGTTTTCTCAGGAAATTTCTCTTCAAGAGTGTTCTGATTTCTTGAAGGAAATCTTTTTCTGAACCATTTCCTCAGGGGAAAACCACTCAACTACCTCGGGAAGGAAGATTTTTCTCCTTCCAAGCTTACCAGGCTGTGCTAACTCACAGAGGAGGTGTGACTAGCAGGCAATGAAACTGATTTCCAGACTCCTATGAAAATCAGCAAGTGCTCGGCTGCTAAGTGAAAGGTCGGCAGTTGGAAAACCCCAGCTGCTCTGCAGGAGAAAGTGGTGGCTGACTGTGTCTGACAAGATGACAGCTTTGGAAACCCAATGGGGCAGTTCTCCTCTGTGTTCTACAGTTGCTTTGAGTTGGAGTGGACGTGACAGTGATAGATCTGATCTTTTTCCCCATGAAAATCAGCTTTCACGAATACATGTGCATTCAGGGATGTCTGTGTCTGCTTTGGCATGCATGTGCACATATGTGCCTATTTGCACGTGGATGAATACGTCTGTGAATGTGGGCGTCTCTATTTACTTTGTCATGTGTGTGCACGTGTCTGCCTTTGTCAGTATGCATGCGGGCTCAGGCAGCATAAAGAGATCACAGAGAAACTTGGAGAGAAAGAGAAAAGTAACCTATTTTCTCATGGGCCTCCCATACCTGACAGTCTACTGGCATCCACCGCCACGAAGACCAGAGGTCACTTCATGCCATGTGTCCAGCTGCCCATTGCTGGTTGAGGTCAGTCACCAGGGAGGCAAGTCAGACTGGCCTCGCCAACCTACCACCCACCTGCAGGAGTGATTCCCACCATCTGTCCTGGAGCCCCTCCCACCTTACTCAGCCTCCCTAGACCTTGAGTGAAAGGCGTTTCCAACGTTTTTACATAAAGATTTCTGAGATTGACTGAAGAAATGATTTCCTTTGACAAAACAAGAAGCTTTGAATTTAAAGATTTGAGGCAAGTGCCCTCCAGAGAGGGGGACACAGGACGGGGCCATGCTCCCTTCCGGTATGCACAGGGGTTGCTATGAGTTGGAACCAACTTGATGAGCACCTGCCAGCAACAACAACAACCAGAAGTTGTCCAAACTTCTGTGGCCTCAACTCGGAAATGAGAATATTAATATTGCCTCCTAGAAAGAACTCAAGGTATGTACAATTGGTTAATAGGCGTTTGGAAAGTGAGTACATTAAGTGGACTGATGACATTGATAAGGCAATAAGAAACTGAGAAGGTTTCACTAACAGGTGCTTTCTTATCTGTAACCAGTAGATTCCTTCCTTCTTCATCTCTTGCCATCTTAATCAGCTCCCACACTTTCCAGGCAGCTTGAGGGATTAAATATTCAGTCTGATCCTATTATAAGCCTCAGCCTCAGAATCAGAGGCTTTACCTGAGGTTTGAGGAGCTACACTGGGAATGAGGGAGAGTAACCTGTCTTTTCTATTGCTCTCCTATCGCTCCCTCTTCCCTAGCCCTTCCCTGTCTCTGGGCCTGCCTTTCCTCCCTAGAGCAGTGGCTTCCGGGAGAAGGGGATGGAAACAATGAGCACAATGAGCACATCCTGACCAGGCCTCTTACCATGCTATGTTCCAACCCTCTCTTGGAAGGGCCTCCACGAAGTCCTCTCATGTCATCTCACAATAACTTGTTAGATACCATTGAGTGAGCTCCTGACTCATAGCAAAAGTACACACAAGAGATTGAAGCACCACCTGGTCCTGCACCGTCCTCACAATGGTCCTTGTGTGTGAGCCCATGGTTGCAGCAGTGTGGAGGAGATCCTGTCCAAGAAGGCTGCCAGTGGGTGGGAGGGGCTGCAGCTTTCAGAGACTTTGGAGGATGCCAAGGTGGATAGTTCACGGCGTATCATATGAGGTCAGCCAGCGGGCCTTGGGGGCCCTTCCCATTATCCATAGATATATGAAATAAATGGAGGCCCTCAGCAAGATGGGCTGCAGACACCTCCAGGACTCACTTGATCCTTGGCAAGCTCCCTTAGCCTTAGGACACCACCTGCTGGAACTGTGGCTTTGCTGCCTCTCCTGGCTCTCAACTTCCCTCCTAGAGGACTCTAGCCACCCTTCTCCTTCCAGATCCTTCCAGCAGGAGGCAGATATTGGTCTCTATGCTTTTGCATGTGGCCAGTTTTCTAGGGACAGATCAGCCTCTCCCAAGAATTTGGGTTCACCAGAGTGAGCGTGCCCACAAGTCTGCAGAGTGTACGGCCAGGCCTCTGAAGAGAGAACTGCTGGAAGATTTGCCCCTTTTCCAAAGCGCTAATTCCATAGTTGAGAGCTCGTCTCCTGGGGACTCAGCTTGAGTCTCAAGGAGCACATCCCCTTTGACACTGCTGGCAACTCGAGGTGCTGTGGGTCATTTTCTTGCCTTTGAGGAGTGCAAGGGAAATGCTACAATATGTCCCTTCACATGAACCACCAATCCTTATCTGGAGAACTCTCCGAGATGACAGGGATGGGAGGGAGATGTTTCTGGGGCACGCTTTCACCTGCACATCTCTCAGGTGAGTCAAACATTTGACCCCCAAAAGTTGAGTATGATGGTGAGAGTTCAGGCTGGGAGATAGAGTGTCTGGGTTCAAATCAAGAGACTGCACATCTCAACTCCCAAGGTTCTCCTGCATAAAAACCAAGCCAAGCAGTTTATCACTTCCCTGCTGAGTATCCTACTGAGGCCAGCTAAACTCATTCTTTGCTGATGACAACGTTGCTTGTACCAAATGGCTTTGCCATGTAGCCCTTAGCAATGGCCAGAAGGGCTGCTCATCAAACCGCAGAGCAGGGCTTCTGGCGCACATGTTAAGAAGGGGGCTATTCACAACAAGGTCAGTAGTTCAGAACCCACTAGCTGTTTCTCTGGAGAAAAACTGTGGCTGTGTGCTTCCATAAAGATGCCCAGCCATGGAACCCCCCTGGAGAGGGCCATGATGAGCTGGAGTGAGCTCTACAGGAGTGGGATTTTTTACTGTGGATGTAATCCCACCTGGGCAGAGATTTTCTTTGTGACATTAAAGAGGTTGTACCTTACACCAAACACTTGGCTGATACAAAAGGATTCAATTCAACACTGAAGCAAACCAACTCCAAGGGAAGAAGGCAGCTGCCATGCAGAGAGCTCCAAGGACCACCAACCATGGAGGTTATTGAAGCCAAAACAAGAATACCGCCCACCAGCCCTCAGCCCCCAGGGATGGACAAAGAGAGCCTGCCCATCAAGCTGGTGCACTGGCATGATGCTGTCAGCCTCCGGTGCTGTGAGAACATTGACTTTGGTGTGTTAAAGGCACCCACTTGCGGTATGTTTGTGATGTCAGCGTGTGGAAACTATGGCAAGCCCCCCTCCCTGCCTCACAGCAGCAAAGCCTCGGCATTAAAACCCCGTGCCTTCTGTGGCGCTTGCCAGCTGTGAGAGGGCAGGAAATGCCCTTGGCTTTTCTGCTCCTTGTTGCGACCTCCCGCTGAGGCAGGGAGCAGAGGATGTGAGGTTGGAATCTGTTTTGTTTCATCACTACCCTTTGTCATCTCTCTGAACACTGTCATGTGCTCCTCACCAGTGCTTCGCCCTCTCTATCACCAAGCCATGTGCTCTTTAAAACATGCACACACACACACACACACACACACACACACACACACACCTAATGTTCACATTTTGAGGCACATTTGTCTTTAATTCACTAATAATAACCATAATTATTCAAAGCCACTTTACCATCTGAAAAGAAATCTCTATGCATACACTTAGATCATGGATGCCAACTGCCTTCTTAAGAACATTTCCCAATGAAATATTCAGCAGCGATTATATTAAGCCTGAAGCTGTTCATCCAGTTTGTGTTAATCAAAACAAAAACAAGAGACGAAGGGATCCAAAAGGACATGTAAGATCATAGACTGAAAGTAGCCCCATCGAGCACCAAAGGCTTGTCCAGAAGGGCAGAGCCACAGGTAAAAGCTACGTCTCTCTGGAGTTGCTGGCATTTAACTAGATGCAAAATGTCAACGCAGGAAATGGCTTGCCCAATGCAAATACTAACAAGGGAGGCATGTATTCCTGTGTAAATGGAGCTTTAGCCAATCCGGGCCTTCAGGATCCAGCTCCCATCGCAGCATCCACGGGAAGCACCAGGGGAATGTTCCGTTTGCTTATTTTCCCTCTCTTTGCTAAGAAGAAAAAGAGCCTTTGTGGCCTAGTGGCTACAAGTTGGGCTGCTAATTGCTATATCAGCAGTTTGAAACTACCAGCTGCTTTGTGGGAGAAAGACAAGGCATTCTGCTCCCATAAAGAGTTCGAGTCTCAGACACTCACAGGGGCAGTTCTACGCTGCCCTATAAGTTGGCTGTGAGTCAGCATGGATTCGATGGCAGTGAGTTTTCTAAGAGTAAGAAGTATCTAGGGGTGTAAACAGTTAATGAGCTCTGCTATTAAGGGAAAAGTTGTCATTCCCAACCCACTTAGAGGAGCTGTGAAAGAGAAGCCTGGCAATCTTCTTCAGAATCCTCGGCCATTGAAAAGTTTATAGAATGTATTGACCTTGGTTGTTAAATAGATCCAGGTATATGGTGGAGCATACAGGGACCAATGTCAAAAATCTCTGAGACAGATGCAAAAACTGTGAGGGAATGAGTTGTTGAGCCTGGGGGATCAGGACCATCGTCTCTGGGATTTTCAAAGTTCCTGAGCAATCAGGAAAGGGGCAACAGTTGGTCTCTCCACATCCAGAGGACAGCAGAAGAGGAGAACTGATTGGGCACAATGAATCAATGACTAGTGACTCAAGCAACGATCACCCTCCACCACTGGAGACCAGAAGAACTAGATGGTGCCTAGCTCTCACTATCGACTGCTATGAAAGAGATCACATTAGAAGGGCTTGAGTAGAGTAGAAGGGAAATGTGGGGCAAAACTCAAAATCATGATAAAATACCAAGCTTACTGTTGGGAAAAAGGCTGGTGAAATTGCAAGACTATGGTGCTTAGTTACCCTGCAGGTCTGGAACTGAACTCATCATGGCTCGATGTTCAACCAAACAATAGACAGGTCTATAATGGGAACAATGACATTAGAGACATACAAATACCGTAGAATAATAGATCACATGAGATCAAAAGACAGCATTCCCCCAAGAACGAAGTTCAAAAAAGTTGAGAATGAAGGAAGCTTGGAGACAAGAAACAAGAAGATGTGGGGGAAGTGATGGTACATTGTGGGAATTGCTATCAATGACATGAAACAAAATGTGTATGCGTTGCTCAATGGACAGCTGAGCTGCTCTTTAACCTTCACCCAAATCACAATAAAAATGCTTTTAATCAAAGAAAACTTCATGGTTCACTTCTACTCTGACACACACGGGGTGATGAGGAAATAGTGTCAACCGGTTTGCTGTGGTCCAACCACCAGACATGTGCTTATGGGAGAAAGAGCATGCTGATGCTGGCAATACCGAGCAGGACCAAGATGGTTTTATTTGCCTGCATCATGAAGATGGTAGCCCTGGTGGTGAGATGATTCAGAGCTCAAGTGCCAACCAAGAAGCCACCCAGTTTAAACTCACCCAGCCCTACTGAAGGAGATTTCCCTCCTCAAAGGTGTTGTTGGTTGTTATGTGCCATTGAGGCGATTCTGACTCCCTGTGACGGGAAGGAAAGGCACACTGTGCTATAGTGTAAGGGTTTTCAGCGGCTACTTCCTCTGAAGTGGGCAGTGGAACCCTTCCTTGTATTCTGTTCATAGCCTGGAAGTTTCCCTGACACCTCTTCACTTGAGGTAACCCTGCTGGCATTTGAAATACCAGTCACGTGGCTTCCAGCATCACAGTAACACACAACTCACCACAGCACCACAAATGGACAGACAACAACAGGACAGGAGTCTTCATGGGAGCAGGCAGTCACGTCTTCACTCTCTCGATGGGGATCAGTGAGTTCAAACTGCCAGTCTCTCTGTTACAGCCGCACATGCAACCACTGTGCTGCTAGGTAAATTTCCTTAAAATTCTGCCTAGAAAAATCTGTGGAACAGTTCTTCTCTGTCACAGAGGGTCACTGTGAGCCAGGATGGGCTCTGAGACACACAAATGCAACACCATGAAGCCACCTTACTCTGTCCTGCTCTTATTTAACTCTATTCTTTTCTGAGCTATCTTTTCCATATATTCAGAAGAGACTGGCACTGAGAAGTGTTAATTCCACCAAGGCCAGGAAGGAGATCAAAGAGTCACAAAGGACTATCTCTTTGCTCTCATGCCACTGCACTAAGGAGGCTTGGGTGGCAGCTGGAAGCTGCACATTTCACTCCCTGTCCCTACACTCTTGGCTGAGTCTCCTCAGAGTGAGACTGCCCCTTTACCCAGCTCACTGCATTGGCTGTCTTGCTCTGAAAAGAGAATTCGCACATGTGAGTCTGACTGGGTGACAGATGGGAATCTTAATGCTGCTCTTTGGAATATGAAAGGCCTCGGATCAGAGTGCTGCAGGGGAGTGATGTCTGCAGAAGACCTGCTGGTGTCCCAGTTAGAAAGAAGCCTTCCCCTTTGCCTCAGAGGTGCGTTCACTGTGGGTGGCAAGTCAGATCCTTGGGCTGGCACTCTCAGTAAACAGATCATATGGGCAACTTGAGAAGTGCTTGCTCACTGACCCAGCTCCCCAAGGATGTAAATATACCAACCAGGATGACTAAGGACACCAGTGCCAAGAATGATCACGTTCTTTGCATGTGTACAAATGAGGTGGGCAGCCACCTTCGCTGATGGTGGCTGCACAGTGTCTGGAATCACACCTGGCTAGGTGGACCATTGAAAGAGTTGGTGACATGATAATAGGGAGTACACCCCCTTGCCAGTAAAGCTGAGGAAATGGCATTTGAGGAAGCAGGGGCAGCCGGGTCGCCAGCATGAAGTCAGCGAGAATGTTGCTTGTGCCTCCTTTGTTCACTGGTGGCTGCTGGCATCTGGGTAGTGAGGACACCATGGCTACTGCCAGAATTCTCCACGGTCCCTGGTTCCACTCTCAAGTCGCTGGCTTCATCACTACCACTGCCATTGAGTTGATTCTGACTCACAGCAACCCGAAAGGACAGAGTAGAACTGCGGCTGGTGGGCCTGGTGGGCTGTGGATCATTATGAGAGCATTTCTATCTCGCAGTAGCTAAAGGGTCCAAAATGTTGGCCTTACGGTTAGCAGCCCAACATAACCCACTTGGTCATGAACCCTTGCCAACTGATCCAGGGAGTCCATTCCCAAGTGCATATCTAAAAGAATGAAAGACGAGTACCCAAATGGATGCTGCACTAATCACTATGGGCAAAAGGTAAACAATAAGCCAACAATACCCATCAGTAGAAGAATAGAGAAAATATGATCTACACAGAGTGGGATATACATATAGTCTGCCACAAGAAACCTAAGGCCTTTGATTCGGACAGACTCTGTAACACAGGTGAACGCAAGACATGAATTGAAAGACGCCAAACACCAAATGCCATGTATTGTGAGTCCATTTAGAGCAAAAATGCTGGACAGGTAAATCCCGTAGAGCCATAGAGTAGATTGGTGGTTTCCCAGGGTGGGGTGGGAGGGGCAATGGGGAATGACTGCTTAATGGCTGCAGGGTCGATGAAAATGTTCTGGAACTGGATGGTGGGAAGCTTTCACAGTGTCCTTAAAACTACTCTTAAAAAGGGGAGAGAAAGAATCTGCAGAAAGCACAGTTCTGATTGACTCACATGAATGCGGTCACCAAGAATTGGAATCCACTAGAATTGGAATGGCAGCTAGACTATTGTTTCCTTGGGAGGTGCCTCCAGGAAGGACCAGTAGAGAAGGGTAATACTGATAGAGCAAAGGGAAGGGGCCGATAAAGAAATGTCATTGAGTAGGTTCCCAGAGACAGTATAAATCCTCTTGTAGTTGTCCCACCCAAAGGCTGAGGGAACTGGAGTGTGGCTCCACCTATCCCCATGTGTCATTGGTTAAAGTGGCATTAGGTCCTGGAGGATGTCAACTCCCCTGTCTGCTCAATGACTGTTCCCTGTGTGGGGAGTTACATGTGCTTCCTGTGAGACCATTGGCATTTATGGGAGTGTTGGGTGCCAAGTGCTAATACATGGGCACATTAGCAGCTGCTACAGCAAGTGCTGTACATTTTTAGCTGCTTGAGTGACAGGTGGGCCCTACCTCCTGCCTATATTTAGTGGTAGGGAGTTCAGATGGGGGCATCTGAAAAATAATAAGGCCCTATTCTTTGCAAATAGACATTATTATTATTTTAATCTGTCCCAATCCCTTTCTTATCTGTCCCTGTGAACTACCTCACTGGCTGAAACATCAGTTCCCTGGGGAAGACACCACATTTCAATATGGTCACAAGGCTGTTTTCATTGGCCCAGTGGAGACACTGACATAAGATGGGTCAACTAGACGCTTTTTCTGGAGCATTTCCAAACAAAAAACAAAAAAGATAGTCCCGCTTTTGCAAGTGGCCTGGCATCTAAGAAGCATAATTCAGAAGCACATGTCCCGCCATGTGGAGGAGGTGGTCTATGTTGTGAGATTACAGCATGTGCCCTGAGAGACAGACACAAAGAACACAGGAACATGCCAGTGGTGGTCAGGAACCATCGACAGAGCCAGCTGTCCTCTTGTTCTCCCCACCTTTCCATTTTCCTAGGATTCTCTCTTCCAAGTATTGGTCTCTTTGCCTGTTTACAACCAAAGGAGCCCCAAATAAGATCCATATCATAGAAATAGAAGGAGTAAGTTGGATGGAGACTGCAGTTCATACTCCCCGGAAGCTATTCAGACTCCCTGGAAGAAGGAGACACTGTGATGGAATTAGCTCTGGATTCCTGACATTTATTGAGGAATGCTCAGGGAATAAGCACCTGTGGGGGGAATCAAGGAAGGGCACAAGAGGGAAATCTCAACAGAGGTCTCAGCCCTGCCTATGGAGAGTGTCATAGTCAGTGTTCCCTAGAGAAACCAAACCAGTTATATAGCTGTAACTGGAGATATCGATATATCCACCAGGGCTCCTATGATTAACCACTGCACCGGCCACTCATTGCCATCAAGGTGGACTCAAAGTGACTGTGTAAAACAGTATAGAACTGACCTTTTGGGCGTTGGAGACTGTAACTCTTCAGGAGATTACGAAGCTTCATCTTTCCCTCAAGGAGCCCTTGGTGTTTTCAAACTGATGTCCTTGCTGTTGGATGCCCAATGGGCCACCCACTACGACACCAGAGCCCCAGAGAGTGAGGCTTATTTCTAGGAATTGGCTCACATAGGGGAATGGCAAGTTCCAAATTCATAGGTCAGGCAACAGCCTAAAGAGCTCTGTAGATGTTCATCCTAAAATCCATAGGTTAGGTGATGGGAAAAGACAAGAATAAGAATGGTCAGAACACACCATAGGGTGCGCTGAAGGCCTTTGGCTGATAGGTTTACCCCTTCCCACATTATGGAAGGTATTCTATTTTGCTTGAGACCTACTCCTTCATAAGAGCAAATAGATGAGGTGAACAAGCGGCCATCTAGCTCAGAAGCAATAAAGCCCATCTGGAAGAAGCACACCAGCCGGTGCGATCATGAGTTGCCAAAGGGACCAGGTATAAGGCATCATGCAAAAAAAATAAGAATATATATATATATGTGTGTGTGTGTGTGTGTGTGTGTATGGATATATATACCATAGAGAATGAAGGGGGAAGTGCAGAGTGGAGACCAGAGGCCCAAATGTCGACCACTGGAGATCCCCTCATAGAGGGCTTTAGGAGATGTAGTACCAATGAAGAACACAGCTTTCCCCCAGATCCTGGATGCTTCCTCTCCCCAACTACCAGGATCCAAATTCTACCTTGCAGGACTGGATAGGGCAGAGGCTGTACACTGGTGAATATGGGAGCTGGAGGCACAGGGAATCCAGGGTGGATGATACCTTCAGGACCAGGGGTGTGAGGGGTGATACTGGGAGAGTGGAGGGTGAGTGGGTTGGAAAGGAGGAACTGATTACAAGGATCCACATGTGACCTCCTCCCTGGGAGATGGACGCAGAGAAGGGGGGAAGGGAGACTCCGGAAAGGGCAAGAGATGACAAAATAACAATCTGTGGATTATCAAGAGCTCATGAGGGAGGGGGAGCGGGGACAAAAAAAGAGGACCTGATGTGGAGGGCTTAAGTGGAGAGCAAATGCTTTGAGAGTGATTAGGGCAAAGAATGTACAGATGTGCTTTATGAAATTGATGTATGTATATGTATGGATTGTGATAAGAGTTGTATGAGCCCCTAATAAAATGTTTAAAAAACAAGAGCAAATAGATGAATGCTTGTTTGACAAAAAAACTGGGCACCATAGCCTCGCCACATTGATATGCAAAAGGAGCCATCACAGGGAGCTCTGTAACTGGGTCCTGGCCAAGTGGTGACCAGTAGCCTGGGACTTTGTAGCCTAATACATTGCAGCGAATTGCTTACTAGTTCTCCTCTAGCTATAGTCTTTGTAACTCCTACCAATGACAGGGTGGAACTATGCCACCGAGGGAAGTAGATAGCATGCTAATAATATCAGTAAAGTGCATGGCATCCTCGAAGAGGTGAGACCATTCAAATAAGACCTGTAGACCCCTAATGTGGGGATTGGTCGGTATGGTCATCCTGGGTGAGTTAACTCAGAAACAGAAAGTGGTGTTTCAAGAGCACCGAGAAAGACGAGCCAGCAGTGGAGTGTGCTCTTTGGACCCAGGATTATTACTCTGAGCACCACCTCTGTCCAGGAGACAGAGATCCCTGACACTGGATGCATCAGGAGACAATGAAAAACAGTGGCAGATAAATAGCTCATGGAAGCAGAGGCAGCAGCACCAAGACCCCAGAACAGGGAGCTTGCCAGCACACAGAATGAGAAAGCTGAGTGTCTTTGGGCCAAGGCTTCCAGACAAAGCGGGCTGCCTCAACGCACTTATCAGCAGAGCTGAAAGAACTTTGTACACGGTCCCAAGCAGAGCAGAGGTCAAGGAGCTGCAGGGCAGAGGCCAAGGACCAGAAAAAGTTCTGCCTCTGGACACCACTGGGAAGAGACTGTCCTGACTGAAGAACTATATCCCCAGTCATTTCTGATCCTGAATTGTCACCTGCTAGGTCCCCAATTAACCCCAGAAACATAAGTATTGTTTGCGAGTTCTGTGTGGCCATTGCCACTTAAGGATTATCAAACCCAGCAGAGAAGAAGAGAGTGTCATGGTAGGGATGGTTGGTGTCAGAAACTGTGAAAAGAAAGGTGGGTGGAGGCATTTTGAGCTCTGTCTCATAGGAATCAGCCTTCGGCTGTTTATCTTGATTTTCCTCCATTGCCTTTTGTGAAGTTACAGGGGGGTCAAATGCCTCCACTATGCCATTTATACCCCTACATTGACAAGTCGTTGGATGAAGGTTAGTTTGGGGAAGGAGCAGACCTTGGATGAGCTCTCATCAGCTGAGGCAATCCTGATAGGGGCCAGACAGCTGGGACCTTTTCTATCAGTGGCTCTCTCAGCAGCTGGGGAAATCAGTCTCTTGGCCCTGAGAGGAATCTGGGTGACACACTCATCTATGACAATACCCTGAAGAACAAGCTCCCACAAAAACCTGGCTGAGAACTCTCGCCTAGAACACAGGAGTGCATGCCTAGCTAATAATAGCCATTTACTGAAGGCCCTATGATTGGAACTGTGCTTCATTTACAGATGGAAAACTAGAGGAAGGGATTTAAGGTGGCTAAGTTAATAAGTGACAGAGACAAGATTCAAATACAAGTTTGAAGCTGGTACTGTTAACCTTTTTTCCAGGGCTGGGTTTTAGATGATGCAAATGAGACACTTGTCAGGCACACAAGGTAAAGAGGCCTTCCCTCTCCAGTGTGACTTTCCCCATAAGTCTGAATCATGGGCCTGGTGTGTCTTATTTGCCTTCCCTGAGTCTCAGAACCTGATCTAGGCTGATTTGCTATTTGGAGGAATAAGCCAGAATGCTCAAGTACTCTGAGTCAAGACCCAATCTCCCCTGGAATTGTTCAGTGGGACTTACCAGCCTCTTCCTTCGTGTTTCACTTTTCTAGAAACCTCCATGGAGGACTAGCTCTCATGAAGAGAGCTTCAAAAAGCTCATGGCAAAATTCCATTATTTTTTCGTATCATTTTTCCACACGCTTTTGGAAGCTCCCTCTTCATCCCCTTCCACAGTCTTTCTCAAGGAAAGAGATTGTTGCTGGTTGATGTCAGATGTCCCTGAGTCTGTTTTCTACTCAGAATGCTCTGCACAAACTCTATCAACAAATGACTTAGAGTCAAACGTGCTGTGTGTCTTTAAGTTGATGTCAGCTCATAGTGACCCTACAGGACAGAGTAGAACTGCCCCCAAAGGTGTCCTAGGCTGAGATTGTTATGGGACCAGCTCATCAGGACTTTTCCCTTTTAGAGCCCATGGGTAGGTTCAAACTACCAGCCTTTTGTTTAGCCACCCAGTCCTTAGCCATTGTACCACCAGGGCTCTTTAAAACAGGGATTAGGTTGATTAATTTTAAAATCTCCAGGAACATTTGAAAGCTGCTTCCCAGAACACCCTTCCCCAGATTGTTGATTAAGATGGGCATTTGGGGACTCATTTCTTTCTCATTTGTGTAAGTGCACTCTATGAGAGGGGTTTCCCTTCATAGATAGGTGATCACATACTATTTTTCCAAATTGAACCACTCTTGGTGGTATATTGGGTTAAGAGTTGGGCTTCTGCTAATGGCAAAGTTAATGGTTCAAACCCACCAGCTACTCCTTGGGAGAAAGATGAGGGTTTTCTGCTCCAGTAAAGATGTGCAGTTCTGAAAATCAGCAGAGCCAGTCTATTGTGCCACATATGAGGTCAACCCCATGGCAGTGGATTTGGTTTTGGTTTGGGTCTGTGGGGGAAGTCCTTAAGTCATTCTTTAGTCACATGGAGGAGTCCCTGGGTGGTGCAGTTGGTTAACATACTGGGCTACTAACTCATAGGTTGGAGCTTCAAGCCCAACCAGAAGTGTCTCTGAAGAAAGGCCTGGTGCTGCATTTCAAACAACAACAACAAAATCAGTTATAGAAAACAACAGAATGTCGTTCTACTCTGGCCCAAAGGAGTCCCTATGAATCAGAGTTAACTTCATGGCAACTGGCATGGGTTTGGTCCATGGGAAAAAAGAACCCTTCATAATTGCCTCTATGCCCAATAGTTCCTTTCCTGTATCCCTAGACCACCCCAGCACCCTCAGCATCTTGCCTTATAATTGCCACGGGTCCGTCTCTCTTCCCAATGGGCCAGGCCGTGATGCAGCCCCTGCCGACACAGAGGGATTGTGCAGTCCCTGCATGATCTACAGTCCTCATGACATATATCTTGAATGAAGATTAAGTGATCCTCTCTAGAGCTTAGCTCAGGTGAATTCACTACCTCAGCTGGAACCGAAGTGGTGCCACACCAATATCTGTTTTTAAAAGATAGAAGGGCATTCCTAATCTTTGTGGAGAAACAGAGAGGATTTAGTGAAATGTTTCTGTAGTTGAGGCTAGAGATGATCTGTTGACATGGTCTAAAAGGCTGTAGGTGGTTTAATGTCTCTCGGTACCATCAATTTTGTTTTGTCCTGACTTAGCAAATTGGTTGGGATTTCGGCTTACTGACAAGGACCTTCAGAAAGAATGTGGTTGCAGGAGCAAGTTTAAGAAAGGAAAGAGCTTTGAAGCAGCCCTCACTGAGTGCCAATCCAAAACTCTGTAACCCAGCACCTCAGAGGGCTTGACCTGGGATGGACTATGGCAGCAGCACCATGAGCCACTTCCTCCAGTGGCCCTGACTGAAGGCTCAGAACCTGCCTCTGATTGGCAGCTGAGAGATACTAGGACCGTCACCTGCCACATCGCCTGTATTTCTCCTGGCAGTAAGAAATCCCCAAAGTACACTATGTTCGGGCAATCGTTCCAGCCTACAAGCAGTTGTTGCTTATCTCTGTTAGCTTTGTGCAGGGGAACAATCAGGTTTTGAAATTGAAAGACTTGCATGCATGTGACCCATGAGGTTAAGAGCCCAACACATAACCACTATATTACCAGGGTTCCTTCCTCTTGAAGGATAGGTAAGCAACAAAAGGATCATTTCTCTTAAAACCTCTGATCTAGAGTGGCACACAACTCCTTCCACTTTTATTCTATTGGCCAAGCCCTTCACTGGCAGGGCAGGGAAGTTTACTTTCCTTGGATGACTAGGAAGTGAGTGAAATTTTGTCATCTCATACAAAGGGAAAAGGGAAACATGCTCTATGATCAAATAAGTTTTAAAAAAAGTCCAAATATTCATAGAATCTGCCGAGTGTGGCAAAAGCATGAGCACTCCCATTGTAGAAGAAACACTGCTCTCGGAAACCACACTGTGCCTGGCAAGGGAGGCTGGGAGGATTTATGCTTGCTCACTTTGGCCGAGTCATTAAGCAAGGCTGATCAGTAGAAAAGGAAATCGGGTTTGGTGCGGGGATGTGTCATTGGATATGCAGGCGATTCTCCTTGAGATGTATTGGCCCACAACTTTGGACTCACATACAGCAGTGACCATGAAGATGGCATCGGACCTGGCGACATTTCATTTTCGTATATAGAAAGTTGACACAAGCATCTCCTGGTGGTGTAGTGGGTTACACATTGTGTCCCTAACCTTAAACTCAGCAGTTCGAAAACAGCAGCACTCAGTGAGGGAAAGATGAGGCTTTCTACTCCTGTCAAGAGTTACAGGCTCAGAAACTCATGGGGGCAATTCTCCCCTGTCCTACAAGGTCGCTATGCATCAGCAGTGACTCGATGGCAGGGAGATTAAGTTGATATTACCTATTTTAGAAAACGGTCCTGGTTATTCAATTAAGTAAGGCAGGTGCAGCCCTGTCACACAGGGTTTGTTTAGATAGCACAGTAGTGTCCACTCACTCATTAGCTCAGTGCGTCTGGAACCCCAATGTGTATTTCCACATGGGACAAGTCAGGTTGAAGACACTGGGGATTCGTGCTTTGTTGAGCAAGCCCTGGAATTGCAAGAGTTCTAAAAGGAGGTCAAAGTTCCTGTTTTTATAACTCTCTCTCTCTCTCACACACACACACACACACACACACACACACACACACACACACACAGAAAGTGGTGAACTTCACAGAACGTAGTGGGGACTTCAAAGAAAGGGGGGTTGATAGCCGTGAACAGGGTTGGGATGGGTCTTGTTCTATCCATTTGAAAGTCTCTAGGCTAAACAGAAATGTCCTGGTGGTATAGTAGGTTCGGTGTTGGCCTGCTAACCACGAGGTCAGCAGTTCTGAATCCACCAGTTCCTCCATGGAAAAAAGATGGGGCTTTCTATTTGAGTAAAGAATTATAGTCTCAGAAACTCATTGGGGCATGTTTATTCTTCCCTACAGGGGCGCTGCGAGTCAGAATGAACTCAGTACAGTATGCAAAGAACAAGCTGTACTAATACCATTCCAGAGAGACAGTGGTGTTCCAGGGACATTGGTTTTGCCTGGCCCCTGACCCTGAGGAAACAGGAGGTCTTCAGGTCCTCTCCTGCTGCTCTTCTTTACCATCCTCCCATATCCTCCTCTGCACTCCCAAGTGGTGGGCATGATTTATACACACAGGAATCCACTTACTCCTTTGGAAAAGTGGTTTACTTCACCCAAAAATTCGGAGAACTGTGTCGTCTCCCTTTCAAAGTAAATTATACGATGAACATACAATATTAATTGCAGGCATGTGGATTCTTAATCCTCAAGTTCCCATGAAACCCTGCTTTCCATGGCAAATCAGCCCGCCATTTCAGCACGCCAGTATTGCCAGGAGAAAGGAGCCTCAGCAGCCACCACTGCTCCGCAGCCTGCTTTTCACGGTCACGTGGGGATGTCAGAGTGCCCCACACCTCGTGCACTTGACTCAGTGCTTGCTTGCAGGGGTTGCATTTCGTTAGAGCCCAACAACTTCCGAGCATTGGCAAATTCCCTCAACCAAAGGTGGGCAGCGGCCTCATAATGTCACCAGTCATTAACCACCAGCAGGGTTGCGTTATGCTCGTCAGTGCTGTCATGTGCAAGGGGAAAGACAATTCCCACAGGCTGCCAGCTGTGTTTGGGGAGGGAATGCCAGGTGGGGAAGCTGGGGGTCCTCACCCCAGCAGCCACAGTTCCTGGCTCCAGGCCCTGCCCCAGGCTGTGCCAGGACGAAGAGCCTGGACTCTCAGAGACTCCATAGCTCGATTTCCACTCAGGTTGTGTTGTGTTGATCATTCCTTCCCTAGGCTGCCACCCATCTGTCAGTTTGTCATCATGTTGTCATTTGTCTCTAGCTGTGATTGTTGTAAGTGGTGTCACCAGCTATGATTATAACCAGAGCAAGCCACTCTGGACACGCTTCACCAGAGCATCCAAGCTAGGACACACTGGGAAGAAAGATCTGATGATGTACTACTGAAAATGAGTCCATGGAACCCTATGGATCAAAAGAGAATACCGTCCAAACAAGTACTGGAAGAGGAGCACCCTAGGTGGGAATACACTCACACTATTCAGTGGGAGGACTCCCTGGGTAGTGTTTGACTAGCACCCAGGAGGTCGGCAGTTAAATCCCACCCAGAATCCAAGAGGTGCCTAAGGAAGGTAGGCCTGAAAATCTGCTTCCGAAAGGTCACAGCCTTAAAAACCCTATGGAACAGTTCTACTCTGAAATGCATGGGGGTCGCTATGAGTCAAAATGGACCGAAAAGCAGCTAATAACAACAACACTGTATAAAGAACAACACTGCAAGTCCTTAGGACAAAATACACAGCAGGCACAATAGCCTCGACCCCACAGTATAGGGCAACTTATTTTCCTTTGTACCAGAGACCGGAACTGTACAACGGAATGAAACCCTGCCTGCTCTTGTGTCATCACCACAGTCGTTGGTCCATGTTGAGCCCATTGCTGTAGCCACTGTGGACATCCATCTTATCAAGGGTCTTCTTCCCTCTTGCTGCCCCTGTACTTTAACAAGCATTATGTCCTTTCTTAAGAACCAGTCTCTCCTGATAGCATGTCCAATGGATGTGAGATGAAGACTTGCCATCCTCACTTCTAAGGGGCATTCTGGCCGTGCTTCCTCCAAGAGGGATTTGCTTGTTCTTCTGACAGCCCAGACGACTTTCGGTGTTGTTTGCACATCATTCACATGCATTGATTCTTCTTCAGTTTTCCTTACTCACTGTCCAGCTCTCACATGCATATTGACCATTGAAACTACTTACCTTGAATTCAGAGCTTAGGGTACACTACCCAAAGCCACATACCTTGTGAGCGGCTGAAACATGTCTGCTGCCAGGATCTGTCCAATTTATTTTATTGAAACATCATACTCAAAAGGTGCTTTAGGCAAACATATTTTGTCTTTTGACTACATGTCCCAATAATATAACCAGGCTCAGACCCTCACATTGTAATGATTCAGCTATATGTCTGAGAGGTAAAAAGACCGCCAACCATATAACTGATGGGAGAATAGGTACTGACTGTCACCTGCAATGCCATTCCTTCAACAAATATGTATTGAGTGTTATTCAAATGACAACATTTTGCAAAGCTTTAAGACGACCCAGATGTAGAGAACACAGTCCCTGCTCACAGGAGACTCACAGATACTGCATCAGGGCATTCAGATCAGGGACACCACAGATAGATGCTGAAAGTAAAATAATAAAAAATAGCAACCACGCACGGAATCCAGGACAGATAAAATCCTCAGGAACAGTAATGGGAGTAGCGATACTGTGGTAGCTTTTTAATCTCCCATCATCTTGCATAGGGGTGGAGTCCAGGCTGTCACTCAGGCCATAGCCAGTGAGGTCTCAATGTGGGCATGGCCTTCTCTTGAGGATTCTGGCAACTCCTGTATTCTTTCCTGGGGGTTAGAGACATCCATGACTTGATATTCCTGCTGACAAGATACATGGATCTACATTGACGGGAGCCAGAGCCTTGAACAGGAGGAGTCATGTGGAGACCCATGCCACTTTCCACCTCCACTGGGTCCATAAGACATTCCACCGATTGCCCTGTGATCTTCCAGCACTTGGTGTCATTGCATGTGTTGCATAAGTCTGAAAAAAATGTACACACTGTTATTGGATATATGGGTTAATTTCATACTTATGGACGTGGTCTGAACTGGGCTGGGATGTTTTCTTAATATAAAATTATTCTTCTATATAAAGCTTTTTTAAGACACATGAGTGTTTATGAAAGTGCTTCTCTAGTCAACTCGAACTGACTCAGATACTATGAGGGCACAGGGTGACTGTGTAGGGAAGGGGAGGAAAAGGGAACTGATAACAATGGAACACACACACACACAGCCTAGGGGCCGAATAACAGAAATATGAGTAGAGGGACACAGAAGACGGTGTGTATAAAGATATTAATTTATATATAATTTAGTAAGGGTGTGAGGGTTGAGGAAAGAGGGAAAAACAGGAGCTGATACCAAAGGGGTCAAGTAGAATGATAGTGTTTAGAAAATGATGGAGACAGCATATGTACAAACTCGCTTGATCTAATTGATTTATGGATTGTTATATTATCTGTCAGAGCCCCCATTAAAATGTGTTCTTTTTTCGATAACAACATAAACTCACTGCCACAGAGTCAATTTTGACTCAGTATAGAACACCCCCTGTGGTTTCCTCGCTTGCTATTCTTTAAGGAAACAGAAAGCCTTTTCTTTCCCCTGCAGAGTGGCTGGTGGTTTCAACTATTGACTTTGAGGTTAGCAGGCACCATAGCACCATGATTCCTAAGGATGCTGATAGAAAGGGAGAACCTTGTGGAACATAATTTAAAATTCTTTAATTATCTAGACTTACTTAACTGGAAGAGTCCCAGAGACTATGACCCTGAGTTACTCTTCAAACCTTGAATTGAAACTGTCCCCTGAAGTCATCTTTAAACTAAATAACAATTTAGCTCTTAAAGGATTGCATCCTTGAGTATTGCAGTCTTTAAAAAATCAGCACAAAACTAAATGGGCTACAGATAATTCAAAATATATGTGAGAGGGTTGTGGCAGAGAGATTAAGTAAAAAGAAAGGAATAGAATAGAATAGAAAGAACAAGAATGTTAATTCAATATGAAGAGTGTGACCAATGTCACTGAACATTGTGTCCAGAAAGGGTTGAAATGGAACAGATTTTGCTTTGTATGTTTTCACATATCAAAATTAAATATTAGTAGAAAAAGAGAGAGACTCGCATCTGTTTGAGGCAGACTACCAAATACTGGGTTATATATAATGCTAAGTATTGAATATTATCCCATTTTCATATGGCAAGTATGGAAAGCCAAGGATGGAGTGAGGCATTCACAGGGGAGATGGCATTTGAATGATCCAGGAAAATGGCTAAAGAAGATGCTCATTCCCGAGTGTTTCCACTGGGTTTGCAAACACATCAGCAAATGAATGTCAAATAACCCGTCTCACCCTCTAACTCAGAGCTGTGCAACCGAACTCTCTTCTATGATGAAAATGTTCCAGAGCAGTGATTCTCAACCTGTGAGTCGCGACCCCCATGGGGGGTGGGTCGAACAATGCTTTCACAGGGGTCATCCGATTCATCACAGTAGCAATATTATAGTTATGAAGTAGCAACAAAAATAATTTTATTTTTGGGGGGGAGCACCACACATGAGAAAATATATGAAAGTGTCACAACATTAGGAAGGTTGAGAACCACTGTTCTAAAGGCATGACACCAATCTGGTAGCTACTACATTTTATCAGGAAAGACCAGTCCATGGAAAGGGACATCATGCTCGGTAAAACTGAAGGTCCTCAAGAAAAGAGACTGACCATCAAGGAGATGGGCTGACACCATGGCTGCAACAATGGACTCCAACCTAACAACCATGGCGAGATTTGGCACAAGATCAGGCAGTGTCCTCAAAGTAACATCCTTGATCTTCAGTCTTTTTAAGAGATCTGTTGTAGCACATTTAGCCAATGCAACGTGTCGTTTGATGTCTTGACTGATGCTTCCTTGAGCATTGATCTGGCTTAGGGTTTAAAAATTCCCCTTGGCTTCTCAATCATACAGGAGGCCCACACACTGATCATCTTTCCTCATTACACAGAGTGTCATGCCCCACTCACATTGGTCTCCTTGTTGTACCAGGAAGAAGCTTGGAGAACCCAATCACAAGGCCTTTTGCACTGTCTGTCTCCTACCTGGAACACTTTCCCCACCGCCAGATGGCCACTCCTGTGTCTTCCTGCCTTATTCAAGTACTGCACTGTCAATGAGATCTTCCTTGGCTGCGATGCACTACTTGCCCCAAGTTTCCCATTCAGCTCAGTTTAGTGAGAAAAATCTCACTGCTACCTGCAGGGGGGAGCCTCGGCACTGGCATCTCAGAAAATGGAGCATAATCAGAACAGAAATGTGACCCTACCTCTCATACTAAAAGGCTGCTAACTGCAAGATCTAAACCACCACACAACCAGCCACTTCTCAGGAGAAAGGCTGAAAGTTAGTCTCAGAAACCTACAGGGGAAGTTCTACCCTGTCTTATAGTGTCATTATGAATCAGTATCAACTCTATGGCAGTAAATTTGCATTTGGGGGCGGGGCGCGTTCTAAGGAGCTCTGGGTCACATACCCTGATCAATCCAACTGGAAGCTGCATCAGCTGGCTAAGGCTTCAAAAGACTGAGTAGGTAACCCAGAGCTCATTGCTGTTGGCAGAAACTTGTGGGGGGTCAGAAGGACTTGAGGTGATGGTGTCCTTCTCAGTGGCCTCAGATAATCTTCTCCCCGGTCTGGGCATCAGCATCTTCTTTGCAAAATGGGATGATTGCATTAGAGAACCACTAAACTCCTATATACCTGAGCAACCAGGAAGCAATTGTGAATCCTGGAGAGGAGCAAAGACTATGCTGGTGGCTCTGCAAATCTTGGGAAGCCTGGATCCGATGCGGCTGGACCTGTCCACTGCGAGGCACCAAGAATCCCGAGAGCTGTAGTTCAGGTCTCCCCCTTGCCTGTGTACCATGGAAGATTTAATAAATGTTCTCCTCATGCTACCTTTAGGATCCTTGGTGGCAAAGTGGCAAAATCCCTTCATATTGGCCTGTTAACTGCAGGGTTGGCAGTTCAAACGCACCTGCTGCATTCCTGTAGAAAGGGCAGCTTTCAACTCCCACAAAGAATTGTTGTTTCACAAATCCACAAGGACAGTTGTATCCTGTAACTATGGGTCAGAACTGGCACAATAGCAGTGCGTGATTGAGCTTTAAACTACATTTGAGACTGGGGTCTATTTTGAATTCCCCTACCTGTACATTGGGTGTCATGGGAAGAAAGTAGATAGGAGAAAAAAGGGTAGGAGGCAGTGAGGGAGGAAGGTAGAATGTACTGGAGTAACATATTCTGGCAGAAAATTGTGTGTATGTGTGTGTGTGCGTGTTCTATTGTAATTCACACAGATTATGGGTGGGGGAGGGAACTGAAAAAGTAAATATCCATGAAAAAGAAAAATTTTTTTCTTTGGTGATTTTCCTTTTGTTGAGCTAAGGGATGGAGAATGTACTGCATGGGCGTGACCAGCCACTGGACCGGTGTGCTGTTAACACACCCTCCTGCCTTTGCATGCTGGGGGCCTCTCTGTAAACAGAAGTGACTTGTGACTTCGGATTTCCTGGGGCTCTAAAGAGAACCGGAGAATAGAAGTTCTAAATCGTGAATAAAGGAGAGACAAAGGGTTAATGACAGGACAGAATTTTGAAGTTTCATTGGATGAACACAGCGCCTGCATCCAACAAGCATGCCAAAGGCTGAACTCTGCCCGGAAGTAATGAATGAGCACTGCCTTTAGCCCGTGTCCTCACTCTCCCCGTCTCCTGCACTCCAAGCCAGCCTCACTAAGAGTAGTCAAAGGTGACATGGTGGTCCTTTCATCTCTCTCTGACCCCTCACGCTGCCTTCACCTCTATCCAAGTTGCTTCATCCTTCCCCCTTCTCCCTGATCTTCCTCGTGGAAAGATCTAATTCATACTAACTGGTAAAAGTCAGTTAGCACACAAGAAGGAAGACATCTCCTTCCTCAGTCTATGCTGCAGAAAAGGAAACTCGGGCTTGAGCTCATTTGCCCAACTGTCAAAGGTCCCATCACGGGCAGGGCCCTGATGTGAAAATTCAAGCAAGCAGCCCCAGAGCCAGAGCTCCCAACCCTCATCCACTGCAGTTCAAGTTCATGGGGTGAAGTGGTGAAAAGCTAACCAGAAACTGAGAGTCAATGTAGATACCCAAGGCATTCTTGCCAGGGCACTCACTCACTGCCATTGAGTCAATGCTGACTCATAACAACCCTATAGGACAGGGTAGAATTCCCCTGTGAGTTACTGAGGATGTATCTCTTTATAGGAATAGAAAGCCCCAGCTTTCCCTTGTGAGTGGCTAGTGGTTTTAAACTGTTGCACAAAGCATAACCATGGCACCATCAGGACTCCAAAACATGCCAGGGCAATCAACGGTTCTGTGAGATCTCTCAGGATAGAGATATACCTTGCTCCTTGGCTACACACGAGAAAGCATTCACCTCCAAGCCTAGTTTGTGATCCAAGTGAGTTTTATGAGAATTACAAGAAGTTTCAGGTTTATAAAGGCACCTGCAGGGCTCTTCAGAAATGTGCATCTCCTTAGAAGCTTCCCTGAAAGTCACGAGGTCTGCTCTGTGCTCCTGCCTTTTAAATTACTCCCAGAGGTGGGGCGTGCTGGTGACCCTGGTTGAACTCATTGGCTGAACTGAATTCACCTGGCCTTGTTGGGCCAATTCAGGTGCAGAACACACCCAGGTGTACCTCCCCTTCCTGGCTGGGAACCTGAGCCTCTGAGCATGCGCAGTGTACCACTCGTTCATGGGACAAAGGCTCAGACTGCTGACCATGCGTAATGGATGCCTCAGTCCCTAAGCTAAACTACCTAGCAGTTCCAAAACCCCACTGCTGTGTAGTGTTCATGAACTTTGGCAGGAACACATCCTTACCACGAAGAATCCTGGTGGCCCAATGGCTAAGCACTTGGGCTTTAGACCGCGGTCAGTAGCAATGCATGAGAACAAGGTCTTGCCATTGTAAACATTCCACCCCACTGCCATCAAACGCAAAGGACCTCTGGTGACATGGCGGGCTACTCACAGAGCTACTAAATGCAAAGTCAACAGTTCTAACCCACCAGCTTCACTGTGGGAGAAAGATGAAGCTATCTCTTCCTATAGAGACATAATATCTCAGAAACCTATAGGGAAAATTCTACCCTGCCATGGACTACTAAACGAACAACCTAATCTGTCTTGGAAGAAGTCAGGCCAGAGTGCCCTTGACAGCATATATGGCAAGATTTTGCCTCCCAAATATGTTGGACATATTGCCTGGAGAAGGACATCCTGCTTGGTAAAGTGGAGGGGCAGCACAAAAGAGGAAGGCCCTCAACGAGCTGGATTGACACCGTGGCTGCATCAATGAACTCAGGCAGAGAACAAATGTGATGATGGTGCAGGACCTGGAAGTGTTTGGTTCTGTTGTGCATAGGGTCACTTTGGGTCAGAAACCACTCAATGGCACCCGACAGCAACAACAACAAGTATATAAGATCACCATGAGTTGGAATCAACTCGACAGAAAGTGGGCTTTGGGTCTGTCATGGAACCAACCCTGGCTCATAGCGACCCAATCATGGGATTCTGAGGCTATAAATCTTCATGGGAGCAGAGGGCCTCATCTGTCTCCTGCGGAGCAGCTGGTATGTGTGAACCCCTGACTTTGCAGTTGACAGTCCAACACTTCCCTTAAAGTACCCCCCGGGGCTCCTTTGGTAACGATGACAGACTAGGAAACCCAATGGGGACATTTCTACTCTGTCACATGAAGGCATCCTGTGCAGAATGGCCTCAACGGGAACTAACACCAACCCCACCACTTTTAACACCATCCCAACCTTACAGACTGTGCTAGGCTCTTGAAGGAATTGACTTTTTGCACTCCCACTGAGCGAGCTATGAGCATGCATGCATGCCAACACGTAACTTCCGGTCCTGAACTAGGGATCAGCTGCACATGTAAGGATGTGCTTCTAATGTGGAAGGAAGTAAAGAGAGGGGATCTGGAAGCAGGAAAAGCCAGGAAGCAGGAGTCACTTAGGCAGACCCCTTTCCTAAACCAGCTTAATTAGCATATCACAGATCCTGGCTCAGAGGTGATGTTCAAAGAAGAATTGTTGACTGAATACACAAGGGAAGGAACAGAGTAAGTGAACACAGAAATGTGCTAATGACCAAATTGACTCACAGTTCCCACCCTGCTCTTCTTCTTCCAGGTTCTTCTCTAGTTGCTAATGGTATTTGCTCGACCTCTCACAAGCACAAAAGGAGCCCTGGTGGCCTAGCGGTTAGGCAGTGGGCTGCTAACCACCAAACTAGCAGTTCTAAATTAGCAGGCATTCTGAAGGAGAACAACAAGCTGTCTGCTCCTTTAAAGAATTACAGTCTTGGGAATGCACAGTGGTAGCTCTACCCTGGCCCATAGGGCTGCTCTGAGTCTGACTCGACTGGACAGCAGTGAGTATGGGTTTGGTTTGGTTTTCACAGGTACCCCGATCCGTTGGTGGTCTTGGTAAATTGCACACGCTGGTTCAGTGGACCTTGTGTAGGGCTTGAGAATTTGCACTTCTAACAAGCTCCTGATGTTGCTAGTCTGTGACCATATTTGGGGTGGCAAGGCTCTGGACTACCGGGGTCTTCCTGGTGGCTGCTGTCACAGCGCAAGTTCCCAAGAGTGCACCGCTACTCATTTCTTTGGAATCAAGGTTTTTGGCTATTTGTTCCATGACACTGAAAAGTTTGGACCTGACATACGCAGCTCAGGCTGTATTATCTATCTTCTCTGCCCTCTTGGATTGGAGATGGATCACCTATGAAGCGATGAGGGTAAGAAGGGTTGGGTGTCCCCGGGTAATGTGAACAGTTAGCACGCTCAACCACTGCTGATTAAAAGGTTTGCGGTTCAAATCCAAGGCCCCTCAGAAGAAAGGCCTGCTGATTGACTTCTGAACGACCAGCCTTTGAAAGCTCTGTGGGGTCCCGTGGTGCTGACCCACACGGCGTCACTGTGAGTTGGAATGGACTCCTCAGAAACGGGTTTAGTAAGCAGCACAAAGAGGAAACTCCTTGGTGAACTGGAGGACACGGTAGCTGAAACCATGGGCTCCAACATACTACCCCTGAGGCTGGCAAAGGACCGGGCAGTGCTGCCTTGTGTTGCAAAGAAGGTCCCTGTGATGTCAGAATGATTGGACAGCACTAACAACAACAAAGGATGTCAGGGCCCTTCACTTCCCCAGACCACTGACCAGGTTCAAAGACCCGCATGCGAGTATAGTTTCACAGTTAATGTGTTTAGAAAAAATAATGTTTGCAAAAGTAAAATCTTGGTTTACATTTTACAGAGCATGCACAATGAGTAGAACGCTTAAGGTCCACCGGAACCTGTTTAGGGTCCCCTCCACTTGCTCACCACCGATAAGTCGATTCTGACTCATATTGATCCTACAGGAGAGGTTAAAATTTCCCCTGTGGGTATTTCTGAAACTATAGCGCCTTATGGGAATAGAAAGCCTCCTCTTTCTCTGCAGCTGGTGGGTTCAAACTGCCAACCTTGTCTTTAGCAGCTCAGGACTGACTTGTATCTCTATGAAACCAAAATCTACCTCACTGCCAGGGAGGTGATGCTGACTCATAGTGACCCTATGAGGCAGAGTAGATCTGTCCCTGTGAGTTTCTGAGACTGTAACTCTTTATAGGAGTAGACAGACTCTTCTTCCCACGGAGTGGCTGGTGGTTTCAAAGTGCTGACTTTGGTGTTAGCAGCCCAACATGCAAACACTATGCCACCAAAGCTCCTTTTGTACCCCTATAAGTAGATAAATATTTCTCTTATATCTGTGTTTCAACCAAAGGCATGGCTATAAAGGAAAAAAGACCATGAGTGTCAAGAATGATTTGAAAATGTGGAGTTCTTTTGGGAAAGGATATATATATATATATATACTTGTGTATATAAATAGAATTCTGACGGCAAGAGTGGTCAGGAGTTGGACTGTTAATCTCAAGGTCAGCAGTTTGAATGGCCAACCGCTCCTCTGGAGAAAGAGGAGATTTTCTACTCCTCTAAAGAATCACAGTCTCAGAAACCCATGGGGGCCATTTTACTCAGTCCCATGGGCCTGTGAGTTGGAATGGACTTGATGGCAGTGAGGGCATGTAAATATGCAAACACCCACCTCGGACTTAGGATTTGACCTGCTCCCTCAGCCCCGTGAGCATCTGCATCTGAAGCCATGGACTTGGCCTTCTGTGAAGAACCCATTAGTACACCGCCACAAAGAGAATGAGTTTCCTCTGTGTCAGTCCATTATCCTGCCAACGTTCATGATGGAGCCAACACCCTTGGTTTCCCAGAGAAATTGGCTCAACATCCCCCTGATGTGGTTGCATGACATAGGCCACTCATGCAATGCACTGCATGTGCTCTATTTAATGCACTATCACCAACAAGTCTACATGGGTGGTAACGCTGAAAACCTTGCCCAAACAGCTGGCTTCACCAAAGTATATGGAACCATGTGGAGTCGTCGACCAGTTCGACTCTGCACTGGCTGTACGTTGGCATTGCCAAGGGGGCTTTCTCACTGACCGTGACCTGAATCCTGCTTCCACTAAGCCTTGCTTCAATGGTCTGGGATGGGGCCAGGCCAATGGGAGGCTTGAAAGTTCCTAAGGGATTCCAAAGTATGACCAAGGGTGAACACTACTGTTTTTGGCCATCACATCCGGGAAGGCCCTTGGGACTTCGCCACTCAAAGTATGATAGGTCAAGGAACCAGCAACATCAGCATTAGCTTCTCCCATGCTAATGCCATCGAGTTGATGCTGACTCATAGTGACCCTACAGGACAGGGTAGAACTGCCCTTGTGTGTTTCCCAGACTGTCACTCTTGCCCGGAGTCTACAGCCTCATATTTCTCCCAAGGAGTGGCTGGTGGTTTAGGACTACTGTCCTTGTGCTTAACAGCCCAAGAGTACCAGGGCCTCTAGAACTGCTGGATCCTAGACCCCACCCTGAACCCACAAAATCAGAATCTGCCCCCCAGCCCGATTTCCGGGAACCTGGGTAAGTGCATGCATGTGAAAGTTTAAGAAATACTTCCTTAGAAACCATTACTTTCCAGAACAAACTCCTCCTGCCAGAGGTGCAGAAATGGAAGCCCATTAGGCCATGCTCGCCTAGAAGCAATTTGAGGTCTCAGTGCTCCTATATCCTGGCTGTCATCCAGATTTCCTTATTCTCACCTGGACTGTTGTCACTGCAGCAGGTATTGGTGAGTCCTCAGCACGAACAGCCCCAAATTCGGTCTAGAGACACAGCTCCCATTTCAGAGTAGTACAATCCACAGTTTACTGTAGAGTTTCTGGCTTTTACTGGCTTGGGGTAGGGTCTAGTGGGAAACGCATCTTAGCAAGAGCCATTATGTATTCTGGATGTGCACAGTGAGTTTGTCTTGAGGCATATTTATGTCTGACGTTGTTATGTATTCTCTTTCTATCCCATGCAACGTTATTTTTTTTGAAAATTTATATTTGCTTTTAATTACCCAGACATATAAGTGATTTATAGCTAGGTCTGATCGATTGGAATCAGATGACCACGCCTGGATTAACCATGGGTCCTGGTGACCATTAGGCACTTCTTTCCATGAATGATATTTTCACCTGAGTGAATGCATTCACGACTTTTCTTCTCTTAAGGTAAATAAGCAGGTGGGTATCATTTTGCTATGCTGGCACTTCCTTGTGCTGTTTTAAGTTCACCCAGCAATTTTTAAAAAGAGAAACATATTACACCTGTCACACACTTTATAATTCATGTGGAAAAATTTGGGGGAGAGCTAAATAGAGGTGACCCGTGGTGCAGTCTTACTTACTGCTTGTTAGAAGGTACTGAAATTTTATATACATAAACACTAGAAACCAGGAGAGAGGAAATGGTGGTTCCATGGCAGAATTCTCACTAGCCATGCAGGAAATTTGGGTTTGATTCTTGGCCAGTGCGCCTCCTGTTACAGCTACCACCTAACTGCTAGTGGAGGCTGGCATATTGCTATCATGCTGAACAGATTTTAGCGATGTTTTCTGCCTACAGACAGACTAGGAGGAAAGGCCTGGTGAACTCCTTCAAGCCATCAGCCACTGAAAACCCCCCAGCTGACAAGGGGTCAAATCTACAACCCATTGAAGGAATGGGGCAGGACCAGTGGGCATTGAGTTCTGTTGCACATGGAGTCCGCATGAGTCAGGAGCTGGCTGACTTGAAGGCAATTGTCCACAGCACTCTCTAGGAAGGCAGTGGTTGGAGCACATAGGCGTCCTTCATGTGGCCCCATGATCATCAAGCCTTAAGTCATGCAACCAACTCTGGGAAATGAGAGATGCCCGGGGTACCAGGGATATTTGAAAGATCTGGTGTAAATTGGTTCAGCCCAGGGGAGTTCTGGAAACCACCGAGGTAAGCTTCCTGCTGAAACCACTAACTTAGCTCCAGTGCGAGTGGATGGGTGTCTGCACATGTACCCAGCCACGATTAGTGCGTTTGTTGTTGTTGTTGCCGTTCACGTCCGTAGAGTCGATGCCGATTCACAGTGACCCTATATGACAGGGTGGAATTCCCCCTGTGACTTTCTCACACTGTGACTCTTTACAGGAGTAAAAAAGCCTCATCTTTCTCTTGAGGAGTGGCTGGTGGTTTTGAATGGTTGATCTTGCCATTAGTCCATTGCGTAACCAGGTGCTGTCAATTTGGTTCCAACTCATGGCCACTCTATGTACAGCAGAACAAAACAACACGCTGCCCTGCGCATTTCTCACAGCCATTCCTACATTCAACTCATCTTGTGGAGGTTTGTCCTCCTTTTGGCTTGACCAAGCATGCTGCCCAACTCCAGGGACTGGTCCCTCCTGATAACACCCAAAGTACATGAAGCCAAATGTCACCATCCTCGCTTCTAAGAATCAATCTGGCTGTAGTTCTTTCAACATAGATTTGTTTGTTCTCCTAGAAGTTCCTTGGTGTATTCAATATTCCTCACCAGGACCATATTTCAAATGCATCAATTCTTCTCGTGGGACTTCCTTATGCATTTTCCAGCTTCCACATGAAAATAATCATGCCTTGGGATAGGATACTCCTGAGTTTTTAAGGTGACAAAGTCACCTTGGTTCAAAAAAATGTTTAAAAGGCCTTTTGCAGCAAATTCACTGAAAGCAATTTATCCAGTGATTTCTTTACAGATATTTCTATGAGCGTTGGTTGTGGATGGGTCCAAGTAAGATGAAATGCTTCATCATTTAAATCTTTTCTCTGTTTATCATGTTGCTTATTGGTTCAGTGGTGAGGATTCTTGTTCTTTTAACCTCGAGTTGTAATCCATACTGAAGACTATCATCTTTGAACTTCATCAGTAAGTGCTTCAACTCCTCTTCCCTTGCAGCAAGCAAGGCTGGTCGCCTGCATATTTCAGGCTGTTCTCAAATCTTCCTGCAATCCTGAAGTCTCCAATTCAGCCATCCAAAACTCAAAACAGCTCAATGCCATGGAAGTCAAGTCAATTCTGACTCGAGCAAACCTGTAGGCCAGGAAAGAACCTCCCGGAAGGTTTCCAAGGCTGTAATCTTTGTGGCAGCACATGGTCACATCTTTCTCACTCGGGATAGCTGGTGAATTCCAAGTGTTGCTCTTTCGGTTAACAGTGAAGTGCTTAAACATTGCCCTACCTGGATTCCAAGTGTGAGCTAGCAGCCACAATTTTCTTCTGAGACCAAAGGGGTTGTTAGGTGTGAATTCTCGACCAAGGGTGGTCCAGCAGACCTGCTCAGTATTCGCCCAGGTGCAAAATCCATCAAGAGGATGCATTGTCATTATTTGTAATCACATAACACACCCAGGTGTAGCAGCAACCCAGCTTTGTAATATCACCCTGGTTTTGATAAATATGTACCATTCCTTGATAACGCTTCCAAATCCTTTAATATCCTGCAGCTCAGTCCCTGATGTCTGGCTGTAACAAAAGGTGTGAAGGGAGACCATATGTCAATAAACTCTCCCCGTCTGCCACAACTCAGCGCATAATCAGCTCCATGGTAAAATGCATGGTAAGTCAGTTATGCGCTGGCGGGGAGGGCAAGGGGCCCCTTTCAGGTTTGTCTTCTGATGAAGTTGACCAAAATGACTTCTTATTTCAACCTATTAGGAGAGTGAGAGTTGCCCCCCCTCCCTCGCCATTTTTCTTTTCTTTTCCCTTTTTGTCCCTTTCCCCTTGGAGGGACAGCCTGCTCTGCTATTCTGAAAGGGTTTTCTGTTTTATGCTGCGCTCTCCACTCCATTAAATCACCTTTCCTCACATTAAATACAGGTCTTCAGGGTGGTCAGAGAGCTTTGCTGTGAGGGATAATGATATAATGAGGATGACATGCATGAAAAATCATTTTTCAGCTCAATTCCAGGCAGACCACGGGGAAGCATGAAATGGGAAGGAGGAGAGGTGTACCTCACTGTAGACAAGAGCCAGGCTTCTGAGGGGGCCAGTCTCGACCTGGAAGGCTGCTGAAGGCTTCTTTACCTCACTCACTCATTCACTCATTCATTCAACCAGCTTGCTACTTACTTATTAAATGCCAGACCTTGGGGCTCTCTCACTGAACAAAAGAGACAAAAATCCCCCTTCTGTCAAGAAGCTTCCATAAACAGAGGCATTCAAACACTTCCTAGAGAATGTGTTTAAAGTCCAATTTACACAAAAGCAGAAGAGACTGATGCGAGGGGTTTCACACACACACATGTTCATATATGACTCCCATTGCAGCGACAAAGTGTAGGACTCTTCCAGGAGACACTATTCATTGGAGTTAAATTGCTCCCCCCAACCCCCTGAGCTCTCGCTCTCTCTTTTTTTTTCCTTTCTTTCTGAGAGCAATTGCCCTTGGAAGGGATTAGCTGTTATCACTCTCTAGCACCTTAGTGTGAACTTATTTATTGGCTCCTTTTCCTGCCTAGATAGGAGGGGCCTCCAGGGCTGCTAAAAGCCAGAAAAATCCCCAAAAAAGGCAGCAACAAGAGAGGCAGAGGACAATTGGGGCCAGTGTTTCTCATTTGAGTGGGGGGGGCATTTGTTAAAGATGCAGATTACACACACATACAGCACACACACACTTCCCTGCCACCCCACCCAATATGGCCCTACTAAATAAGGATCCTACCCCACCATCTGTCCGGGAGCCCCTGAACTGGCCCTTCCCATGAAACAAGCCAGGGCCATTGAAAGTGACTCTTTAGGCAAAAGACCAGTGACTTAGGTTTTCCAAACCAGGATAAAGCCCATTTGTTAAGCACTTGCATATTAACCAAAAGGTTGATGCATCAAACCCACCCACCGGTTCCTAGGAAAGCAGGCCTGGTGATCTGTTTCTGAAAGGGCACAGTCTTGAAAAGGATCCCTGGTAACATATTGTCCTGCTAGCCATAAGGTCAGCAGTTCAATACTACCAGCTGCTCTGAGAGAGAAAGCTGAAGCTTTCTACTGTACAGATGTATAGTCTCAGAAACCTACCAGGGCAAGTATACTCTGCTGCCATGAGTCAGAATTGACTCAATGGCAGCAAGTGAGTGGATGGGCAGGGATTGATTGGGCACCAACTAACACTAAGAACAACTATTTTGGGTGGCAGTGACATTCTTCTGCTTTATCTAGAATCTGAACTCTCAGCGTCATTAACAATGGAGGCAACAGACAAATAATTATAAACTACAGAAGGGTAAAGAAAAGCTAAAGAAGTTACTTCTGTTTGGGGTTTAGTTGTGTGCTTTTTTTAGCAGAAAATATGAACTATGAAGGAGCAGGGACTTGCTGGACTTAAATATGAACTGTAAGATCTCTCTCCGGGCTAGAGTTACATCTCAGTTCTTGGCTCTGCATGAGAAAGAATTCACGCCAAAGCCTGGCTCGTGATCCAAGTGAGTTTAATGAAAGTTAAAAGAAGTTTCAGGTTTTACGCGGCACCCCTAAGATTCCTCCCCACCATGTAGCCTGGCAGAGACTGCTCGAGGTCACGCAAAGATCTCTCTCCTAAGTTTTCCTGCAAAAAAACACCTGTCTCATGTTCTTTCTCACGTTCCCTCCCCAGTTCCTGTCCCCAGTTTTTCCTTTCTCCCCCTCGCTCCTGCCTTTTCAAGGATTCCCGGGGGGAGGCATGGTGAATGACCCCAGGTCGATCCCATTGGCTGAATTGCAATCACCTGGCCCAGGTGGGCTGATCCAGGTTTAACGCCCATCCGTACCCACCAGCGGGAAAACCTAGGCTTTTGTTCTATGCTTGGTTCTCCTGGGCATGCGTCAATGGACATCTCATTCCTGCCTATCTGCCTAACAAAACCTATTTTTCAACCCCAAGTCTTTCTTGCCAAAAAATAATGTCCCATAATAGGAATGGCATGAGCAGGGCTTCTGCGTTGGATCAGATCAAGAAGATAGCTTTCATGCCCTGTACTAAGATCACAAAAGAATGTAATCCAGTGCCTTGTAGACAGTCTCGTGTACACAAAAGGTTTTCTAAGAGTCTCCAGAAGGCTGTGCTACAGCCTAAATAGGCTGAACTGCAGCCTAAAACAGAGAGGGACCCATTTCAAAGAGATGTGGGGACATGGCTTTCATAAAATTGAATGCATCATGTAATCCAGTGCAAGGGAAACACAGTAACTTTGGGAAGGAACTGCATTGGCTTGGACTAAACAGCCAGAGATAGTGCTACATAAAAAGAAAGAAGATGATTGATAAAGCAACCCAGACATTATTGTGGAAAAGGAAAGGGGACTTAGAAGACAATCAAAAGCTACAAGGAACCTCTCCTAGGGAGAAGTCTTGTGGTTTCAACTTGTGTGCTCTGGGGGATATTTGGCAGTCACGTATTAAATTGTGCATTCAATTTAATCCCTTTAAGGGATTTTGTCACTGGGCCTACAGCCCAACTATCCTGACAAAAAAATCTATCTTGAAAATCACCCTGCTGTGAGGAAGCTAAAGGCAAGCACATGATACGATCACATGGAGGGAAATTGGGGAGCCAACGCAACAGCAAGAACCCAGGCCCTAGACCTATGAACCAAAGCAAACCCATCTTGCCGGGTCTCGCTGCTTGAGCTGGTTTGGCCAATGCCACGTGGAGTGGAGATGTGCTGCCCCAGCCAAACCTTCCTCAAATTACAAAATTATGAGCAAATCATACACTGAGTGGGATTGAAAGTCACTAAGCAGCAATAGGTAAGTAAAACATATGGGCCTACCATTACCTATCTGTAAAGAGTCTTTGGCAACTGGTTTATGGAAGACGCAGGCCCTGATTACCTCACATAACACGTATTCTTTATCATAGCCACGGACACTCATGGAAACATTAAAGTTGTGCTTGAGAGAGGAAAAGGTGAGTTAAGAACTGAGAAAGATGGTCATGTGGCCTGGATATTGCTCAAACACTCCATTCTCCTTGGTCTCTTGGAAGAAGGAGAGGGATGAGAACCCAAAGCTGTAAACACTGTGTGGATTAGAAACGTGTTAAGTTTGGCGTGAGGGCTGAAGGCCCAGGTTGGTAAAATTATTTCTGTGGGATTTTCTAGAACCAGAGCTGCTCTGAGGCCCACACTGGAGAGAATGCCATGGTCATTACCCTTGTATGCTTTATTTTGGCTGAGTCCCTCCACCATCATGTGTCAGGGCTTACCCAGTGCCCCTTCTCAGCCCTGATACACGGTGTTGCCAAAAGGGCTCAGAGATGTTAAGCAATCTGATCAAGGTCATGGGGCTTAAGGTCAGGTACAGAGCCAGACACTGAAATGCAAGAAGACTGACTCCTATGCCCAGACCTGGGACAAATCTCTCTGACAGACCTGGGTAGATGCCCCTAAACATCCGTCTTGTGTGTGTGTGTATTTGTGTGTGTGTGTGTGTGTATCCACATATATATGTTTGGTTTATTTGTAATCAACAAAATTAGAGTATTTCTATCCAATTAAAAAATGAATTAAGCCAAGGTTGGTGGTTTACAATTTGCACAAGTGCCTTTATGAACTATCATGGTTTACTTTCTTTCATTGGGAGGCAGCTCCAAGCTTCAGACCTCTTCACTCCCCAGGTGAGGTGCTACATTCAGACCAGAGTCAGAGGAAAGGATTGACCAGAAAGAGTCAGTTCACTGAATGAGGTTCCTTTGAAAAGGAAGCCAAAATGGCCCTTAAACTCATGGCCATCAAGTCAATACTAGCTCATAGTGAGGGACCCTGTTGAACAGGATCCTATGGTACAGGGTAGCTCTGTCCCTGTGACTCTGCAAGACTAACTCCATGGAAGCAGAAAGCACCAGGTTTCTGCCACAGGGCTGATGGTGGTATCAAATTACTGGCCTTTGGGATGTCAGCTCAACTTTAACCACTATGCCACAAGGGCACTTAGTCAATCTAACAGGTCTGGCAAAATGTAGAGCCAGACATTATATACTGAAAATGGCTCACCACCACCACCACCACCAAAGGCTGGCTTTGTGGTGGGGTCTTCTGAAGGGTAAGGGGTTAGGGGGTAAGGGTAAGGGGGTAGGGGGTAAGGGTAAGGGGTTAGGGGGTAAGGGTAGGGGGTTAGGTGGTAAGGGTAAGGGGTAGGGGATTAGGGGGTAAGGGTAAGGGGTAGGGGGTTAGGGGGTAAGGGTAAGGGGTAGGGGGGTAGGGGGTAAGGGTAAGGGGTAGGGGGTTAGGGGGTAAGGGGTAGGGGGTTAGGGGGTAAGGGTAAGGGGTAAGGGGTTAGGGGTAAGGGTAAGGGGTTAGGGGGTAAGGGTAAGGGGTAAGGGGTTAGGGGGTAAGGGTAAGGGGTAAGGGGTTAGGGGGTAAGGGTAAGGGGTTCGGGGTTAGGGGGTAAGGGTAAGGGGTAAGGGGTTAGGGGGTAAGGGTAAGGGGTAAGGGGTTAGGGGGTAAGGGTTATGGGTAAGGGGTTAGGGGGTAAGGGTAAGGGGTAAGGGGTTAGGGGGTAAGGGTAAGGGGTAAGGGGTTATTGGGTAAGGGGTAAGGGGTAAGGGTTAGGCTTAGGGTTAGGGTTAGGGGTAAAGGGTAAGGGGTAAGGGGTAAGGGGTAAGGGGTAAGGGGTAAGGGTTAGGGTTAGGGTTAGGGTTAGGGGTAAAGGGTAAGGGGTAAGGGGTAAGGGGTAAGGGGTTTAGGGGTAAGGGGGTAAGAGAGTTAGGGGGTAAGGGGTAAGGGGTTAGGGGTTAGGGGGTAAGGGTAAGGGGTAAGGAGTTAGGGGGTAAGGGTAAGGGGTAAGGGGTTAGGGGTTAGGGGGTAAGGGTAAGGGGTAAGGGGTTAGGGGGTAAGGGTAAGGGGTTAGGGGTTAGGGGGTAAGGGTAAGGGGTTAGGGGTTAGGGGGTAAAGGTAAGGGGTAAGGGGTTAGGGGGTAAGGGTAAGGGGTAAGGGGTTAGGGGGTAAGGGTAAGGGGTAAGGGGTTAGGGGGTAAGGGTAAGGGGTAAGGGGTTAGGGGGTAAGGGTAAGGGGTAAGGGGTTAGGGGGTAAGGGTAAGGGGTAAGGGGTTAGGGGGTAAGGGTAAGGGGTAAGGGGTAAGGGTTAGGGTTAGGGTTAGGGGTAAAGGGTAAGGGGTAAGGGGTAAGGGGTAAGGGTTAGGGTTAGGGTTAGGGTTAGGGGTAAAGGGTAAGGGGTAAGGGGTAAGGGGTAAGGGGTAAGGGGTAAGGGTTAGGGTTAGGGGTAAAGGGTAAGGGGTAAGGGGTAAGGGGTAAGGGGTAAGGGTTAGGGTTAGGGGTAAAGGGTTAGGGGGTTAGGGGGTTAGGGGGTAAGGGGGTTAGGGGGTAAGGGGGTAAGAGGGTTAGGGGGTAAGGGGTTAGGGTAAGGGGGTTAGGGTTAAGGGGGTAAGGGGTTAGGGTAAGGGGGTTAGGGGGTTAGGGGTTAGGGGTAAAGGGTAAAGGGTTAAGGGGTAAAGGGTAAGGGTAAGGGGTAAAGGATAAGGGGTAAAGGGTAAAGGGTAAAGGGTAAAGGGTAAGGGGTAAAGGGTTAAGGGTAAGGGTAAGGGTAAGGGTAAGGGTAAGGGGTAAAGGGTAAAGGGTAAAGGGTAAAGGGGTAAAGGGGTAAAGGGGTAAAGGGGTAAAGGGGTAAAGGGTAAAGTGTAAAGGGGAAAGGGGAAAGGGGAAAGGGGAAAGGGGAAAGGGGAAAGGGGTAAAGGGGTAAAGGGGTAAAGGGGTAAAGGGGTTAAGGGCTTAAGGGGTTAAGGGGTTAAGGGGTTAAGGGGTTAGGGGTTAGGGGTTAGGGGTTAGGGGTTAGGGGTTAGGGGTTAGGGGTTAGGCCCGGGGGGGGGGCGGGGGGTTAAAGTTAAGGGTTAAGGTTAAGGTTAAGGTTAAGGGTTAAGGGTTAGGGGTTAGGGGTTACGGGTTAGGGGTTAAGGGTTAGGGGTTAAGGGTTAGGGGTTAAGGGTTAGGGGTTAAGGGTTAGGGGTAAGGGTTAGGGGTAAGGGTTAGGGGTAAGGGTAAAGGGTAAAGGGTAAAGGGTAAAGGGTAAAGGGTTAGGGTTAGGGTTAGGGTTAGGGTTAGGGTTAGGGTTAGGGTTAGATAAAATTGATGTGTGACTTTACAGGGCCACTAGTAAGCCAGCATATATAAAAGACTTACTCCCTCCCCCAACAGAATGGGTTCTTTTCTCCAAGATTTCACGAAACATAGCATGACCAGGAAAGACAACCGGTCCAAATTCCTAAAGCCACCAAAGTGGAGGCCGTCCCTCCCCTCCCCTCCCCATCCCCGTCCTCTTTATCCCACTTTGCAGGACAACTCAAGAGCGGGAGAGCTGGCTTAATACCCATTGTGACCGCTGCCTGCCTATCAGTTCATGGGGGCAAAAGGAAGAGAAATACCACTTCTTTTAAAGTCACCCCACAACACGTGCACTAGTGTTGGCATATCCTCTCCATCCCCCAAGAAGGATCACTGGTCAGCAGCATTCTCTGCTTAAGCCAAGCAGCCCAAACACCTGGGGAAAACCCAAGAGTCCCTCTTTGGGTCTATGTCCCATTATTTCCCCCAGGATTGCATAATTAGAATAAACAAAACCCCCTGTCTGAGAAACCACAAGGTCTGATTTCTTTGCTAGACTAGCTTTTCCACATGCATCAGCCCACCTCAGACAAGTGCCAGCCACTTCTGCAGGTGCTGTTCACAGCAGAGGAATGCGAGCCCTTCCAGAGAGAGGCCCAGAAAGCAGTCAATAGAACTGATGGTCAGCCAGCAGGCACTCCCCAGTGGAGAGAAACTCTTTTTACCACTCCACGAATAATGTGGGACCCAAACTCCCAGTAAGGCCCCGAGGGCTTAGCCAGGTATCACCAGTCTCTCTTGCAGGGCCTCCGCAGGACAACTAGGAAACCTATGTATTTATCTAAGGTCAGTGAGAATTTTCAGGCGCCTACAAGCGAATGTCTGTCTGCCTGCCTGCCTGCCTTTTTAGAGTGGCTGATGGAAGCCTGCGTTCTTTGTACCCCAAAGGACCCAGAGGCCCCTGAGAACAAGAGGGAAATAAGTATTGTCTTTATTACTCAGCCTGCCTCAGACATGAAAAAGAAATGGGAAGCATTTGAAGGGAACAATCTTCGTGATTTGGTAGAAGTGTCTTATTGGGTGTATCACAACACAGATGACCCTACCACGACAGAGACAAAGAAATAGCTAAAATACTAGGAATTGCCATGAGACACAACAGAGACTCAGAAAAAGAGATCATGGCCCACTCACGGAGAGACTGACCTGTGGCACCGCCAAGCCCTGAGAAAGGAAGGATCCAGGTGCCTACTACAGAAGAGACAGACATTGGAAAAAACATTGCATTGAAAACTCCAGGAGAGACGGACAAACCTCCACTAGAGAGGACGGGCCTCGTCCTCGCCTAGAAAAACCCAAGTGAGAGACAATAACGCTTGAGGAAGCTGAAGGAATGTCTCAGGGCTCTGTTTCACTGGCCCCCAGGATCCCGTGCTAACTGTCCAAGTTGGGGGCCAGCCAGGAAATGTCTTGGAGGACACAGGGGCCATCTTCTCAGGTTCAAAAAAGAGAACGGACACATTGTCAAAGGAAAGATTGGAATTACTGTCAGCCTATGATTGCTTCCAAACTACTCACACCAGAAGGTTTGCATGGAGATTGGGGGGCTTCCCAAGCCATCAAGGTAAAAAATGTCTCTCTACCCTATGTCCCAGTTAGCCACATGGTTTTCATGGCACTGGCTCCCGGTTCGGCTGTTGAGCCAGTGAAACTCTTTTAGCAGGAGTTGAAGTGGCCATCAGCGGAAGGACAAAACCTCCACAGTGGGCTTCCCGTATCAATACGAAGCCACCTATATCACCTCTTGGACATTATCATTGTCCTGGACTCTGAATCGCCACCCCAGATCTAGAATGCGCCTGACATGTCCACATGGTTTGAATCAGGTTCGGGTTAACCCCTCTTGATCACTTAGTGACATGGGACACTAGACCCTGGAATACCTTTACTTTCCAGATGAGAAAACTCACTCAAAAAGACACAGGTACTGACCAACTGGAACACAACTGGTTAACAACAAAGCCACATTCCCAACCATTGTCTGGAGCCAGAGCTCAGAGCCCCATATGCCTGTGCCCAGCTGAGCAGTCACCCTCTCCTGGACCCTCGAAAGATCTGAGCAGATCCTCCCCCCACACATGCCCCTCTCCCACACCCAAATATGTTTTTTCATAGGATGGCACTATATCTGCAGCTCTGGGAGAGGGACATATCTGATGGAGAATACGGAGCAGACGAAGGGGGAGGAGGGGAGAATGGAGCACATCCTGGCCCACCAGGCCTTGAGGATGATGTTCCCACTGAGAGAAGACAGTCCACACAGAAGACCACATGGCCAGCCCAAGATGCGACACGACGTCCCTCAAAGACCCATAGCCCTAGAAGGGACAACACTGGAGAGACAGTGCGGGAACGGATCCCGCCACACCGAGGCATAGCACTAAGGGGGTGCAGCAGAAGAGTAAGGAGGTGGAACAAGGTCCCCAGGGAATGCCAAAGGAGGACTTTGGGGGCACGACTGGGTGCCCACACAGACTGGACTGGAAAGCACTGCTAAGGGCCATCAACAGTCCGTGAACTAACTACGAGCTTTCCTTTTTTGAGAGTTGTGTTTTCTTTGATGGTCATTGGATTTTGGCTATTTTCTTTCTTTTGGTGCTTGCTTTCGCTCTGTCTTGTGTTTGTGCATGTTATTACCTCTATTGTATGTCTAAAAAGAGATGCTGGATGCACAATCTGCAGGAGAGAAAAAGGGGACCAACGCTTCGCGGGAGGGCCACGGGAAAGAAGGAGTTGGGGGAAAGGGAGTGATGTCAAGAAACCCAGAGACAAGGGAACAACAAGTGGATGCAAATCCGTGGTGAGGGCGATGTAGGAATCCTGGTAGGGCGTGATCAAGGGTGAAGGAACCAAGAGGATTTACTGAAACCCAAATGAAGACTGAGCATGGCAGTGGGCACAAGAGGGAAATGAAAGGGAATAGCAGAGCGACCTAGGAAGCATGGGACAGTTATAGAGGTCTAAAGAAAGACACGCACAGATGTAAATATATTTATCTGTGAGCATGGGGAAATACACCTATGTCCATATCTTTATAGGTGTCCTATTAAGGTAGCAGATGGCCTTTGGGCCTCCACTCAAGGACTCTCATTGCAAGAATACCTTGTTCTATTACGTTGGCATTCTATGATGCTCACCTTCCCGACACGTTCCTTGAAGTCTAAGCGGTTGTATAAGCAAATGTGGTCAAGAAAGCTGATGGTGCCCTGCTATCAAAAGATATGGCGTCTGAGGTCTTAAAGGGCTGAAGGGTAACCAAGCGGCTATGTAGCTCAGAAACAACAGAGCCCACATGGAATAAGCATACCAGCCTGTGCGATCACGAGGTATCAAAGGGATCAGGCATCATCAGCACAAAAAAAATCTCATTGCGAATGAGCAGGGAATGCTGGGTAGAGAGCCAAAGCCCATTTTCAGTATACTGGACATTCCCTTAAGTAAGGTCTTAGGGAAGAGACAAGCCTACACAGGGTACTAGACAGCAACGGTGAAACACAACTTTCCTCTAGCTCCTCAATGCTTCCTCTCCCCTAACTATCAAGATTCCAATTATAACTTACAAATCTGACTAGACCAGAGAATGTACACTGGGACAGATAGGAACTAGAAACACAGGGAATTCAAGGTGGATGAGCCCTTTAGGACCAGCGTTATGAATGGGAATGCTGGGAGGGTGGAGGGAGGGTAGGCTGGCACCAGGGAACCGATGACAAGGATCTACATAAAACCTCAAAAGAAAAGGGGGTGAAGGGGGATATCAGACAGTGCAAGATATGACAAAATAATAATTAGTAAATAATGAAGGATTGATGAGGAGGGGTAGTGAGAATGGGGGCGGGGGGAATGAGGAGCTGAGGCCAGGGGCTTAGGTGGAGAGGAGATATTTTGAGAATAATGAGGGCAATGAATGTACAAATGTGCCTTATATCAGTGATGTTTGCACGTATTGTGGTTATTGTTGTATGAGCCCCTATAAAAGGAGAGAAAAAAAAGACCCTGGCAGAGGGCTGATGCTAGGATGATCTCAGGCTGGATTAGACCAGCAAAAGCAGGTGCTGCAGTCGCCTCACCCTGTGTCTATTCCTATGTGAGGCATGAAGCTTAGGGTCCACAGCCCCGGCAGCTGGACAGTGAGAGAGGCGGGGCTCTGAGGTCATTCCACAGGGGGAATGGCCCTCCGGTTCCTGCAGGGCCCACCCTCGTGGGTAGTCCTGCTGTCTGGGGCACCTCTTTCACGGAGCCCACACCAGGGGAGCTCTTCAACTCATGGGGCATTGGCAGGAAGCCTCTGCTCATGCACACACACCACCACCTAGCTGGAGGACCTCGGTGAACAAAGCCTGAGTCAGACAACAAGCCCACTAACTAATCCTGTGAGAGATATAATCAGGATCCAGAAACCGGCAACTGGGAGCAAGGGGCAGCATACCTGGGTCCCAGACCCTCCCACTGCCCTCTGCAAGGGGTGACATTCCAAAGCACAGTGTTTTCCAAAAGCATTGTCAGGACTTTGGAATGGGCAGCTCATTTGTGGACATGGATACTATGTGATCCAGACATACTACCTCCTCTGATCCTGTCAGCCGAGACTAAAAACCCTTCCAAGCAGAAAGTCATGCATCTGAACAGTATCCACCAGCCACTCACGTCCACTCCTGCTGCCTCCAAAGAGCTTTCCTGGGTTGGTCAGATCTCTCTGGGGACAGATATCCCTCGGTCCTTGGTTCTGCGTGAGAAAGAATTCACGCCAAAGCCTGGTTTGTGATCCAAGGGAGGTTTAGGAGCGTTAGGGAGGTGTGTTGGGCAACCCTGGTCGATCCTAGTGGCTGAAGTGAATATACGTGGCCTAGGTGGGTCGATGCAGGTGCAGCGCCCACCCAGGTGGACCTGCCCTTCCTGGCCGGAAACCTGGACCTCTGAGCACGCACAGTGTGCCACTCCTTCCTGGGCCATTAACTGGGCCCTCTGAGCATGTGTAATGGACACCCCAGTCCCTATGCTAGCTACCTAACATTTCCACCCTGAAGAGATGTGGACCCAAATCTTTGGGGTACTGGGCGACGACATCTCTAGCTACTTCCTGCTTGCAAAGGGGGCGAGTTGGGGCTTTGGGTCCACACCCTTCGTGCTCTGCTGGGAGGGGTTGTCCATTCAGCGCTAGGATGGATAAGGTTGAAGTGGTCCAGGAGATGGTGGTCCTGGAGCTGGCACACTTGGATTAGGGGCTTTGTAACTTGAGAACTTCTGGAAAAACCAACAAACGCACAAAAGGGTGAACAGTTTAACTGAGACAAGGCTAGGATTGTGAGGTGGGAGTGCCCTTGAAAGTAGGTGAGTATCACAGGAAGTAAGTAAAAATCTTAGGATTATCAGGCGTGTGTGTTTGCTCATTCTAAGTACCGGCACGGGGGTAAAAGCATTCACAATTTCCCCTAGTGGGGTCCAGGTTTTGGCCACTACTGGGTGCAGAGGGATCACCGCTTCACTTATGATCCTAAGGCATTGGCCCCTCTGATAAGAACTATCCTTCTTTTTAACCCTATAACGCCTCACTTTTAAATTTTTGGGCAAAAAAAATTTCGTTTTGATTCATTACTTTCATAGTTATCAATATATATATACATTTATATTCATTTCATTAAATGTTAGGGAAAGGTCATGCCTGGTGTAATAGGGTTAAATTGTAATATTGGGATGCTACAGGCGGATTCAACAGGGATCAAAAGTAGAGTAACTGCCTGTGTCGCTTTTAATTTTCTCGGGTTCCATTTGAGTAAAAGGCTTGTAAGTTACCCGGGGACCAAATGCCTCTGATGCCTCTACTAGGGGTAGAATGTTCAGGGAGGGTTCAGGGGTGGGACAATAGTGACCTGAAGTCCAGGATCCCTTAGGGCAGGGGTCCTCAAATTGTTTACACAGGGGGCCAGTGCATTGTCTCTCCGACCATTGGAGGGCCAGACTATGGTTTTCAAAAAACCTATGGACAAATTCCTATGCACACTGCACGAGTCGGCTGCTAAGCAGGACAGGCAGTGGCAGCAAAAACACCCCGAGGGTGGGATAAATGGCATCGCGCCACATGTGCCCCATGGACTACAGTTTGAGGACGCCAGCCTTAGGGGTTCCTGGGTGCACTGGGGATGAAGGTCTCCTACTGCTCCTCGAGAGGAGAAATGCTCTAAGTTCTGGCATCTCCGCCCACTTTCCCGGCACTCTACCGAACTGTTCCCGGTGAATCACGGTTGGAAGGGAAAGCGTACCCTTCTCTGCCCACCATTCTCCTTTCTCAAAACGATACTGTGGCCAAATAGAGTTGCAAAGTGAATCTATCAGCTTTTGTTTGCCCAGCCTCTCTGTATCAACTCTATCCCAATTGGACACGATTCATGCAAGGGGGCAATTCCTGAGCATCAAGCTGCTAAGTCCCATCTAGAAAGCACAAAACAAGGAGGCGATTGACAGCTTGCTGCCTCCAGGTCAATAACCCCCACTTGAGAGCACACCCCTGGGTTGCCCTGAATCTCATGCCTCAGCCCGAGGGAAGGGGTCAAGGACTAGTCGCCGAGGGCGACCTTTAGGTCCAACCATTTTTCTGGACAACAGGCTAGGAGGACCACTGCTTGGGATGGCCCCAAGGCCCTCCAAGACGCCTGCTGGCGGGGCTGATGCTCAAATCTCTCAAGGGAAGGGACACGTGGCAGCTCAGGGAACCTTAAGGGAAATTGGAATTTCTGGCTGGAACATCATGGCAGAGGAGCTGTGTATTAAGTAAGAGCTGTCCCCAAAAGTGCCTGAAGCAGCATCGCTGAAAGCCTAAATAACAGTGACTCCGCCTAGGCTTCCGAACGCCATTGGCCTAAGCCTGGGCCACGGAAAAGCAGCCTGTAAGAAGGAACAAACCAAATCTGGAAGAACACTAGCCCTACAACGCCTCAAGTTTTAAATTTTGGAAATATTTTTTTTGGTTTTTATTATTTACTTTCATAGTTATCAATATATATGACATTCAAAATATATTTTAAAAGCATAAAATTTTCAGTGTTTTTGAAATGTGACCAAATTGTCACATTTATAATTTGGGTACCAGATACGTTTTCATTAAGAATTATGACAATTTTGTGCTTGGCGTTATAGGACTAGAGCAGCTTGTTTGCAAAACCAGGAGAAAGGCAAAGGGAATGGAGGGGAAAAGGGAAACTTTGGGCTCCCGGGACCAGGCAGGGCTAACTCCCAGGCCTCTTCACCCAGCTCCCTAGGCAGCGCCCTTCCACATGTGGACTGGTGGGTGCCATCTTGGCCATGGTCACAGATCCTGTTACCTCTCGGCTACAATGGCGACTGTGTAGGATCTCTGGGAAAAGCTGAAACAGCTTTGACAAGAGTGAAGCCATTTGGGGCTGACAGAAGCCACCATGAAAAGAAAATAAAGTAGCTAGGAAGTGTAAATGAACTAGCTGATATTGGGGAGGTAGGCTGTGCAGACGTCACCCAAGGGAATGTCATGAAGGAAATGGGTGTTCAGAAGGCTTGCGAGAACGACCAGAGCAGTTTTGGTTCAACTAAGAATGGCTAACCCTAATACCCCGCTTCTCACTCGCCTAGTCCTGAGGAAGTATCCATGTACCTACTATACAAAACAGTGACATTGGAAAAATCAGTGCCTTGAAAAGCCCAGGAGAGGCGGACGAGCCACCACTAGAGAGAACGGGCCTAGTCCTCGCCTAGAAAAATCGAAGCTACAGACAATAATGCTCGAAGCTGAATAAAGGTGTCCAGGCTCTGTTTCACTTGACCCCAAAGAGCCCATGCTCACTCTCCATGTAGGGAGCCAGCCAGTAAATTTCTAGGTGGACAAAGGGGTCACCTTCTTGGTTTCAGAAAAGACTACAGGTGCCTTGTCAAAAGGAAAGGCTTTCATTACAGGGGCCCCAGGGCAGACCCAAGCACACCCATGGACAACGGCCAGAATAACAGATTTAGCACAAGAGACAGTTACACGCTCACCCTGGTAATGCCTCAATGCCCCTTTCCCCTAATTGATCGTGACTTATTATGAAAAATGGCAGCCATAATTACTTTCTCATCTGCTACAACCACCTTAACCCTTGAACTTGAAAAGCCAAAAGTTTTGCTCACCGCTCCAATGTCAGAGTGATATGTGTTTTATCAAGGAGCAGAAGAGACCTCCTCAAAGGAACTTCTTGATAAATCACTAAAAGATATTCCTTTTGTTTGGGCAGAGAACAACCTGCCAGACCTTTCTGAACTTCAGGTGCCTGGGGTCGTACAACTTCTGAGCTCAGCTACACTGGTGTGTCAAGCTCACCCTACTCCCTGGATAGCAAAAGTGGGTATTTCTGTTCCCATTTGCAGACTAAAGAGGACAGGCATTTGGGTCCTCTGCAAGTCCACATGGAATGCTCCCCTGCTGCCCATGCAGAAGCCTGGAACTGAGGACTTCCAACCGGTGCAGGATCTCAGAGAGGCAAATGAGAGGATAGAAACTGGCCACCCCACGTGCCAAACCCCGAGACCCTCCTGAGTACTATCCCTTCAAACTGAATTTGTTATACTGTTTTGGACTTAAAGGATGCTTTGTTCTCCATACCCGTGTCCCCTGCACATCAACCCAGTGAAGACTTACAGGGACACAAGGAGGAACACCCCCAAACCACCTTGCTCCAGTATGCAGATGACCTCCTCCTGGCCTCCAAAACCCTGGAGGAATGCCAACGGGCTACCAAGGACCTGATAATAGTCCTTGGCCCATTGGGGTACAGGGTATCTGCAAGAAAGGCTCAACTGTGTGTCCATAAAGCTGTATACCTAGGCTACCAACTGGAGGAGGGAAAACGGACCTTGTCCCCCAGCCGCACTGAGGCGATCCTCAAAATCCCAGTCCCTGAGACTAAGAGGCAGTTGCAAGGTTTCTAGGAGCTGTGGGGTACTGTCCATTGTGGAATTTGGGATTTGCAAAAACAACGAAACCCCTATATGCAAGTACTGGTGAAAGGAAAAAGAACTTAAATGGACTGAAGTAGAACAACAAGCGTTTGAATCCTTTTAAAAGTCGCTCATATGGGCAACCTCTCTTGCCCTACTAGACATAGTAAAACCCTTCCAATTGTCTATGTGAGGCCAGAGGCACAGCATAAGAAGTGCTAACTGAGAACTTGCGGCCATGGAAGAGACCTGTGACCTATCTTTCAAAGAAACTGGACTCTGTAGCTGCAGGATGGCTGAGCTGCATGCGAGCTGAGGCTGCCACGGCCATCCTAGTCATAGAAGCTAGGAAGCTTACACTGGGACAGGATATTGCTGTGGTAGGGGGACCTATGGTTGAACCACTCCTAACCAGTCCCCCGGACCGGTGGATCTCGAATGCCAGGACTATACCACAAATCCCCAAGGTAGTGGCTGTGACCATGCCATCCCCAGTGTTACAGCCACAACCTACATACTCAGAAAATGATCTAAAGATAAGCCAAGAGCTGGCCTGCCAAAATGACTGGGAGCATCCAGGGTGGCTGGTCCATCCTGATGGAAAAAGATTCATGCCAGAAGCTCTGGGAGAGATCTGATTCAAGGACTACATGAAGGTATGCATTTGGGATCCTCTCTAAACTGTCTCAGTTGCTTCTCAGGCACTTTTACAAACCCAGGCTTGGACACTGGGTGGCAGATGTCACGCACCGTTGATTGCACAGTGCTCGGCTAAACAACCCCAGAAAGAAAAGGAGCAACCCCAACCACGAGCTCGAGGTAGTAGTCCAGGAGAATTCTGGGAGGTGGACTTTATGGATATCAAACTTAGAAAGTATGGCTACCGATATTTGCTGGTGTTCGTAGACACCTGTTCGGGATGGGTGGAAGCCTTCCCAACAAAGAAGGAAACTGCTGCCACTGTGTGTAAATTATTAGTAACTAAAATTGTCCCTAGATTTGGCCTTCCCACCATCTTGGGGTCCAACAATGGCCCAACATTTATTGCTCAAATTACTAAAGTCTTAGCAATGCTTCTAAATATTAACTGGAAGCTCTTCAGGGCAAGTAGAAAAAATAAACAGAACCCTAAAGGAATTGTTCGTTAAGTTGCATTTAGGACCTGGCGAGAACTGGGTTGATCCTTACTTTACCTTTTGCCCTACTTCAAGTCCGATGCACTCCCTATGTGAAAAGCATGTCCCCATTTGAATTTATGTTTGGCAGACCTTCCCCAAATCCTTCCAAGATTGAAAGAAGTAGAAATAATGGAAGTCACTAATCGTTCCCTCATCGAGTGCCTGCAAGCTGTGCAACAGGTGAGAGACAAATCATCTGCTCTGACACCGTCATTTTGGGCCTAACCAAGGGAAAGGGAACAGGCAGCCAACAACGTGCCACCAGGAAACTGGACATGGGTAAAGAAGCACCAACCTGACACCTTAGAACCTGGGTGGACTGGCCCATACCAAGTGATACTTACAACACCAACTGCTGTTAAAATAGTGGGGAGGGGCCCGTGGATTCATCAGTCATAAGTAAAAAAAAAAAAAAAAAAAGCCCTCCCTGAGCATATCCTGAAAAGATGGACACCGAGAAAGACGGAAAATCCTTCAAAATTAAGGCTTTACAGAACTTAATTGTTTTTCTCTGAGTATTGCTGACAGCACCCACTGTTTCCCCCAAGCACAAACACATCTGTGGACTGCTATTCTAACCTCCAGCAGACTCAGGTTTACACAGGCACCTCAGGGCCCCTCATGGGGCACAGCCTACCTAGAAGCTGCTGGAGAGAACGTCACTCAGTGGGCTACGGGATCCTGCCTTTGGGATGATGTTCCCACTCAGAGAAGACAGTCCACACAGAAGACCACATGGCCAGCCCAAGATGAGACACGACGTCCCTCAAAGACCCATAGCCCTAGAAGGGACAACACTGGAGACACAGTGTGGGAACGGATCCCGCCACACCGAGGCATAGCACTAAGGGGGTGCAGCAGAAGAGCAAGGAAGTGGAGCAACAAGGTCCCCAGGGAATGCCAAAGGAGGACTTTGGGGGCAGGACTTGGTGCCCGCACAGACTGGACTGGAAAACACTGCTAAGGGCCAACAAACAGTCCGTGAACTAACTACGAGCTTTCCTTTCTTGAGGAGTTGTGTTTTCTTTGATGGTCATTGGATTTTGGCTGTTTTCTTTCTTTTGGTGCTTGCTTTCGCTCTGTCTTGTGTTTGTGCATGTTATTACCTCTACTGTATGTCTAAAAAGAGATGCTGGATGCACAATCTGCAGGAGAGCAAAAAGGGGACAAATGCTTCGCGGGAGGGCCACGGGAAAGAGGGAGTTGGGGGGAAAGGGAGTGATGTCAAGAAACCCAGAGACAAGGGAACAACAAGTGGATGCAAATCCGTGGTGAGGGCGATGTAGGAATCCTGGTAGGGCGTGATCAAGGGTGAAGGAACCAAGAGGATTTACTGAAACCCAAATGAAGACTGAGCATGGCAGTGGGCACAAGAGGGAAATGAAAGGGAATAGCAGAGCGACCTAGGAAGCACGGGCCAGTTATACAGGTCTAAAGAAAGCCACGCACAGATGTAAATATATTTATCTGTGAGCATGGGGAAATACACCTATGTCCATATCTTTATAGGTGTCCTATTAAGGTAGCAGATGGCCTTTGGGCCTCCACTCAAGGACTCTCTCATTGCAAGAATACCTTGTTATATGACATTGGCATTCTATGATGCTCCCCTTCCCGACACGTTCCCTGATGTCTAAGCGGTTGCATAAGCAAATGTGGTCAAGAAAGCTGATGGTGCCCTGCTATCAAAAGATATGGCGTCTGAGGTCTTCAAGGCCTGAAGGGTAAGCAAGCGGCCATGTAGCTCAGAAACAACAGAGCCCACATGGAATAAGCATACCAGCCTGTGCGATCACGAGGTATCAAAGGGATCAGGCATCATCAGCACAAAAAAATCTCATTGTGAATGAGCAGGGAATGCTGGGTAGAGAGCCAAAGCCCATTTTCAGTACACTGGACATTCCCTTAAGTAAGGTCTTGGGGAAGAGACAAGCCTACACAGGGTACTAGACAGTAATGGTGAAACACAACTTTCCTCTAGCTCCTCAATGCTTCCTCTCCCCTCACTATCAAGATCCCAATTATAACTTACAAATCTGACTAGACCAGAGAATGTACACTGGGACAGATAGGAACTAGAAACCCAGGGAATTCAAGGTGGATGAGCCCTTTAGGACCAGTGTTATGAATGGGGATGCTGGAAGGGTGGAGGGAGGGTAGGCTGGCACCAGGGAACCGATGATAAGGATCTACATAAAACCTCAAAAGAAAAGGGGGTGAAGGGGGACATCAGACTGCAAGATATGACAAAATAATAATTAGTAAATGATGAAGGATTTATGAGGAGGGGTAGTGAGAATGGGGGCGGGGGGAATGAGGAGCTGAGGCCAGGGGCTTGGGTGGAGAGAAGATATTTTGAGAATAATGAGGGCAATGAATGTACAAATGTGCCTTATATCAGTGATGTTTGCACGTATTGTGGTTATTGTTGTATGAGCCCCTATAAAAGGAGAGGAAAAAAAAGACCCTGGCAGAGGGCTGATGCTAGGATGATCTCAGGCTGGATTAGACCAGCAAAAGCAGGTGCTGCAGTCGCCTCACCCTGTGTCTATTCCTATGTGAGGCATGAAGCGTAGGGTCCACAGCACCGGCAGCTGGACAGTGAGAGAGGCGGGGCTCTGAGGTCATTCCACAGGGGGAATGGCCCTCCGGTTCCTGCAGGGCCCACCCTCCTGTGTAGTCCTGCTGTCTGGGGCACCTCTTTCACGGAGCCCACACCAGGGGAGCTCTTCAACTCATGGGGAATTGGCAGGAAGCCTCTGCTCATGCACACACACCACCACCTAGCTGGAGGACCTCGGTGAACAAACCTTGAGGCAGACAACAAGCCCACTAACTGATCCTGTGAGAGATATAATCAGGATCCAGAAACCGGCAACTGGGAGCAAGGGGCAGCATACCTGGGTCCCAGCCCCTCCCACTGCCCTCTGCAAGGAGTGACATTCCAAAGCACAGTGTTTTCCAAAAGCACTGTCAGGACTTTGGAATGGGCAGCTCATTTGTGGACATGGATACTATGTGATCCAGAGATACTACCTCCTCTGATCCTGTCAGCCAAGACTAAAAACCCTTCCAAGCTGAAAGCCATGCATCTGAACAGTATCCACCAGCCACTCACGTCCACTCCTGCTGCCTCCAAAGAGCTTTCCTGGGTTGGTCAGATCTCTCTGGGGACAGATATCCCTCGGTCCTTGGTTCTGCGTGAGAAAGAATTCACGCCAAAGCCTGGTTTGTGATCCAAGGGAGGTTTAGGAGCGTTAGGGAGGTGTGTTGGGCAACCCTGGTCGATCCTAGTGGCTGAATTGAATATACTTGGCCTAGGTGGGTCGATGCAGGTGCAGCGCCCACCCAGGTGGACCTGCCCTTCCTGGCCGGAAACCTGGACCTCTGAGCACGCACAGTGTGCCACTCCTTCCTGGGCCGCTAACTGGGCCATCTGAGCATGTGTAATGGACACCCCAGTCCCTATGCTAGCTACCTAACATTTCCATCCTGAAAAGATGTGGACCCAAATCTTTGGGGTACTGGGCGACGACATCTCTAGCTACTTCCTGCTGGCAAAAGGGGCGTGGTGGGGCTTTGGGTCCACACCCTTCCTGCTCTGCTGGGAGGGGTTGTCCATTCAGCGCTAGATTGGATAAGGTTGAAGTGGTCCAGGAGATGGGGGTCCTGGAGTTGGCACAATTGGATTAGGGGCTTTGGTAACTTGAGAACTTCTGGAAAAACCAACAAACGCACAAAAGGGTGAACAGTTTAACTGAGACAAGGCTAGGATTGTGAGGTGGGAGTACCCTTGAAAGTAGGTGAGTATCACAGGAAGTAAGTAAAAAATCTTAGGATTATCAGGCGTGTGTGTTTGTTCATTCTAAGTACCGGCACAGGGGTAAAAGCATTCACAATTTCCCCTAGCGGGGTCCAGGGTTTGGGCACTACTGGGTGCAGTGGGATCACCGCTTCACTTATGATCCTAAGGCATTGGCCCCTCTGATAAGAACCATCCTTCTTTTTAACCCTATAACGCCTCACTTTTAAATTTTTGGGCAAAAAAAATTTCGTTTTGATTCATTACTTTCATAGTTATCAATATATATACATTTATATTCATTTCATTAAATGTTAGGGAAAGGTCATGCTCGGTGTTATAGGGTTAAATTGTAATATTGGGATGCTACAGGCGGATTCAACAGGGATCAAAAGTAGAGTAACTGCCTGTGTCATTTTCAATTTTCTCGGGTTCCATTTGAGTAAAAGGCTTGTAAGTTACCCGGGGACCAAATGCCCCTGGTACCTCTACTAGGGGTAGAATGTTCAGGGAGGGTTCAGGGGTGGGACAATAGTGACCTGAAGTCCAGGATCCCTTAGGGCAGGGGTCCTCAAATTGTTTACACAGGGGGCCAGTGCATTGTCTCTCCGACCATTGGAGGGCCAGACTATGGTTTTCAAAAAACCTATGGACAAATTCCTATGCACACTGCACGAGTCGGCTGCTAAGCAGGACAGGCAGTGGCAGCAAAAACACCCCGAGGGTGGGATAAATGGCATCGCCCCACATGTGCCCCATGGACTACAGTTTGAGGACGCCAGCCTTAGGGGTTCCTGGGTGCACTGGGGATGAAGGTCTCCTACTGCTCCTCGAGAGGAGAAATGCTCTAAGTTCTGGCATCTCCGCCCACTTTCCCGGCACTCTACCGAACTGTTCCCGGTGAATCACGGTTGGAAGGGAAAGCGTACCCTTCTCTGCCCACCATTCTCCTTTCTCAAAACGATACTGTGGCCAAATAGAGTTGCAAAGTGAATCTATCAGCTTTTGTTTGCCCAGCCTCTCTGTATCAACTCTATCCCAATTGGACACGATTCATGCAAGGGGGCAATTCCTGAGCATCAAGCTGCTAAGTCCCATCTAGAAAGCACAAAACAAGGAGGCGATTGACAGCTTGCTGCCTCCAGGTCAATAACCCCCACTTGAGAGCACACCCCTGGGTTGCCCTGAATCTCATGCCTCAGCCCGAGGGAAGGGGTCAAGGACTAGTCGCCGAGGGCGACCTTTAGGTCCAACCATTTTTCTGGACAACAGGCTAGGAGGACCACTGCTTGGGATGGCCCCAAGGCCCTCCAAGACGCCTGCTGGCGGGGCTGATGCTCAAATCTCTCAAGGGAAGGGACACGTGGCAGCTCAGGGAACCTTAAGGGAAATTGGAATTTCTGGCTGGCACATCATGGCAGAGGAGCTGTGTATTAAGTAAGAGCTGTCCCCAAAAGTGCCTGAAGCAGCATCGCTGAAAGCCTAAATAACAGTGACTCCGCCTAGACTTCCGAACGCCATTGGCCTAAGCCTGGGCCACGGAAAAGCAGCCTGTAAGAAGGAACAAACCAAATCTGGAAGAACACTAGCCCTACAACGCCTCAAGTTTTAAATTTTGGAAATATTTTTTTTTGGTTTTTATTATTTACTTTCACAGTTATCAATATATATGACATTCAAAATATATTTTAAAAGCATAAAATTTTCAGTGTTTTTGAAATGTGACCAAATTGTCACATTTATAATTTGGGTACCAGATACGTTTTCATTAAGAATTATGACAATTTTGTGCTTGGCGTTATAGGACTAGAGCAGCTTGTTTGAAAAACCAGGAGAAAGGCAAAGGGAATGGAGGGGAAAGGGAAACTTTGGGCTCCCGGGACCAGGCAGGGCTAACTCCCAGGCCTCTTCACCCAGCTCCCTAGGCAGCGCCCTTCCACATGTGGACTGGTGGGTGCCATCTTGGCCATGGTCACAGATCCTGTTACCTCTCGGCTACAATGGCGACTGTGTAGGATCTCTGGGAAAAGCTGAAACAGCTTTGACAAGAGTGAAGCCATTTGGGGCTGACAGAAGCCACCATGAAAAGAAAATAAAGTAGCTAGGAAGTGTAAATGAACTAGCTGATATTGGGGAGGTAGGCTGTGCAGACGTCGCCCAAGGGAATGTCATGAAGGAAATGGGTGTTCAGAAGGCTTGCGAGAACGACCAGAGCAGTTTTGGTTCAACTAAGAATGGCTAACCCTAATACCCCGCTTCTCACTCGCCTAGTCCTGAGGAAGTATCCATGTACCTACTATACAAAACAGTGACATTGGAAAAATCAGTGCCTTGAAAAGCCCAGGAGAGGCGGACGAGCCACCACTAGAGAGAACGGGCCTAGTCCTCGCCTAGAAAAATCGAAGCTACAGACAATAATGCTCGAAGCTGAATAAAGGTGTCCAGGCTCTGTTTCACTTGACCCCAAAGAGCCCATGCTCACTCTCCATGTAGGGAGCCAGCCAGTAAATTTCTAGGTGGACAAAGGGGTCACACCTTCTTGGTTTCAGAAAAGGCTACAGGTGCCTTGTCAAAAGGAAGGCTTTCATTACAGGGGCCCCAGGGCAGACCCAAGCACACCCATGGACAATGGCCAGAATAACAGATTTAGCACAAGAGACAGTTACACGCTCACCCTGGTAATGCCTCAATGCCCCTTTCCCCTAATTGATCGTGACTTATTATGAAAAATGGCAGCCATAATTACTTTCTCATCTGCTACAACCACCTTAACCCTTGAACTTGAAAAGCCAAAAGTTTTGCTCACCGCTCCAATGTCAGAGTGATATGTGTTTTATCAAGGAGCAGAAGAGACCTCCTCAAAGGAACTTCTTGATAAATCACTAAAAGATATTCCTTTTGTTTGGGCAGAGAACAACCTGCCAGACCTTTCTGAACTTCAGGTGCCTGGGGTCGTACAACTTCTGAGCTCAGCTACACTGGTGTGTCAAGCTCACCCTACTCTCTGGATAGCAAAAGTGGGTATTTCTGTTCCCATTTGCAGACCAAAGAGGACAGGCATTTGGGTCCTCTGCAAGTCCACATGGAATGCTCCCCTGCTGCCCATGCAGAAGCCTGGAACTGAGGACTTCCAACCGGTGCAGGATCTCAGAGAGGCAAATGAGAGGATAGAAACTGGCCACCCCACGTGCCAAACCCCGAGACCCTCCTGAGTACTATCCCTTCAAACTGAATTTGTTATACTGTTTTGGACTTAAAGGATGCTTTGTTCTCCATACCCGTGTCCCCTGCACATCAACCCAGTGAAGACTTACAGGGACACAAGGAGGAACACCCCCAAACCACCTTGCTCCAGTATGCAGATGACCTCCTCCTGGCCTCCAAAACCCTGGAGGAATGCCAACGGGCTACCAAGGACCTGATAATAGTCCTTGGCCCATTGGGGTACAGGGTATCTGCAAGAAAGGCTCAACTGTGTGTCCATAAAGCTGTATACCTAGGCTACCAACTGGAGGAGGGAAAACGGACCTTGTCCCCCAGCCGCACTGAGGCGATCCTCAAAATCCCAGTCCCTGAGACTAAGAGGCAGTTGCAAGAGTTTCTAGGAGCTGTGGGGTACTGTCCATTGTGGAATTTGGGATTTCAAAAACAACGAAACCCCTATATGCAAGTACTGGTGAAAGGAAAAAGAACTTAAATGGACTGAAGTAGAACAACAAGCGTTTGAATCCTTTAAAAAGTCGCTCATATGGGCAACCTCCCTTGCCCTACTAGACATAGTAAAGCCCTTCCAATTGTCTATGTGAGGCCAGAGGCACAGCATAAGAAGTGCTAACTGAGAACTTGAGGCCATGGAAGAGACCTGTGACCTATCTTTCAAAGAAACTGGACTCTGTAGCTGCAGGATGGCTGAGCTGCATGCGAGCTGAGGCTGCCACGGCCATCCTAGTCATAGAAGCTAGGAAGCTTACACTGGGACAGGATATTGCTGTGGTAGGGGGACCTATGGTTGAACCACCCCAACCAGTCCCCCGGACCTGTGGATCTCGAATGCCAGGACTATACCACAAATCCCCAAGGTAGTGGCTGTGACCATGCCATCCCCAGTGTTACAGCCACAACCTACATACTCAGAAAATGATCTAAAGATAAGCCAAGAGCTGGCCTGCCAAAATGACTGGGAGCATCCAGGGTGGCTGGTCCATCCTGATGGAAGAAGATTCATGCCAGAAGCTCTGGGAGAGATCTGATTCAAGGACTACATGAAGGTATGCATTTGGGATCCTCTCTAAACTGTCTCAGTTACTTCTCAGGCACTTTTACATACCCAGGCTTGGACACTGGGTGGCAGATGTCACGCACCGTTGATTGCACAGTGCTCGGCTAAACAACCCCAGAAAGAAAAGGAGCAACCCCAACCACGAGCTTGAGGTAGTAGTCCTGGAGAATTCTGGGAGGTGGACTTTATGGATATCAAATTTAGAAAATATGACTACCGATATTTGCTGGTGTTCGTAGACACCTGTTCTGGATGGGTGGAAGCCTTCCCAACCAAGAAGGAAACTGCTGCCACTGTGTGTAAATTATTAGTAACTAAAATTGTCCCTAGATTTGGCCTTCCCACCACCTTGGGGTCCAACAATGGGCCAACATTTATTGCTCAAATTACTAAAGTCTTAGCAATGCTTCTAAATATTAACTGGAAGCTCTTCAGGGCAAGTAGAAAAAATAAACAGAACCCTAAAGGAATTGTTCGTTAAGTTGCATTTAGGACCTGGCGAGAACTGGGTTGATCCTTACTTTACCTTTTGCCCTACTTCAAGTCCGATGCACTCCCTATGTGAAAAGCATGACCCCATTTGAATTTATGTTTGGCAGACCTTCCCCAAATCCTCCCAAGATTGAAAGAAGTAGAAATAATGGAAGTCACTAATCGTTCCCTCATCGAGTGCCTGCAGGCTGTGCAACAGGTGAGAGACAAATCATCTGCTCTGACACCGTCATTTTGCGCCTAACCAAGGGAAAGGGAACAGGCAGCCAACAACGTGCAACCAGGAAACTGGACATGGGTAAAGAAACACCAACCTGACACCATAGAACCTAGGTGGACTGGCCCATACCAAGTGATACTTACAACACCAACTGCAGTTAAAATAGTGGGGAGGGGGCTGTGGATTCCTCTGTCATAAGTAAAAAAAAAAAGCCCTCCCTGAGCATATCCTGGAAAGATGGACACCCAGAAAGACGGAAAATCCCTCAAAATTAAGGCTTTACAGAACTTAATTGTTTTTCTCTGAGTTTTGCTGACAACACCCAGTGTTTCCCCCAAGCACAAACACATCTGTGGACTGCTATTCTAATCTCTAGCAGTGAATATGTAACCTCTTATACTGGGTATGACCCCCTGTTTTCATTTTGATTTGTTTGATTTGCTAGGAAAGAATTGGCATTCTGGATCCTTTAAAGGTAAAGGGCACAATGGGACCTATACTCGAATCCCGTCCTATGGGTGCGGAATACCCTCTATAGAAAGAAGGCTCCAAACAAACCATGTCTATATATGCCTGGCTCATGGACTCCCTAACTGCCAAGGGGAGGGACATTACCATTGCGCAGCTTGGGGTTGTGAAACCATCATTTTCAGGGTGGAAACTTGTTAAAGATGACCCTATTATTTTTACAAGAATGAGACTCAAGTCGGAAGGGTTTGATCCCACTACGTGTATGGTTTCCAAATATAACCCAATAAGAATTGGATTCAAGCGTTATTGGGTTCACTGGGAAAACATGGGGAATTCAACATTATGTAAATGATAGAGATCCCGGACAACCTTTTCTATCCAGCAAAGTAAAATATGGCAACCTGCCATCCGTATAAAGGCCCAAACCTCGGGATAAATCCTGAAGAGCCACAGCTGGTGTCATTAAGATTCCTTTGCCGCACCCTCCAGACTCTCCAGTAACTTTCCCGTTCACTGCCAGCCCAACTCACAGGGCCCTTCTCATTCAGGAGCCACCTCAAGGTTCTGTGTTTGATTCTCGGGATGCTGTATTCCAATTAATGAACTCAAATCCTCACCTCACAGCTGATTGTTGGCTTTGTCTGAACCCTGCTTCCCCTTACTATGTAGGCACAGGTACAAATAGCACTATTGGTACAGAGTGTAATCCAATTAGAAATGTTAGTAAAAAGGATTACACGAAGCAGCAGTCTATAGGTGATGTTAGTATGGACTCAAGTCTAAGCTCACTTTAAAAGATTTGCAAGGGCAAGACTGTGTTTTTATTCATCTAAGTATCCCTTTAATATATCAAGATATCGAGATTTTTGCCTTCAATCTGTTCCCATTGAACAAAATGTTGATCCTAATTTGTTATCTGCTCCAATGAGTACTTGCTTTACTTGTTCCACAGGACGAACACCCTGTCTCTTTTCCCCGGGTATTTGTGTGCTAGTGCATGTTACTCCTCAAGTGTACCTGTGTTCTGGTGAAGGAGGTGTAGGGATAACTTTGGAATTTCCGGATGAGTTCAAAGAGCCCCAGTATTGGTCCCACTGGTAACAGGGCTTGGGATTATGGGATTAGCTGCAGTCGGGTCAGTTGCTTTAATACAAGGAAACTTAAACTATCAGACTCTTAGTCAGCAAATTGCTTTAGATCTACAGGGATTAAAAAAAACCTGTCTCCCATTTAGAAAGATCCCTAGACTCCCTTGTAGCAGTTGTGTTGCAAACCCGCCGAGGGCTTGACTTGCTCTTTTGGAAACAAGGAATGCGTGCACAGCATTGGGAGAAACTAATTCTATGCAAAGCATTCGGGAATCAATAAAGATAGATGAGCCCTGGTTAGGAAAGGATTAGAACAAAGAGTCAAGAAAAGAAATGGAGGAACCAATTGGTTTGAAAAGCTACTTAATTGGTCAGCCTGGCTAACTACCCTATGAACAGCCCTAGCCGGCCCCTAATCCTCCTCCTGCTAAGCCTCACATTTGGCCCAGTAATAACCAATAAGCTAGTGGCATTCCTTACACAGAAAGTACAAGCCACAAAACTCTTAGTGCTGAGCCCACCATACACTGGGCTGGCTACCAAAGATTCAATGATTTGAACTTGGCTAAGAACAGGAGAGTATATAGCAGCTCTGGGCAAAGCTTAAGTAGCCTTGACAAGAGAAGTCATTTTGAGCTTTCTGAAGCCATTATGAATAGTAAATAAACTAGCTATGAACTGCCAATGAACTAGCTGATACTGGGGAGTTAGGCTGTGCAGACGTAGCCCAAGGGAACGTACAGAAGGAAATGGATGTTCAGAAGGCTTGCGAGAACGACCAGAGCAGTTTTGGTTCAACTAAGAATGGCTAACCACAATACCCCGCTTCTGAGCTCTGCCTGCTTGCACACCTGCACATTGCAAAAGTATAAAAACCTTTGGAAAATTAGACTGGGGGGCCGCTCAGTCTCCCCTCAAGAGAGCTGATGGTCTGGTCCCTGCGCAGGAAATGAAACTTGTTCTGCTGAACTTTCCGGCAGTCTGGGCGGTTTGCTGTCTGGGAATGGAGTGTAGCTACAACAGACACAGGTGGTGCCATTCTGCCTGTGAGTGGAGTCACATGGCTGGGAAAATGGAGGCCCCAGGTTGTGGCCTAGCCGAAAGCCAGCCTGGAGCCGGCCACCCAGCCAGAGTCCTGCCCAAACCAACAGGGTGGACGCAGGCGCCCCCAGGCCTGCTGCTTGCCGGAGCCGCGGCACAACACTGTTTCCCAGTCTTGGCACAACAGACTCCATTTTGAGTCCTGCACCCCCATCTTAGCTCTCAAGGCTGACCCCTAACCGACCTCCTCTCCCCAGCTCAACCCCAAATTCCTGGAACCAGCTCGTCACAAAGCCAGAATGTTTTCTGAAGATATGGTCACTCCACGCGTCCCTGACATATAGGTAAGATTAACGACCTTCTCGCTTCTGAAGCACCTGTGTGCGCAGATCCTCCCCAGCTTTGATCCTCCCCAGCTGTGCCTGCCAGCAGTGGGCATAAAAACGCTGCCAGGATTTTTTCCCCCTGCGCGGCTTCAATAGCTCAATACCCTGAGTTGCTGAACCTGCCCGCAAGCTTCTCAATAAAGCCTGCTTCTAAAACTTCGTTAATTGCATCTTTGATTCTGTTTTCACGTCCAAATAAACCTTATACACTGAGCCTCGAGAAGGCTTTTGGAGTCAAAATCCTCCCAGCCTCCAGGCAGCAGCGTCCCAGCCCCCTCACAAATGCAGCCCGGGAAGGCAGGCGAGTTCCTGGGAAAGCAGGCACGTCAAGTCCCGCACACCAGCAAGAAACGGCGCAAAGACGGACACCAGCAAGAAACGGCGCAAAGACGGACACCAGCAAGAAACGTTGCAAAGACGGACACCAGCAAGAAACGGCGCAAAGACGGACACCGTGAATTCAACCCAACAATTCTCCCGAGGGTGGTGAGGTAAAAGGAGTCCAGAGGGGCCCCCAATCCGTGAGACCAACATGGGAGGGCCCACTCCTGGGGCCGGCTTACCTCATAGCTCCAAATCACACAGCACCGCTTCTTTTCGACCTCTCCGGGGACAGGTGTGCCTCGGTCCATGGCTCCACGCGAGAAACAGCTCACGGCGAGGCCTGGTTTGGGATCCCCGTGAGTTTTATGAGCGGTTAGGGAGGCGTGGTCAATGACGTGGGTCGACCCCATTGGCTGAATTGTTGAATTGAATTCACCTGGCCTAGGTGAGCCAATGCAGGTACAGCCCCACCCAGGCATAGCTCCCCCTCCTGGCTGGAAACCTGAACTGCTGAGCATGCAGTGAGCCACTGCTTCATGAGCCGGTAGCTCGGACCTCTGAGCATGTGTAATAGGCCTGCCAGTCCCTATGCTAGCTCCCTAACAGGTTTTCCAGCCAAAGGTCTGCCTTCTGGAGCTGTTCTACAGAAAGCACTTAGTTCCTGACCCCTATGCATTCGGGGTAATGGATGCCCTCTCTTCCGTGCTTGCTTCTATTTCATTCTGGAATGGTCCTTGTTTCACAGGTCGGCGAGGTCAGGAATTCTGGGCTGGTTGGCTACCAAGCACAAAATAAATAGCCAACAGATTGAAATCTCAACCCCTATATTGGTTTATTATCGACCACACAAACTTGTCTTCTGGAACTTCTCTCCTAAATTTCTGAACCCTTGAACTCCTTGACACATGTACTTGGAAAGCAAGGATTCCAAACTCTGATCACCATATCTGACTGCTCCCCCAGTCCCTCTGCACTGTCAACCAGCAAAGTCGGGCCTCTCCATTTCTCAGAAGCTGCAGATTGTTATGTGACATCACCCTGTGTTTAAATGTTAGTGATTATGCCATTTAAAAAACAAATGTGTGAGCCAACTGGGGGCAAACAAGACTCGTTTCAAACACCAGCTCTGTCTCCTCTAAGGGCCCGTGTACAACTGCGACAACACAACAGTGGGTCCTGCTGGGTCTCCATTAGCATCTGGGAGGAAGGTTATTTATTACAGGGAATCCTACCTTTGTCCCTTGGTGTTAATTGCAGACTCACTGGGTGACGGATTGTATCTGACACGCACCACGTTTGCCGCAGCAAACACCAACACTTTGTCAAACTCCGTTTGGTATTGCTCCATCCCTCCATTATTCTCCCTAAAGACAAAAATAATTAACACATTCATATAAAAGCACAGGATGAGGATAGCTTTAATTTATGCATCTAGTTCAGGGTCATCCCTCTTATCAAGATATGACAATCTAATGAGGCTTAATTAAAAGTAGCAGTGAAGCAATTTAGGAAACTGAGGGATTGTCACGAGTCCTGGTTGTGACAGCATGTTCTGTGCACCATGGAAGATAACAGATTTGTCTTCTGTGGTATCTCATATCCATCATCCCCAAACTACCTGCTCTTAGGGGTAGAGAGAGCGAGCTTGTCTTTGAAAAAAGTGCCTGGGTTTGGTAGCTGCTCACAGGATGGCAGGTGTAATGTATTATGAGAACTTAACAAGGCTCTGAGAAGATGGCTATTGGAAGGTCTGGCTGGAGGGCAAGGCCATGGCCCTGAAGGATTCAGGATCCAGAATTCAAGTCAGAACTGGATGCCAGAGACTTTCTCAATCCAGCCCTCTTTGCCCCTCCCCTAAGGCCAATACATTTCTAAGGGTTATGGATTCTACTTCAGAATTTTTCTCAAACCCAGGTCCCTCTTCACCATTATTGTCTAGACCTGGTCACCTCTTGCCTTATAAATACAAATATGGGTTTATTGTAAGTCTGGGTCTGTTAGGTTTCTCGGGTGGGAAATGTCTCGGTCCTTGGCTACACACTGGAAAGAAATTCACACCAAAGCCTGGGTGGTAATCCGAGTGGGTTTATATACATGAGAGAAGAAGGTTCCGGCGTTACACTAAACTGAACACGGGCACCCTCATGACACTGCACACTCAGCCCTGCTGAGTGGAAGGCAGAGAAGCAGCTGAAGGGAAGGGGCGGTGGTCTCCAGATTCCAGCCTTGTAAGGGCTTTCAGCTGGGAGGCATCAATTAAGCTCTCCTGGCTTGGGCTTAGCCCGCATTGGCTTCCAACCTCCTGTAGGGGGCCCCCTAAGCATGGAGAGGAACAACCCCTTGTCTTGCTACCTAACCGGTCTACATTCCTGCATGGCTACATTGAGATGGAACTAGCCCCTTTAGACAGCCTGAGGGGTTCACCAGGAGACACGGGCCCCAGTGTTCCCTGTGACCACCTTAAACCTTAAACTACTGTTGGAGTTTATATTACCTGTGTGGGTCTGTGGGCATGGGACGTTTCCATGCCAGAGACCTGAAGTTACACAAATAGGCATCCAGAACAGAACTCATACAGGCTCTAATAAGATGCTCGGATGCTTCTCGCTAGGATGAGAATTTAACGAAGTGTGTGAGCAGTTCAGATCTTGTAAGGGAGAACAGGTCAGTAGGGTATCCAGAGAAGAGAGCAAAGGTCAGGGGAAAGGGAGGGGGCCCACAGACATCTGTGCTCTGTGTTTGGCCACAAGACAAGAAACCGGGTCTCCTTGCAAAAGAAAGCAGAACAGCAAGTCCCTCAGAACTACGACATTTTTAAACATGACCTATACAACACTCGGCTCTGGGAGGCGCCTTGGAAAACCATAAAAGCCCTAAAAGAGGGGCAAGGAGGAAGCCCAAGTCTTTGATTTTCCCTGCTGTGCTTTCAGTGTTGAAATGTCTGTGCACGGAGCCTTTGAAATTTCAGAATCAGAGAGTGGATTCACAAGCCAAGCTCCTGCTTTATTCTTCAATGCATTTTGGCCCAGCTTCTCCTTGGTGAGACATGTAACAGAAATTCTGGACTTAGGAGCCACTTGGTCCTTGGACACTAGGAGATTTCAGTGGAATCTGAAACAGGGCTCTAACCACCAGCTGGACTGGCCTAGGAAGCCCAAGTATTCATTCTCCCAAACACCACCCTCCCGTTGCTCTTCATCTGCCTGCACCTTGTTCAGCTTTAGTTGTCCGTGGAAGCGTTTGGCACCCATCTGATGCTTTGGAACCCAGAAAGGAGGAAAGGTAAAACTGGGATTCAAATGAAACAGACTTAAGCAGGACCATAGCCAAGATGTGCCCAGGGCTCCTCGCAGCATTTGTCACCTTCATTTCCCTCTTCGGACTCAGACGTGGCAAGGTTCAGAAACAAGCTTTACCAGAAAGAACAGCTGTGAACCCAGCCTGCTTCCAAGTGAGAAAAAGCCCTTTACACATGAGTTCCTGAGGTCAGCCCAGCCCTGTGCGTCCCCACCCCTCCCAGAGTCCCTGGCTCTCTGGCGAAGCATTAAAGCAAGTGGAAGCAGAGATTTGCTCAGAATAAAAAAATCGTTTTTCACAATAGCACGGCACGTTCTGGATGGCAATCACGGCTGCACAAACCATATCCGTCCTCCAGCCATAATGTTGGCGCCTCAGTGACCATGCACATACATTGTGTGGCGAGACTCAGAGCCTGTTCCATTTGTGGTCAATTGTTTCCTCCCTCTCCATACTTTGCACTTAGGAGACATGCTCTCTGGAAGTGGTTGAGGCTTGTCACCAATAATCATCTCCTACACCTTCCTTTACAGTCACTAATTTGATGTGTTTACTCAAAGAAATGCCAATAATATGAGGTTTCAGAGGAGAGCTCCTAGAGCTCCCCCAGACAACAAGGAAGCCGAGTGTCACCGTCATTATCCTGAGCTGGGAGGGGGCACTAGTGTTCTGGAAGCTGGGGATCCGTCACTGCCTGCCCACCGCACAGACAGAGCAGGTGCTGGTTATAATTGCTTCTAGACGTCCTGCCATGCTGAGTTGAAAGTCAAACCCATAAACGCTGCCCGACTACAATAACACTGGAGTACACAGACATTTCTGCATCATTGCTGGGTGAAAATATACTGAGTGGAGTTGGATGAGATGGCAGCAAGTGCCTAAGGAGGGGATGCTGTGGGAATACCAACAAGATGACTGTCAGTCGCCGTTTCCTCCTCTCGTCTGCTTTTCCCCCCCTTTCTTTCAGGCCCAAAAGACATGACAAATATGTAAGCAAACAAATTTGTTCATTTTTGGAGGAGTCTCCCACCCCACCCCACCCCCATCCAACTCTGGCCTCCTTTGAGCAAGCCAGTAGAACTTTTTTTTTTTTTTTAAACCTGGCTTCTGCTATGGCAATTTCCGGAGTTGCTATGTGGCTGTGTTTAAAAGTCGCCTTTGGGATCCAGAGCACAATCCTTGTCACAAAGGCATTCTCCCAGTCCCAAATAGCAATGCGACCTCCTTTCAGAAGGTTGTTCTTGTTTCTGTAGACCCAGAAAGGAGTTCAAGCTGTTGATCTTGACCGTGGTTGTCGAGTCAGCCTCTCATGGACACCTCATGGGAAGCGGAGCAAACTATGCCAGTCTGTGCTATCACCAGGACTGGGAAGGGAAGCCAACCGTGGAGGGCCATAGGTCGATGTGTGGATGGAGATAATCAGGTCTTTCGTCCTTATTCTATTTCAGTCTGGAAACATCCCTGAAGCCTGCTCAGTGTCATAGCAACACACAAACTTTCACTGACAGTCTGGGGCACATTGGCTGCAAATCGAACCCGGGTCTTCCCGGTGAAAGACGATGAGAGATCTACCACTGAAGCACCGTGGCCCTCACCTCAAACCAGGGCAGTCATTTCCCACAGATCTACCAGAGTTCAAACCAGACCACAATGCGTGATAACTGAGATTGCCACCAGAATCTGATACTGATGCAGAAAAAAACCTAACTACCATTTTATTGACTCCCACTCATACCGGCCCAATAGGACAAAGAACTGCCCCTTTGGGGTTTTGAGACTTTAAATCCTTACAGTAGCGGTTCTCAACCTGTGGGTCGCGACCCCTCTGGGGATCAAATAACCCTTTCACAGGGGTCAACCATTTCATAACAATAGCAAAATTACAGTTACGAAGTAGCAATGAAAATAATTTTATGGTTGCAGGTGACCACAACATGAACTGTATTAAAGGGTGGGGGCATTATGAAGGTTGAGAACCACTGCCTTACCGAAATAGGCAACCTCATATTTCTCCCACGGACGGGCTAGTCAGTTCAAACCCCCGACCTTGCGATTAGCAGCTTAATGCACAGTCCACTACACCACCTGGGCTCCTAATGCTATAATAAGAGATACTATTGTTAGATCTCTCCTGGGAGAGATATACCTCAGGCCTTGGCTTCGCGCGAGAAAGAATTCAATTCGAAGCCTGGATTGTGATCCAAGTGGGTTTTTTGAGAGAAGAAGTTTCAGGTTTACACAGGCACCTCGGGGCCCCTCACGGGGCACAGCCTACCTAGAAGCTGCTGGAGAGAAAGTCACTCAGTGGGCTCCGGGATCCTGCCTTTTTTTCTTTTTTTAAAAATCGTTTTATTATGGGCTCATACAACTCTTATCACAATCCATATATACATCAATTGTGTAAAGCACATTTGTACATTCATTGCCCTCATTATTCTCAAAACATTTGCTCTCCACTTAAGCCCCTGGCATCAAGTCCTCATTTCTCCCCTCCCTCCCCGCTCCCCCATCCCTCAAGAAACCTTGATAATTTGTGAGTGGTGATACTGAGAGGGTTGTGGGAGGGTGGATTGGAAAGAGGGAACTGATTACAAGTATCTACATGTGACCTCCTCTCTGGGGGACGGACAACAGAAAAGTGGGTGAAGGGAGACATCGGAGCGGTCAAGATCCTGCCTTTTCAATTCCTCCATAGGGAGGCATGGTTGACGGTCATGGTCAACCCCAATGGCTGGATTGAATTCACCTGGCCCAGATGGGCCAATCCAGGTGTAATGCCCACCTAGGTGTACCACCCCTTCCTGGCCGGAAGTTTGAACCTGAGCATATGTAATGGATGACCCAGTCCCTATGCTAAACCACCTAATAGTATTTGCAAGATGCCAAGCACCGTTCTAAGCTTTTTGTGTATAGTAATTCAATTATTCCACTTAACAAGCCTATGTGTGGACTCCATTTGGCCTCCTTTTACAGATGAAAAATCAGTGGCACAGAATGATAAAGTCATGAGCCTAGGACCACACAGTGAGGAAGTGGGAAGGAGAGATTTGGACCCAGGCTGCAGAGCCCATGCCTTGGGTGCCTACAGCTGCCATGTAGGACACAGAAAAGCATGGAGCAGACTCGGCGTAAGATATTAGGGAGTTGGGAGGACTGTAGCATGAATGTATGTGCTATGACTTCATGAGAGTAGCTGCTACTCAGATCCAGAAGAGAATACAAGCCTTTTGCAAAAATTATTTTTGCCAAGAGAGGGTGGAAAACTGCATCTTGTGCGAAATCCCCCCAACCTGCACATGTGCATAGCTATTTCAGAAGGTTCCAAACAATGTGTGCTGTGCGGCAAACCAAACTGAGCTCAGGGGGAGCTGGTCTGTGGGTTATGTTAGCCAGAAAGTGAGCAGTTTGAACTCACCAGCCACCACTCCAAGGGAGAAAGAGGAGGCTTTCTGCTCCCATGGACTTACAGCCTTCGAAGTGGCAGGGAGCATTTCCATGCGTCCTATGATTAGGATCTCAGAGGGTGAGGGTGGAGTTGGTTGAGACCTGTCTTCAGGGCATTTCCCAGAAGGGCTTCCTGCAGTGGCTCTGCCTTCAGGAATGTCCGATGACCTTGAGGGCAGCAAAGTCCTAAACACACTCGGGCAGTGGTTCTCAACCTTCCTAATACAGGTCCTCTTGTTGTGGTGATGCCCCCCTCCCCCAACCATTAAATGATTTTCTTGCTACTTCATCACTGTAATTTTGCTACAGTTATGAATTGGGTGAGCCCTGTGAAAGGGTCATATGACTCCCAAAGGGGTCGCAACCCACAGGTTGAGAACCACTGCACTAAGGGTTCCCCTCCCAGGCAGCCCTACCAGTGTCTGGTGTGCATAGTTCTGTGAGGTGAGAGAAATGGACTTAGTGTCTGCTTCTGGTGACAGTTGATGTGGGTGGGCTTTCTCCCTATGTCAAATCCCTCTCAAGCCATTTGTCACCACAACAGAGGGAGCCATGCACAAAAAAGCAAGAAGAGGATGCAGCACAGCAGGACAGCAAGCAGAACAAAGATTGAATAAGCACAATTCACTTCAATCATGAATCGGGTGCCCTTGAGATGTGAGGAAGACCCCAGTCTAGTGACATTAGATCAGGTTTAGGGATTGAGTGAAGCGACCCCTCTTGGCTCCCCTCAGCCCCTATTTTGCTTTCCCATTGATCCTGACCCTTGCATCGTGATTGGTCCTTATTCCAGCATGATGGTTGGTTTCATAACCACGGCATATGGGAATGTGTTAGTCGATAGGTTATACAGGCACAGCCTCTGGAATGGGTAAGTGAGGAGGCGATTTGGGCTCGCTCATGCAGACCTCTAGTTGTCCTTGACATGACTGGTAGAATGGATCATGTGAAGTGATTTGAGATCGGCGTTGAGATCTGATAGGTCATGCAGACTTCTAGCTGATCCTGGCAGTACCCTATTTTAAGGAAACAGAATGTTTGGCCTTTAAGTTGTATTTGAGCTTAAATTTTGAGCAATAGGCTGTGGCTCACAGTGAGAGTCTATGTGGAGTCCCTACATCCATTTTGAGGGGCCACAGATTCAGCCGCCATTGAGTTCTTTCCTATTCTGACTGGCAGCGGAAAGCTTGTCCCTCAGGCAGTGTGCTTGCGTCCACTCCCCGGGCCACACTCCACGATATACGGTAGTGTGCACATCCCAATGAAGGTCCCGCTCATGCTCTCACAGGCCCTCCTGAAACTCCAGGAATTGATCTGTCTTCAGTCACAATTTTGTGACAAAGTTGTTTGTTTTCTATGTCTTATTTAAGTTTTCAGGAGCCCAGGTGGTAATGCTGGATAGTGTTGGACTATTAAGAGCAAGGTCGCTGGTTCAAAGCCACTAGTCATTCCACAGGAGAAAGATGAGGTTATTGCTTCCTGTAAAGGTAGCAACTTCAGGATCCCTACACAGAGTCACTATGAGTCAGAGTCAGCAGGACAGAATGGGTATCATTTTATTTAAGTCACTGTGGCTGTGGGTCCTTCCAACACCATTGTGGCCTCATGCGGATGCTCTCCTTCATCCAGAACAGCAGTTTGTGCCTTTTTCTTGTGTAAAACTTAGCAAAGGAGTTCCTAATAAAATATAGTTGGATTGGGAGACTTTTTCCCCTAAAAACAAAGTAAATACAAAAATAGAAACGAGACTATGGTGGTAATAACCAGTTGGAGAGTTGAGAGAGCTGAACTCTCAATCCTGATAGAAAACCATTGTGACTGAGCACCTGCTCAAGGTCATCCACAGCCTATGAGGTTGAGCCTATGTGTTGGGGAGTAATTGTGTACATAAAGTTAACCATTTCTCTTTCTAAAGATTCTGTCTAAAGCTTACTTTAAATAATAAGCTTTCCCCTGGGCTAGGTAAAGTTCAGGGAGTTTAACCCCCTAGTATCCACCCCCTCTCAGCATTCATCATGTTAGGCCAGAGGAGGCAAATCACACCCACTACCCAGGGAGCACTGCTTCCAAAAGCACATTGCCTGTGCCGGGGAAGAGGGGAGGTACCCGGACCAGAAATGCTGACAGAGTGGAACCAGAGAGCTCAGCCCCCAGCTTCCTGAGGGAGCAGCTGTGATGGTTCACTTCTGGATGAATATGTTTAAGCAAAGGCCAAGGGCATGACTTGGGCAGCACGAAAAGCAGATGTGCAGAGGTTGTTCACTGCATTCCAGAAGTTCACACACTCTCCTGAGGCTCCTTGGCTCAATGGCAGGAAGTCATTGGTGGCTTCCACCTTCAATCCCAAAAGGTCACTGCCGTCCAGTGGATTCCAACCACAGTGACCCTATATGGAGTTTTCAAGACTGTAAATTTTCATGGGAGCCAGCAGTCTCATTGTCCCCCTTGGGACAGCGAGCTAGCAGCCCGTTTTGCCACCAGGGCTCCATCCTCTCAAATTCTGGATCCAGTCCCTCCGAATATCCTGCCCTGCCCTTGTCTAAGCTTCTTAAGTGCGTTCCACGCTGCTTATGTTAGTCTGGGTGCATTCGAGAAACAAATCCACAGAAACACGTATGTATAAGAGAGTTGTATATAAAGGGTGAGTGCACATCAAGAAAACATGCTCACATGTGCTTATGCACCCGCTTTGTCTTCAGCGATCATGTTGGTGTAGGCTGGTGTGCTTTCTCCATGTGGACTTTGTTGTTTCTTAGCTACATGGCCCCCTGTTTATCTTCCAGCCTTTAAGACCCCAGACGCTATATGCTTTGATAGCCGGGCACCATGGTGCTTAACTACTACACCACCAGGGTTCATTAGCATGTGACTTATCTCCTGTCATTCACACTAGATGCTCAAAATAGCAGAAGACCAGGTTTCTCCTTTGTGGCCACACCAGGTACTGACAGAACCAAGAACAGAGACACAGTTATATATCTTGACTATCATTTGCATATTATATGCCAGGAATCCCTAGGAAGTGTCTTGGAATTGTTCTACTCCGGTTCAAATTTCACACACCCTCCCAGTTTCCATACTGACTCTGCCAAACCCCTAGTAACTGATTTGCACCTCCTATCAACTAGGAGAAAACACCCTAGGCCAGATATAGAAGTGGACATACTTGGTACCCAGAAAAACTGTTCAGTGTTTTGAGGGCGGCTCAGCAAACAAAATGGGCACAGTGATTAAGCATTCAGCTGCTAACACAACACTCAACTCTGTAGTGGTTCTGCAAGAGAAGGATATGGTAGTTGACCCCCCAAAAGAGTTACAAACTTGGAAACCCTACGGGTATTTGTATAGGGTAGCTATGTGTTCCAATTGAGATGATTGTCATAGGTTGGGTTTGGTTCAACCCGTCTTACTGAGGAGACTCCTTCTTTACACGCGATCAGTTACTTTAGAGGAAAAAGACATGCCTGTCCCAGAACAATCCAAGGACTGGTAAAGGCAACACCCACAAAGACACTCCCTCTGCCTGCCTAACTCTAAAATGCTGCCCATAAAACACTCTGCCTGGTAATATCTGGGCAGCACACTGGGGAGGTGCAGCAAATGTGTGTTGAATGTATGAGGCCATTTCATAGTTTGGTTGCACGATCAGGGTGTCTGTCATAAAGCCCATCTCTTTGACTCCACCTCTCAGCAGAGATGAACACAAGCTTCCCGTTTTTTTCTCGGCAATGTCCTTGTCAAATAAAAGTTCCTTGTAGATCAGTAACTTGCCACAGAGCAAAAGATATGGGAAGAGGCTCATCTTTCTCCTGGCTATGAAATAGAATGGCAAGCCCCTCCCTTCAACACACACACACACACACACACGCACGCACACACACACACGCGCGTACACGCACACCCCTGCCTTACAACTACATTCGGTTGATTAGCAAACAAAGCTCTACAACCCAACTATGTGTTTTTCTTCTCCAGAGGAATGACGGACTTATATACCCTGCATTGTCTTTTTTTAATGGAATTGCCCCAGTTCTCCTCACCTTTCCTTAGATAGTGCAGTGAACTATTAGATGACTGCAGGTATTGAAAACTAGTATTGATTTCCGGTTTGTGTCACCTTTGGCTTTTAGCACCCTCCACTTCTCTAGTAAGCTTTCCATTGCTTTGGGGAAATTTTCTCTCTCTGAATTTATTATGTGAGGGTGGTAGTGTAATAATCAATGTGCCTATGGAGGACTATCCTTCATGACCTAAACTCATTAAGGGGCAGTGCCTGATGGAGCATCAGGTTGGAGGAAGGCCTATTAACAACCTGCATTATACAGATGACACAATTTTGCTGAAAATGAGAAGGACTTGATTCACTTGCTGATGAAGATGGATTGATTAAAGCCTTCAGTTTGGATTATGACTCAATGTAAAGAAAGCCCAGACCCTCACAACTGGACCTATTGATAACATCATGATCAATGGAGGAAAGATCGAAATTGTCAAGGATTTTGTCTTGCTTGAATCCACAATCAATTCTCATGGAAGCAGCAGAGAAGAGAACAAATGACACATTTCACTAGTCAAATCTGCTACACGAGACCTCTTTAAAGTGTTGAAAAGCAAGAGATTACTTTGAGGACTGGGGCGGGTTGACCCAGGCCATGGTATTTTCAACTGTCTCATATTCATGTGAAAGTTGAACACTGAATAAGGAAGACCAAAGAAGAATAGATATATTTGATTAGTAGTGATGTAAAAGAGTAATGAATGTACCATGGACTGCCAAAAGAACAAACCCATGTAACTTGGATGAAGTACAGCCAGAATGGTCCTCAGGGCAAGGATAATGAGACTTCGCCTTAACTTTGACATGTTGTCCGGAGAGATCAGTCCCTGGAGCAGGACATCGTGTTCTGGAAAGTAGAGGGGCAATGAAAAAGAGGAAAGCCCTCAACAAATGGGATTGACACAGTGGCTGCAACAATGGGCTCAAACTTAAGAACAACTGTGAGAATGGTACAGGACTGGGCAGTGTATGATTATGTTGTATGTATGGTCACAATGAATCCAAACCCTCACTATGACACTGAACAACAACAACAACAACAACCTGACTGAATCCTCTAGGAGGACTCTTGAATGTGAGAAAAATGGAACGAAGCCAGAGGAAGGATTGGAGGATGTCTTAAGTTTCTGTCTTAATCTCCGTAACCAAAAATTATCCAACAAGTCAGTAGCCTTAAAACACTTTTCCCCCTGCTTTGGAGCTTACAGGTTCAAATTTGGGGTGCGACTCTAGGTCAGGGTCCTTCTTTGTGGATACCAGAAAGTTCCTTGGCATTCCTTGCTATCTTTCTCCCCGTACTGTGTGTTACTGGGTCTATCCTGGCCTTTAACTCAGAAGTGTTTAGGTTTAGGCTCAAGCCTATTCTCATATGGCCTCATTTTTTAAAACATTTTATTAGGGACTCATACAACTCTTATAACAATCCATACATATACATATATCAATTGTATAAAGCACATCTGTACATTCTTTGCCTTAATCATTTTCTTTTTTTTACATTTTATTAGGGGCTCATACAACTCTTATCACAATCCATACATATACATACATCAATTATATAAAGCACATCCGCACATTCCCTGCCCCAATCATTCTCAAAGCATTTGCTCTCCACTTATGCACTTTGCATCAGGTCCTCTTTTTTTTCCACTCCCTCCCCGCTTCCCCCTCCCTCATGTACCCTTGGTAATTTATACATTGTTATTTTGTCATATCTTGCTCTATCCCGAGTCTCCCTTCCCCCCCTTCTCTGCTGTCCATCTCCCAGGGAGGAGGTCACAGGTGGATCCTCGTAATCAGTTCCCCCTTTCCAACCCACTCACCCTCCACTCTCCCAGCATCGCCCCTCACACCTTTGGTCCTGAAGGTATCATCCACCCTGGATTCCCAGTGCCTCCAGCCCCCATATGCACCAGTGTACAACCTCTGCCCTATCCAGCCCTGCAAGGTAGAATTTGGATCATGGTAGTTGGGGGGAGGAAGCATACAGGATCTGGGGGAAAGCTGTGTTCTTCATCGGTACTACCTCGCACCCTGACTGACCCATCTCCTCTTCTAAACCCCTCTATGAAGGGATCTCCAGTGGCCATGTGGCCTCATTTATATTACAAAAGAACTCCCTTCTTTTCAAACAGGATCATGTCCACCAAGGTTCAAATTTCTCACATATTTTGAGGGGGCTACAGATCAATCCATAATGGTTCTTTTGGGTAGCTGTAACAACTGGCTACCAATCGAGTGACTTAAACAGCAGGCATTTGTTCTCTCACTTTTCTGAAGGACAAAGGGTTAAAATTAAGGTGTGGGCAAGATTCATTCCTTCTGAGAGCTCTGATGGAGAATCAAAGTAGCCTCTCTCTGCTTCTGGTCACTGCTGCTAATCCTTGATATTTCTTGGCTTATAGATGCACTGATCCAATCTCTGCCAGTGTCTTCACATGGGGTCTCTGTGTGCCCACTCCCCTTCTTATAAGAACACACCAATCAGTGCATGTAGTATCCATCTGAAATCTAAACCCAGAAAGATGGAGCTCTTGAAATACTTATCTAAGCACATCTGCCAAGACCTCCTCTCCAAGTAAGGCCATAGCCTCAGGTCCCATGTGAACATGAATGGGTGTGTGTGAATGTGATTTAATGTACTACAGAGGGCACGCTTTGGCCTCAGGAGGAGTGTTTCGCCATTACCTGCTTCACAGCCCTGAGATTGCCCAGGCATTTGCCACATTTTCTTGTCTTCCCAACATTTATCCACCATTAGGCCTTTTTCCCTAAGTTAGTCAAGCGTCAGTTTCTGTCACTTGTGATCATGACCCTCCCTCCCGCCCAGCTCACAAATTTAAAGTGACACAGGCAGTTTCTTTAATGGGCACTATGTTATCCTGACTAGCAAGCATTGCTAAGGAGGGAGGATGAATCAGGGAGAACCCGCTTGCTTCATCTAGCTTCGGGGCAGTCCACAGAGGATTGATCCCTGAGCCACTAACGAATTTTGCAACTGTCACAGAACAATGCAAATAAGTAAGATCCACATCTGCTGAACACCATCATGAGGTCAAACTGTGTGTAAATAAATGCCTGTTTCAAAGAGTGAGTAAATCCTAAGGTAAGGAGTGACAGGGCTTTGTTGGCATAAACCCAGCAAGGCATTATGGGTCGGATATTAATGAACTCATGCTCCTGGGCCTCACAGAGCCCCAGCTCAACTGCTTCAGCTTGTTGACAAACTGAACTCAGGGTACCCGGAGAGAGCACTACCATTTTGATGAACAAGGTTGGTTGGGGATGATGCTTCCTAACTTGCATTTTAATATAAATTTGATGATTCATCTGAGCAATGTGGAAAGAGCATTCAGATAAAAGAGAGGGACAAACATCAAGTGACCAGAGGATGAAACTTCTATCTAATCTGTGCCCACTGGAATTGCTTCTTGGGAAGGTATTTTTTGGGGGTGTGGGGTTGTTCCCCTACCCTGCTCCAAGCCTTCCTCCTCATGCCCACCCCCACCCCACCATACATCCTACTGGGAGAATGTCTCTGAATAATGAAGTTTTAATAAATGAAGCTTTAATGAGCCTGATAGTCTGCCTAAGACCCCTTCAAACTGTAGTCTTTCATTTGTATTCTTCCATCCTTTCTGAAGAAATGAACCTGATGGCAGGTAGTATGTTTCCTTTCCAGGATGAGCTGATAGAGCCTCTCGCTGCTGCAGTGGGAGGTGAAACATTAAAAGGCCCTCTGTGGCCATGAGACATGCCCACTCTCCAAGAGACACTGGGCAGGTTTTCTGAAGCTCCTCAGAATTGACTAGTGGCCCTGGTCCACCCATCTCAACCAACCCAGTCTTCATTTGCACTGCATGCCCTCTCTGAGCTCCAACTGCATGCTTCATTTGAGGATGACAAAGCCTCTATTGTCTGAGAAGATGCACAGACATATGAACTAATCAATGCTCCCCCTGTCCCCGGGGAGTGTGAAATTCTCCCATCATGACCCACCAGCTTCCCTGGAAATTCCTGTCTTAACTCAGGCACTTAATATCAATGGTGTCTCTGCTTCCTTTCTTCTTGCACACCCCCCAGGCATTAACTGTCATCCTTCCTCTCCCTAAAATATACTTTGAATCTATTCACTTCATGCCATCCCTACTGCCCCAAGGTGTGTCTTGCATTGACTATGAAACTAGATTCTGTATCCATTTTCCAGGGCTGTCAAAACAAAGCATCGTAAATCAGGTGGCTTTTAAGAACAGTCCACCACCTGTCTATCAGTTCGTGGTGCAGTGGTAGCTAGAGTGCTGCTGTGAAATTGGAAGCTGTGCCACCGATATGACAAACCCCAGAAGGGTCAGCAATGATGGGCAGGCTTCAGTGGAACCTCGAGCCCTGTGGTGCTCAACCTTCCTTTAATACAATTCCTCATGTTGTGGTGACCCCCAACCATAAAATCATTTTCCTTGCTACTTCATAACTGTAATGTTGCTACTGCCATGAATCGGGTGACTCGTGTTAAAAGGTCGCTGGACCCCAAAAGGGGTCACAACCCACAGATTGAGAACCACTGCTCTAGCCTAAGGCAGACTAGGAAGAAAGACCTGGTGATCTACTTCCAAATATTAACAAATGAAAGCCTTATGGGTCACAACAAAATATGGTCCTATAGAGTGCTGGAAGATGAGCCACTGACCTGCAAACAACAGCTACAAAAATAGACTCAAACACACCAACAAAGGCCTGCTGAACTCCAAAGCCCTAACAAACCCACTGCCCTCAAGTCCATGCCAACTCATAGCGGCCCTATAGGACAGGGGCGAACTGTGTATTAGTCTGGGTATGCTAGAGGAAAATCGAGGGAGACTCATGTGTATGAGAGAGAGTTGGTGGTTTTTAAAAATCATTTCCCTATTATTTAATCATTATATTAGGGATTTATACAACTCTTATCACAATCCATCCATCCATCCATTATAAAGCACATTTATACATTCATTGCCCTCATCATTGTCAAAACATTTGCTCTCCACATAAGCCCCTGGCACCTGCTCCTCATTTTTCTCCTCCCTCCCCACTCCCCCCTCCTTATGAACCCTTGATAATTTTATTGGGGGCTCATACAACTCTTATCACAGTCATTCCATCCATCCATCCATCCATCCATCCATCCATCCATCCATCCATCCATCCACCCATTGTGTGTCAAGTACATTTGTACATGTGTTGCCCTCATCCTTCTCAAAACATTTGCTTTCTACTTGAGCCCTTCGTATCAGCTCCTCATTTCCCCACTTCCATCCTCCTCCCCCTCCCTCATAAATCCTTGGTAATATATAAATTATTTTGTCATATCTTACACGTCAAACATCTCACTTCCCCCACTTTTCTGTTGTCCGTCCCCCAGGGCAGAGATTTTATGTAGATCCTTGTGATCGATTCACCCTTTCTACCCCACCTTCCCTCCACCCTCCTGGTATTGCCACTCACACCACTGGTCCTGAAGGGATCATCTGTCATGGATTCCCTGTGTTTCCAGCTCCTGTCTGTACCAGAGTACATGTTCTGGTCTAATTCTACCTTATAAATCCAGAGAGAGAGTTTTATATCAAACAGTAATTGTACATTAAGCAAACGTCCCAGCCCAGTGCACATCAAATCCATAAGTCTGATATTAGCCCATATGTCTGATACCAATCTATAAATTCCTTTTCAGACCCATAAAACATGTGCAGTGATGCTGAATGCAGGATAATCACAGGCCAATGGGTGGAAAGTCTTGTGGATCCAGTGGCATTGTAAGCATCTCAGTGCTGGCTGCGATCTCTCTGAGGCTTCTTTGGCTTCAGAGGTCTGGTCGCATCCATTTGGCTTGCCTTCTGCAATGTCTCCCAAGGAGTAGCAGAGAGAGAGAGAGAGAGAGAGAGAGAGAGAGAGAGAGAGAGAGAGAGAGAGGTGTCTTCCACCTCCAAGGAGGAAGTACCAGATTTCTCAGAGTTCTCAGGAGAAGGCTATGCCCACATAAAAATCTCACTGACTATCTCCAGATTGGCAGCCTAGACTCCACGCCTACACTCCTAATCCTTAACTTGACACAAGATTAGGTGACTACCACAGGCTCCTAATCCATAACAAGCCCATTTATTTTTTCCCTGCATACCGACACCAATCCAATACCCAAAGCTTTACACAATGGGTGGAGATCTACTTCTAAAACATGAATATAGAAAAATCGCTTTTGCTTGAAGGCTCTCAAGGAAATGCTCACTGAAAACTCCATTCCTATTATCTCACCTCCCCCAAATTAGTCTTCTTCTGGGCTTTCAGTCACACCAAGATCTCTCCTGCCCCAAGGCCTTTACATGCACTGTCACCTCTTCCAAGCCCTGAAGTGCCAAGTTCAAAGTTCCAGTTAATCTCCCTGATCCTGAATTTTAAGAACGGTGTGTGTGGGAGGGAAGGGGTTGGGCTGTTTGTTGAACTGCTGGGTTTTGGAGCCATTTGTCATGCAACCTCATTTTGTCAATGACTGGTTAATTAATGCAGCATTCATTTGCCCTTCTTCCACTCACAGCACATGGCTTGTATCTTTGGGATCACTCTTCCACCATGCTCCATCTCCATGCTTCTGCTGGCATTGACCCAATCTGCCAGCTCCAGGCCTGGCTAGTCAGGGCATGACTTTCCTCTGTCCAAAGGGACTGGGTCAGACTCAGTATGAGACTCATGCTAGGTTAATGATATCTAACCCTAAAAAGTGCCCCAGAAACAATTTCCCCATTGCCAATGAGTCCATTTTGAATCATAGAAGGTCCCTGTGGGGTTTCTCAGACTGTAAATATTTATGTGAGCAGAAAGTTCCATATTTTTCCCTATGAGGTAGCTGGTAGGGTAGCACTGCCAACCTTGCAGTTAGCAATCCAATGCTTACCTGATAGTACCACCAATGATTAGAAAGGAAAAGAGCCTCTCTCTAATAGAATTCCTGAGCTTCTAGATAAAACTACAGCTGTCATCAGGAAGCCTGCGTGAAACTCAAAAGGAAACAGCTCTGAAAGGAAAAGGTTCAAACTCTGATGGTATCAACTGAGTGCCAGAACCCAGCTATTCCTGATGCTCTGTCTCCAGACTTACAAATTCCATAAACCTACCCATTAATTCCTTCTCCTGCTCCTTCCCTTCTCACGCCCCAAGGTACTTTGACTTAGCTTTGAAGGCACTCACAACTTCACGGGTTCTGCCTTGCACAGGTGTCTGCTTGCTTCCAGTTCAGTCCTGACATTGTCCCTATCTTTAGCCATGTTAGGCTTGCGTCCTAGAGCTTTCCTTTGCTTGTCTCCCTATTGCTCTTGTCCTATGAAGTCTATGGCTTTATCTTTAAGTCTAAGTCCTGCCCTTTCGCTTTCGTAGAAATCTGTCTCTGTATCTTGGCTCATGGCAGGTTGTGTCCTTCAAAGATGACTGTCCTAATGTTGCACATCGCACATTCTCTTGTTACAAGATGAGTTTGTGTTCATTTTTCCAGAAACAGGGCCTGCTTTCCCTCTTCCTTGCATCTTGGCAGGCCTTTGACTATGGCAGAAGTGTTGCTCTGTGACTTCCACCTGGTCGTATTGGGTTGTTCACCATTGGGACCCTATCAGGATGTTGCAAGGAAGACCAAGCCAAATGAAAATGTCACATATAGGGTTCTTCTTGAGCTCCAACCAATAGAAGTATCAGTCGTGTGAGGGAGTGAGTCTTAAGAGAGCTGCAGCGTCTGTCCTTTGAGCTACCCCAGCTAATGCTTGATGAAGCCAAAACTAGTGTCCTCACTGAGCTCTGCCCAGATTGCAGATTTGTGAGCAAAATTGATATTATCATTACTTTAAGATGTTATTTGTGGGGATACTTTCTGTTAGCAGCAGATTATCAGAATACTGCCTAATCAGACTGCATTGCCAGTTTTACTCTCTCTCTCTCCATATATAGATATAGATATCCTCCACTCATCTGTCAGTTGGTTGTACTATAATGGTTTGTGTATTGTTATGGTGCTGGAAGCTCTGTTCCCAGAATTTCAAATACCAGCAGGATTGCCCATGGTGGACAGGTTTCAGTGAAGCTTCTAGACTAAGACAGACAAGGAAGAGGGGCCTGCTAGTCCACTTCCAAAAATTACTGAAAGAAAACCTTATGGATCACAAGAGAACACTGACTGACTAATGTGTTTTGGACACACTATCAGTGGACAATTGCTAGAGGAAGACATCATATTTGATGAAATAGAGGGACATGGAAGATCCTTATTGAGGCAGATTGACCTAATCGCTGCAACAATGGACTTCAACATTCAGGAATGTGTGACAATGGTGCAAGATCAGACAGCACTCCATTCCATTTCATATAAGGTCTCCATGGATCACAGTAGACTTGATGGCACTCTCTATATGTTTGTCTTCAGTGACTTCCCAGAGGGCTGCTCTGCCTGGCAGCCTCTATTCTTCATGCTTCCAAATGGGGAGCACAACAGGTCCATAGTCACTGATATTCCCCTCAATCCCCAGGTCAAGTAAGGAGGCATGAAACTAACTATGTTGTTCTCTTTGCCTTGTCTCTCTTCCTTTTCCCCTCCTCCAACAGGGCTAGAGGGGGTAAATACTTACCTTGCAGTCTAGAAGAGAATTTCTTCCACACCAAAATCTTCTCCTTCCTCAAAAGGCACATACATGCTTTTCTCCCTGTTTTGAATTAAAATGGCAGATGGGATGGTAGGAAAGAAAATGAACTAGTCTAACAGAATGGCCAAACAGATTTACCTTCCACATAAGAATGCAAATAACTCCTCAATCTTGTTATAGAGTCATGATATGATGAGCTCCATCAAAGCAGAGTAGAACACCACGGAGGTCAGACCAGAAAGACCATATTGAGTTGATTTTGTATGAGAGATTCTAGTTGCTAATTATACTTTTCATAACAGACAGATGGCAGGTATAGAAGCCCAGACTTAAAATGTCTTTATCTAATTGCCTGCCTAAATATATATTTGCAATATGGTCCTCAAAGGGAATACTTTCTTTACCTTAAATTCCATTTCTTTGTCCCCTTTCTTATGTAATTTTATTGAAGTATCATTGATGTACAATAAACCATAGTGTGTTTTGCTCTTTGAGGTTTTTAAAAAGAATCATTTTATTGGGGGCTCCTACAACTCTTATCACAATCTATACATACATCCACTGCGTACATTTGTTGCCATCATCATTCTCAAAACATTTGCTTTCTACTTGAGCCCTTGGTAGTAGCTCCTCATTTCCCCTCCTTCCCCCTTCCCCTCCCTCATGGACCCTTGATAATTTATAAATTATTATTCTGTCCTATCTTACACTGTCCGACATCTACCTTCACCCACTTTTTTGTTGTCCCTCCCTCATGGAGGAGGTTATATGTAGATCCTTGTAATCAGATCCCTCTTTCTACCCCACCTTTCCTCCATCCTCCTGTTATTGCTACTCTCAGCACTGGTCCTGAAGGGGTCATCTGTCCTGGTTTCCCTGTGTTTCCAGTTCCTATATGGACCAGTGTATATTCTCTGGTCTAGCCAGGTTTGTAAGGTAGAATTGGGATCATGATAGTGGGCGCGGTAGCATTTAGGAATGAGAGGAAAGTTATATGTTTCATCGTTGCTACACTGCATCCTGACTGGCTCATCTCCTCCCAGCGACCCTTCTGTAAGGGGTTGTCCAGTTGCCTACAGATAGATCTTGGATCCCCTAACTGTACCCCCCCTCATTCACAATGATATGATTTTTTTGTTCTTTGATGCCTGATACCTGATCCCTTCTACATCTTGTGATCACACAGGCTGGTGTGCTTCTTTCATGTGCGCTTTATTGCTTCTGAGTTAGATGGCCACTTGTGAACCTTCTAGTCTTTAAAACCCTAGACTCTTTATCTTTTGATAGCTAGGCTCCATAAGCTTTCTTCACCACATTTGTTTATACACCCACTTTTTGTCTTGAGTGATTGTGTCGGGAAGGTGACCATCATGGGATACCAGTTCCTTAAATTCCATATCTATAGGCTTAAGTCTTACCCACAGGAAACCTATTTTTATTTTATCCCTGGAACAAAATCTTGCAATAATTTTCTCTTTTTGGGCAAGTCCATCCTCAATCACTTATCCTTTAACATTTACAAGAATTTATCTGTAACCAACCCCATTTACATAGTCTCATTCATGCTATTTCCACAATAATTGCTAATAACCCTATTTTTTAGAATCGGCAGAAAGCATCAGCATCAATATCCCATTGCCACTGGGTTGATTTCAACTCAGTGGTACCCTATAGGACAGAATAGTATTGCCTCATAGGTTTCCAAGGCTGAAAAAAAATCTCTTTATTGTGAGTTGGGTGAAGGTTTACAGAATACATCTGTTTTCCATTTGACAGTTCACACATATTTTGCTTCATGATATTGACTGCAATCTGCTCAACGTAATATAACTTATCGCACTTCCTCCTTGTATTTCCTGTTTCCATTCCCCCTTCTTTCCTGAGCCTTCTGAACTTTATCTTTGAATAAATTATATCCTTTTGATTCAAAGAGTTGATTAGTGTTACTTTTTACCTTATAAATCTACCTATTGTTTGGCTGAAGATTGAGCCAAGGGAGTGAGTTCAGTTCCAGATCTGAAGGTGCCTAAGGACAACAGTCTTGTGGGTTCCAAGAATCTCTCTCTGAGCAATACCACTGAAAATTTAAAATAAGTTTAAACTTTGTTGCTCATATTTCTCCTATTCTATCCCAAAATTCCAAAGCAAACTCATTATCATTGTGTTGAAGCTGACTCATAGAGACCCTACAAGATAGAACAGAACTTCACCCTTTGATTTTCCAAGGCTTAAATCTTTACCAGAGCAGACAAACTCCTATTTCTCACATGGACCAACTGATAGGTTAGAACCACTTTCCTTGTGGTTAGGAGATCAATGAGGAGTCCACTCTGCCATTAGAGCTCGTTAAGAATGCGATCCAGCATCCCCTAATGCTATCCCTCTCAGATCAGTTGGTAGTGGTAATCAATGTAAATCTTAAGGGGGTCAGACTGCCACTTCGTAACTCTTCCTTGGGGAAGATGGTGGGTTTGAACTGCTGATTGATTAGCCCTTAAGTGCTTAATTACTGCCTCATCAGGGTTCTCCTTAACATCAAAACAGTGGACACTTATTGGTTTATCTTACTGGTCTCTGTTCCCTAAAAATTGCACTTCATCCACAGGGTTTTCTTCTACAACACACAGCTGCTAGTGTTTTTGGTTTGTTTTTCCACATGACTTCACCTTCCTGGTCAAAGCTGATTTGTCCAGGGCTAAACACACAATGAAAACATAGCCATATTTGCACACTACAAAATTTGAAGTGAGACAGCAAGCTATTTGTTGAGTTTTTTGAATGACTGAAGTCTAAAAGGAAGTGTTATGATACAGGAAACAGTGAGTTTTGATGTCCAGGATCTATGCTGGGGACCCAGTTGGCACTCCGAATGACTATTCAAAGTGATGGTATGAATTCTCCTCTTCCATGACCTACACATATAATAGCTATAACCACTAAGTCCATGATTTGACAAATGTCTTGTGTGATTGAGTTTGGGTTCCCCATAGGATTAGATCCTGAGACAAAGGTTTTAATTAAGCCATTTTCTGGGGAGATATCAATAAGGAAATGGGAAATAGAAAAGAGAAAGAAGGCAGCCAATGAAAAGTACATTATCAAACAATTTAAAATTGTGAGCAACTGGAGGTTAATCTTACTGGAGACACTGTAGAAAATCCACTAGTTATTCTGCCCAGAATGTGAGGGAGTGTGGCTATTTGTCCAACAACTCCTATGGGTCATTGGTTAAGGGTTACTCCAGGAAGCAAGAATTAACTCCACAACCTCCTAAGCCATGCATGCTCAGGTACAGTGGTCTACAGAAACTAGAGAAAGCAAGAAGAGAGATGTGCTGGCCATTCGGAATTAGGCTAGCATGCCAAGTTGTCAGACATGTCAGGTTCTTGAACTATCATAACTTGAAAGTCATCATGATCCTGTGAGATATACCACTGGTATTTCAAACACAAGCATAGTTACCCGTGGTGGAAAATTTTCAGAAAAGCTTACAAGCTAAATAGACTAGAAAGAATAACCTGCCAATCTACATCTGAAAAAAATAGTGGTGTTTGTGGAGCACATTGATAGCAGTGGAATATTGTTTCATATAGTGCAGGATGATGAACCCCTCAAGTTGGAAGACACTCAAAATATAATTGGGGAAGAGCTGTCTCCTCAAAGTAGAGTTGACCTTAGTGATATAAAGTTTTCAGGACCTATATTTGTTGATGTGGCAATGACTCAAAATGAGAAGAAACAGCAGTACTGCAATAACCACTAACAAGAAGATGGGATGCATGAAATATGGATCTAGAAAAATTGGAAGCCATGAAAAAATGGAACACATAAAGATCAAACACTCTAGGTGTTATTGAACTGAAATAGACTGGTATTGGCCATTTTGAATGTCACAATAATATGGTTTACATACCAGAGTAACAAATTTGAAAGGAATGGATGACTTTCATGTTAAAAATGAGAATGTTTCAACATCGATTCCAATGTTCACCATTGTTAGGTGTAGGATATATTACACCTACAAGGATGAATAATTAATAAAGTTATTATTCAAATTTACACACCAACCACTAATGCTAACAATAAAGCCATTGAGGATTTTTACCAACCTTTTCAGTCTGAAATTGATGAAACATGCAATCAAGATTACTGATGACTTGAATGCAAAAATTGGAAACTAAGGAGGAGGATCACTAGTTAGAAAATATGGCCATGGGGATGGAAGCCACATGGGAGATCTCATGATAGAATTTTCCAAAAAGGATGGCTTATTGATTGAAGATTTATTTTTCAGGGATGTAAACAGTAACCATAGACATGGATCATGTATATTCGATAGAAATACACAGGAATTAAATCAACTATATCTGTTGAAATAAACTACTATACATACTCGAGTATAACCCAAGGCAACTAATTTTACCCCCCAAAGCTGGGGTGCTTTTTCAGCATAAAAAATGTGCTGAAAAAACCTCGGCTTATACTCAAGTATTTACGGTATAAAGAAGTTCAATATCATCAGTCACGAGACTGGAGACGAACTGTGGAACAAACCATCAATGGCAAATTCAACTCGAATTCCAACAAAATTAAAACAAGTCCCCAAGAGTCAAAGTATGAATTTGAGTATATCTCATCTAAATTAGAGGATACTTCAAGAAGAAAGTTGACACATTGAACACAAATCACCTGAGATGATACGAGTTCTGCAATAATATCAAGAACATCATAAATAAAGAAATTCAAAGATAATTAAAAAGATAGAAACTAAAGAAAAGACAAAACGGATGTCACCTTGAATGTGGAGTAGCTGAAGCCAATGAAAGAAATGATGAAGTACGAAAAAGAGAGAGAGAAATATAGAAATAATTGATGAAGTAAAGACGCTGAATAAAGAAGCTGAACATAAAATTTCAAAGGGGAATTAAAAAAGATGGAATAAAGAATTATATGAAAAGGTGCAAAGACCTGGAATTAGGACAGCAAAAATTAAAAGCATGTGCATTTCACTAGCTGAAAAAATGGAAGAGAAATTCAAAATACAGAATTACACAGATAGCATCAAAAGAAGATGAAAGGGATTCACTGACCACATGAAGCCCAGGCTCCACAGTGCTGAGTCCATAAGACCAAGATAGCATAGGGTTCTCACTGCAGATTGCTCTGAGAGTGCTCACAGTAGTAGGCCCTGGATCAACTGGGGAAAATGTAGAACTCAAAATAATAAGACTAACCTTAGGATATGATAGGCACTAGTGGAATTCCCATTTGACACCTGACCTCACCTCCATGGCTCAACTTTCAGCCCCCAAATAGGAGACCTATACTGTCAACGATGTACAATTCAGAGCCCAGCATTTGTCAGGGAGTTACTCAGAAGGCAGGAAGGCATGGGAACGAAAGACCAATGGAAACGGCAAACAAAGGGAGGGAATAGGAAAAGTAGTATTGCATTGTAGGTATTGCAATCAATATCATAAAACATTGCATGAATTGTAAAGAAAATCAATTTACTCTGTAGATTTTCCCTCACATCACAATCAAAACAGTGTAAAAAGAAAATAAGTCATATGACCGAGTACACTGGTAGATCTTGCTGAAGACCAATTTCCAGTGTTAAAAGATGTCACTTTGAGGAATAAGGCACAGCTGAGCCCTAGTGGTATAGTGGTTACAAACATAATGCGTCAGAACCAACCAAGTTGGGTTGCTCAACACAAGATCAGCAGTTCTGCTCCCATACAAAGTTCCAGTATTGGAAACCCACAGGGATATCTCTCCCCTGTCCTATAGAGTTGCTAAGGGTTGGAATCAACTTGATGGCAGTGAACTGGATGTAAGCCAGGCTGACTAGAGACACAAATCAAGTGACACTCATATATGTGCAATAAATAGTTTTTAATCAAGAAGTCATTATAGTATTTCTATTTCAAGGAAATAGCCCAGGCCAGTCCAACTCAAGTCCATAAGTCCAACACTAGCCCATAAGTTCCTTTCCAACTTACGCAGTTACATGCAATGATGCAGAATGCAGGGATGTCAAAGGCCAGTGATTGCAATGTCGTGTGGACCCAAGGTCGATGGAAGCATGGCAAGACTCTGGCAGCTCTCAACGTGGGCAGGACGCAGTCAGGTGAATGCAAAAAGAAGGGGAGGTTCCCAGGGCCCTCCTTATGAGAAGGCCATGGTCACAAAGAGGCACCATCAGGCTATGGTGTGATTGACAGATTGGATACCAACCTTACACTTTTACATATCTTCAAACTGACATAAAATTATATAACTATCATACTATGGCATTTTCAATCACCTCATATGTACTTGAAAATGGACAATAATTATGAAAGGTAAAATAAAAGTTGATGTCTTTGAATTATGATGCTGGTGAAGAATATTGAATATTCCATGGACTTTCAGAAGAAGGAACAAATCTTTCTTGGCGGAAGTAGAGCCAGAATGCTTCCTAGACGTGAGAATGGCAAGACTTCATATCACATACTTTGGACATCTTAACAGCTGAGCATAGTCCCTAGAGAAGGTTATCATGCTTGGTAAAGTGGAGTGGTGAAAAAAAGAAGAAGGTCCTCAATGGGATGAATTGGCATACTGGCTGCAAAAATGGTCTCCAACATTAACTGTGAGGAAACAGGCTGTGGGTGCTATGAGTTAGAGCCAAATTAACAGTGTCTAACAATGACAACTCCCCTCCCGCGCCCCATCTGTCAATTTGCTGCACTGTGGTAGCTTGTGCTTTGCTGTGATGCTGGGAGTTAGTCCACTAGTACTTCAAATACCAGGCAGGATCACCCACGGTGAACAGATTTCAACACAGCTTCCAGACTAAGAACTGACAGGACGACAAAACAATCAGTCCACTTCTGAGGGATTCACCATTGAAAACTTTATGCATAGCAGTAAAATATTGTCTGATATAATGCCAGAAAATGAGTCCCTCAGATTGCAAAACAATCAAAATATCACCGAGAAAGAGAGCTTCCTCAAAGTAGAGTCCACCTTAATGATAACTCAAAACCTCACAACAGGAGCTGTAGATAACATCATAATAAATGGAGAAAATATTGAAGTTATCAAGGATTTCGTCTTGCTTAGATTCACAGCTAATGCTCATGGAAACAACAATCAAAAAAACCAAATAACATATTGCATTAGGCAAATCTACTGCACATAACCACTTTAAAGTACTGAAGATCAAGAATTTCACTTAGGATTAAGTTGCGCCTGGCCCAAGGCATGGCATTTTCTGCCACACCTTATGCATGTGAAATTTGAACATTGAATGAGAACGACTGAAGGAGAACTGGTGCATTTGAATTAAGGTACTGACAAAAAAATACTGAAAGTACCATGGGTGGAGAGAAGAACAAACAAATCTGTCTGAGAAGAAGTGCAGCTAAATGTTCCTTGGCAGATAGGATGGCGAGACTTCATCTCATGTACTTTGCAGATGTTATCAGGACAGACCAGTCCCTGGAGGACATCATACACATTACAGTGGAGGGGTTGCAAAAAGAGGAAGACACCCGATCAAATGGATCGAGACAATTCCTACAACAATGGACTCAAACATAACAAAATTTTTGAGTATGGGGCAGGACCAGGCAATGTTTCATTCTGTTGTGTAGGCATTATTATGAGACAGAACTGACTTGAAGGCATCTAGCAACAAAGTGTACTAAAGCTTCTTCTGGCACCTTCATTTGCTAATGGATTATAATTCAAAATGAGAAAAATCATTGCAACCATTCATTAATAATCAGAACATGAAACGTGCAAAATAAGAATCTAGGAAAATTGGAAATCATAAAAAAACGGAATCTGACCTACAAAGATCAATATCCTAGGCATTGGTGAGTTGAAATAGTCCCTTTGAATCTTAAAATGATAAGAATGACTATGCTGACAATGACAAATTCAAAAGAATGTCTCTTTCATCCTCAAAAAGAGCATTTTTAGATCTATCTTGAAGTGCAATGCTGCCTGTGACAGAATATTTATCTTCATACACAAGGAAGGCCGGTTAATAGAACCATTATTCAAATTTTCTCACAAACCACTAAAGCCAATGAAGAATTGTACCAACTTCTTTAGTCTGAAATTGACCACACATGTACTGAAAATGCATTAATAATTGCTGACAATTGGAATGCACACATGGAAACAAAAAGGAAGGAAGAGTAATTAGAAACTATGGCTTTGGGGATCGAAAAGAAGCTGAAGACTGCATGAAAGAATTCTGCAAGAGCAATAACTTCCTCATTGCAAACACCTTTATTCAACAACAGGAGCGGCATATATACATGTGGAATACACAGGAATGGAACTGATTAAATCTGTGGGAAGACAGGATAGAGAAGCTCAATATCATTGAGACAAAACAAGACCGGGGGCCAACTATGTAAAAGAATATCAATTACTAATATGCAAGTTCAAATCAAACCTGAAGAAAATTAAAATAAGAACGCAAAAGAGCCCAAATACAGTCTATATTATATCTGTGGTCGGCTGGGGTTTCTAGAGAAACAAACCAGTGATACTGATACATGTAGAAGAAGGAAATTTATATCAATAAGAATTTTACATTAAGAAGTCCACACAACAAGAAACCCCAGTCCAACTCCAGCCCATAAATCAGATGCAAACTAGAGGCCCTTCCAGACTCCTGAAGCTGTTGGAGGAATAGCCCAAGAAACAGGAAAACCACAGGATGGTGGAAGCAGAGTTGGGAGAGTCCAATGTCAACAGGCAGTTGGCAGGCCACAGACAGCTCTTAGGGTCAGCAGGTCTCATGGTGATTGCCATCCCAAGAAGCCAGACGTAGGGTCCAGGGTCATTTCATCAGGAAGAAAAAGAGTGAGCCCATTCTCCACAGTCTACTTATAGCTATGAAATAGGTCATACCCCCAAGGAGAGTGTGAGCTGCACCTTCTGAAGATCCTGGTCAAGCTAAATTGACACGAAACCTTACTATCACAATATCTCACCTGAATTTAGAGCCTATCTCAAGAATGGTTCGGACATATTGAACATTAATGATCAGCTACCAGAAGACTTGTGAAATAGCATAAAGGTCATCAATCTTTTTGTTTTGTCATGTCACCTGTGGCTATTTATTTATTTATCATAAATCATTTTATTGGGGGCTCCTCAAAAAGATCATTAATAATACAGGAAAGAAAGAAAATACTACAGTGGATATCAGAGGAGACTGGGAAACTTGCTCTTGAACATAAAGCAGTTAAAGCAAATGGAAGAAATGATGAAATAAAAGAGTTGAACAGAAAAATTTGAAAGGCCAGCTTGAGAAGATAAAGTAAAGAATTATATTGTAACGTGTAAAGACCTGGAATTAGGAAAGCAAAAGGAATGAGTACAGTCAGCATATCATAAATTGAAAGAACAGAAGAAAAAATCCAAGCCTCGGATTACAATGTTCAAGGATTATTTATCAAACTATTGAATGATGTAGGGAGAATCCAAAGAATATGGACGGAGTGTCCAGAGTCTCTGTTCCCAAGAATTAGTTGAGGTTCTACTAGTTCAAAAGGCCAAGAGGAAGTTGAAGCTGCAATGTAAGCATTAGTGAAAAGCAAGGAAGGGATAGGAATGGAAATATTTCAACACGCTCATGCAGTGATAGTCCATGTCAAGAAATTTGGAAGATAGCTATCTGGCCAACCAACTGGAAGTGATTAATATTTGTGTCCACTCTAAAGAAATATGACGCAACAAAATCTGCAAATTAATTTAAAATAACATTAATATGACATGCAAGTACAATTTTATTGACGATACCTTTAAAAGTAGTTATAGCAATATGTCAACAGGAAGCTGCCAGAAATCCAGGCTGTATTAAAAGAGGGCATGGGGCAAGGTATATCATTGCTGATTTCAGATGGACCGTGGCTGAAAACAGAGGATACAAGGAAAATGCTTACTTATGTACTATTGACTATGCAGAGGATTTTACTGTGTATCATAACAAACTTTGGGTAGCATATGAATACATATGAGAACAATGGGAATTCCCGTACATTTAATTGTGCTCCTGTGGTACCTGTACACAAACCAACAGGAAGTGGTTCGAATAGAACAAGTGGATAGTGCGTGGTTTAAAATCAGGAGAGTGTGTGTTGTGGTTATATCCTTTCACCATATGTGTTAGACAGGGTTCTCTAGAGAAACAAAACCAGGACATTTATGATTTGATAGATAGATAGAACACGAAGGAATATAACAGCTAATTAGTCCACATAGCAGTACAAAGGACTCAGTTTAACTCACTTCCATGCAACAGTAAATATGGCAGTACAGCCAGGCAGCAAACTGCAGAACTAGGTAAGGCAGCCACACACTGGTCTGATCACCAGAGAGCAACTGAGAGATAGGTGTGGCTTGCTGAGCCATTTATCTCTTTGCCCACGAATCAAACTGCGAACTTATTAATCCCACATGTTCTTATTGGCCAGGTTGGCACTATAAACCTACCTATCTATCACACTATACTTATTCAAATAATCTGAGAAGCTGCTCTGTATGAAGAAGTTGAGGCATCTGGTTTGGAGGAAGAATCATTAACAACCTGTATTATGCAGATGACCCAATCTTGCTGGCTGAAAGTCAATAGGCCTTGAAGTACTTACTGATAAAGCTCATATAGTACACCTTCAGTATGAATTAGTCTTCAACACTAAGAATACAAATGTCTTCTCAACTTGACAAATATAAACACACAACATCATTACAAATAGAGAAATGTAGCTAAACTCTATTTTACTTGGACCCACAATCAATACTCACAGAAGCAGCAGTCAATAAATCAACGTATTTCATTGGAAAAATCTGTTGTAAAAGACCTCTTTAAAATGTGAAAGAGCAAATGTTTTACTCTGGGGATTAGCAAATTATGCCTGCTTTTAGCCTTGATATTTTTAATCACCTTAGATGCATGTGAAAGGAGTCTTAATTTCAGTGTCTGGTATGGGTTGAATGACTAACAGCAAGGTTGGTGGTTCAACCCACTTGCTGCTCCACAGAAGAAAGAGGAAGCTATTTGACCCTGTAAAGATTTACAGCCTTGGAAACCCTATATGGTCACTATGAATAAGAATAGACTTGATGGTAATGTTTGACATATGCATGTGAAAGATGGACCATAAATAAGGAAGACTGAAGAAAATATGATGCCTTTAAAATATGATGTTGCAAATAATATTGAATATGCCATGAATGCCCAGCAGAACAAAGAGGTCTATCCCGGAAGAAGTACAGCCAGAATGTATTTTAGAAGTGAGGATGGTAAAACTCCATTTCATATACTTTGAACATGGTATCAGGAGAAATTAGTCCCTAGAAAAGGACAAAATACTTGGTAGAGCATCGTCAAAAAACAGGTAAGCCCTGAATGAGATGGATCAACACAGTGGCTGTAACAATAGGCTAAAATATGACCATTGTGAGGATGTCACAGGACTAGAAAGGCTTTTATTCTATTGTGCATAGGGTCACTATAAGTGGCAGTGCGTGAGTTTTTGTTGATTAACAACACTGGGATATGAGCAATGTGCCCATGGCATATGCTAAACTGTCACCATGCTGGACACAGTTGATCTTTGTGGCTTTAGAGGGTAATTATTTAGAGGGTTATGATTCCACTGAATTTTTTTCTGTGTATTCAAACTATTCCATCCTAAGATTCCACAGATCTATCCAAACCAAGCTCACTGCCATTGAATCAATGCTAACTCATATCGACCCTACAGGACATGGGTAAAATTGTACCTGTGAGGTTCTGAGACTGTACCTCTTTACAGAGTAGAGTCCCATCTTTCTCCCGAAGAGCAGCCGGTGATTTCAAAATACCGACCGTGCAATTAGCAGCCCAATGTGTAACCAAGAACTATTCAGGGAAGCTAGAGGGAGAGCATGAAAAGAAATGAGTAGTTGAGGTGGTTGGATGCGCATCCATCCCTTTGTTCTACTCTCTATGACTTTTTCTGAGTTCATTCAAAATGTAAATTAAGACACAAAATAGAATTCTACCCAACCCTGCTATATGCCTAAACAGTATCCATTTTTCTCATTCTTACTACTAATAGAAGCTCAGTTTTGTTTAGGGTGATAATGTACCTACTTAAATCGCTCCCTCCTAGGCTCCCTTGCAGCTATGCATAAGCATTTGACCCAGTTTGGGCCAAATATGTGTAGGTGAAAGATACTGAGTAGGACTCCCAAGAAAGTTTTTGTTGTTGTTTAAGGCAAAACACTTGTCTGGCATAACCCATTTCATTTTTGTCCTTGGCTCTTCTGCTGTCATGCTCCCTAGTCAGAATATTGAAAGATGAGAGAGTCACATAGGTTACATGAGTTTGGCAGACCAAAAAGCATGCATTCTCCTATATCCAAGATGAGTCCCTGAGCAAATACGCCAGACCTAGGCTACCTATTTCAAGACTTACTATTGTATAAGGCAAACCCCTGTGTGGTGCAAAGGGTTAACACAATTCACTGCTAAGACAAAGATGCCTTGGAAGAAAAACCTGGCAATCTACATTTAAAAATTCAGCCCTTGAAAACCTCATGGGGCACAGTTCTACCCTGAATCATATGGGGTAACTGTAAATCAGAATCAATTCAGTGGCAACTGGTTTGGTATTTTTGGTGTTAATATAAGAAAAATGAAGCTTTTGTGATTAGACCACTAGTGTCGGTTTGTTTTTTCCCATGTAGCCAGATGCAATTTGGACTGATAGAGAAATAATTAAAAGAATGTAGAGTTAAGTAAGCGTAATGATTATGGAACTAATCATTTAGCAATGGGCTGTCACGGTGTATCATATGAGGTCAGCCAGCGGGCCTTGGGGGCCCTTCCCATTATCCATAGATATTTGAAATAAATGGAGGCCCTCAGCAAGATGGGCTGCAGACACCTCCAGGACTCACTTGATCCTTGGGAAGCTCCCTTAGCCTTAGGACACCACCTGCTGGAACTGTGGCTTTGCTGCCTCTCCTGGCTCTCAACTTCCCTCCTAGAGGACTCCAGCCACCCTTCTCCTTCCAGATCCTTCCAGCAGGAGGCAGATATTGGTCTCTATTGCTTTTGCATGTGGCCAGTTTTCTAGGGACAGATCAGCCTCTCCCAAGAATTTGGGTTCACCAGAGTGAGCGTGCCCACAAGTCTGCAGAGCGTACGGCCAGGCCTCTGAAGAGAGAACTGCTGGAAGATTTGCCCCTTTTCAAAAGCGCTAATTCCATAGTTGAGAGCTCGTCTCCTGGGGACTCAGCTTGAGTCTTAAGGAGCACATCCCCTTTGACACTGCTGGCAACTCGAGGTGCTGTGGATCATTTTCTTGCCTTTGAGGAGTGCAAGGGAAATGCTACAATCTGTCCCTTCACATGAACCACCAATCCTTATCTGGAGAACTCTCCGAGATGACAGGGATGGGAGGGAGATGTTTCTGGGGCACGCTTTCATCTGCACATCTCTCAGGTGAGTCAAACATTTGACCCCCCAAAAGTTGAGTGTGATGGTGAGAGTTCAGGCTGGGAGATAGAGTGTCTGGGTTCAAATCAAGAGACTGCACATCTCAGCTCCCATGGTTCTCCTGCATAAAACCCAAGCCAAGCAGTTTATCACTTCCCTGCTGAGCATCCTACTGAGGCCAGCTAAACTCAATCTTTGCTGATGACAACGTTGCTTGTACCAAATGGCTTTACCATGTAGCCCTTAGCAATGGCCAGAAGGGCTGCTCATCAAACCGCAGAGCAGGGCTTCTGGCGCACATGTTAAGAAGGGGGCTATTCACAACAAAGTCGGTAGTTCAGAACCCACTAGCTGTTTCTCTGGAGAAAAACTGTGGCTGTGTGCTTCCATAAAGATGCCCAGCCATGGAACCCCCCTGGAGAGGGCCATGATGAGCTGGAGTGAGCTCTACAGGAGTGGGATTTTTTACTGTGGATGTAATCCCACCCGGGCAGAGATTTTCTTTGTGACATTAAAGAGGCTGTACCTTACACCAATCACGTGGCTGATACAAAAGGATTCAATTCAACACTGAAGCAAACCAACTCCAAGGGAAGAAGGCAGAGAGCTCCAAGGACCACCAACCATGGAGGTTTTTGAAGTCAAAACAAGAATACCGCCCACGAGCCCTCAGCCCCCAGGGATGGACAAAGAGAGCCTGCCCATCAAGCTGGTGCACTGGCATGATGCTGTCAGCCTCCGGTGCTGTGAGAACATTGACTTTAGTGTGTTAAAGGCATCCACTTGCGGTATGTTTGTGATGTCAGCGTGTGGAAACTATGGCAAGCCCCCCTCCCTGCCTCACAGCAGCAAAGCCTCGGCATTACAACCCCGTGCCTTCTGTGGCGCTTGCCAGCTGTGAGAGGGCAGTAAATGCCCTTGGCTTTTCTGCTCCTTGTTGCGACCTCCCGCTGAGGCAGGGAGCAGAGGATGTGAGGTTGGAATCTGTTTTGTTTCATCACTACCCTTTGTCATCTCTCTGAACACTGTCATGTGCTCCTCACCAGTGCTTCGCCCTCTCTATCACCAAGCCATGTGCTCTTTAAAACATGCACACACACACACACACACACACACACCTGATGTTCACATTTTGAGGCACATTTGTCTTTAATTCACTAATAATAACCATAACTATTCAAGCCCCTTTACCATCTGAAAAGAAATCTCTATGCATACACTTAGATCATGGATGCCAACTGCCTTCTTAAGAACATTTCCCAATGAAATATTCAGCAGCGATTATATTAAGCCTGAAGCTGTTCATCCAGTTTGTGTTAATCAAAACAAAAACAAGAGACGAAGGGATCCAAAAGGACATGTAAGATCATAGACTGAAAGTAGCCCCCTTGAGCACCAAAGGCTTGTCCAGAAGGGCAGAGCCACAGGTAAAAGCTATGTCTCTCTGGAGTTGCTGGCATTTAACTAGATGCAAAATGTCAGCGCAGGAAATTGCTTGCCCAATGCAAATACTAACAAGGGAGGCATGTGTTCCTGTGTAAATGGAGCTTCTGCCACTCCGGGCCTTCAGGATCCAGCTCCCATCGCAGCATCCACGGGAAGCACCAGGGGAATGTTCCGTTTGCTTATTTTCCCTCTCTTTGCTAAGAAGAAAAAGAGCCTTTGTGGCCTAGTGGCTACAGGTTGGGCTGCTAATTGCTATAACAGCAGTTTGAAACTACCAGCTGCTTTGTGGGAGAAAGATAAGGCATTCGGCTCCCATAAAGAGTTCGAGTTTCAGACATTCACAGGGGCAAACTTACAGGGGCAGTTCTACTCTGCCCTATAAGTTGGCTGCGAGTCAGCATGGATTCGATGGCAATGAGTTTTCTAAGAGTAAGGAGTATCTAGGGGTGTAAACAGTTAATGAGCTCTGCTATTAAGGGAAAAGTTGTCATTCCCAACGCACTTAGAGGAGCTGTGAAAGAGAAGCCTGGCAATCTTCTTCAGAATCCTCGGCCATTGAAAAGTTTATAGAATGTATTGGCCTTGGTTGTTAAATAAATCCAGGTATATGGTGGAGCATACAGGGCCCAATGTCATAAAACTGGGTGGGGGTGGAAAAAATCTCTGAGACAGATGCAAAAACTGTGAGGGAATGAGTTGTTGAGCCTGGGGGATCAGGACCATCGTCTCTGGGATTTTCAAAGTTCCTGAGCAATCAGGAAAGGGGCAACAGTTGGTCTCTCCCCATCCAGAGGACAGCAGAAGAGGAGAACTGGTTGAGCACAATGAATTAATGACTAGTGACTCAAGCAACGATCACCCTCCACCACTGGAGACCAGAAGAACTAGATGGTGCCTAGCTCTCACTATCGACTGCTATGAAAGAGATCACATTAGAAGGGCTTGATTAGAGTAGAAGGGAAATGTGGGGCAAAACTCAAAATCATGATGAAACACCAAGCTTACTGTTTGGATAAAGGCTGGTGAAATTGCAAGACTATGGTGCTTAGTTACCCTGCAGGTCTGGAACTGAACTCATCATGGCTCGATGTTCAACCAAACAATAGACAGGTCTATAATGGGAACAATGACATTAGAGACATACAAATACCGTAGAATAATAGATCACATGAGATCAAAAGACAGCATTCCCCCAAGAACGAAGTTCAAAAAAGTTGAGAATGAAGGCAGCTTGGAGACAAGAAACAAGAAGATGTGGGGGAAGTGATGGTACATTGTGGGAATTGCTGTCAATGACATGAAACAAAATGTGTATGCATTGCTCAATGGACAGCTGAGCTGCTCTTTAACCTTCACCCAAATCACAATAAAAATGTTTTTAATCAAAGAAAACTTCATGGTTCACTTCTACTCTGACACACACGGGGTGATGAGGAAATAGTGTCAACCAGGTTTGCTGTGGTCCAACCACCAGACATGTGCTTATGGGAGAAAGAGCATGATGACGCTGGCAATACCGAGCAGGACCAAGATGGTTTTATTTGCCTGCATCATGAAGATGGTAGCCTGGTGGTGAGATGATTCAGAGCTCAAGTGCTAACCAAGAAGCCACCCAGTTTAAACTCACCCAGCCCTACTGAAGGAGATTTCCCTCCTCAAAGGTGTTGTTGGTTGTTATGTGCCATTGAGGCGATTCTGACTCCCTGTGACGGGAAGGAAAGGCACACTGTGCTATAGTGTTAGGGTTTTCAGCGGCTACTTCCTCTGAAGTGGGCAGTGGGACCCTTCTTTGTATTCTGTTCTTAGCCTGGAAGTTTCCCTGACACCTCTTCACTTGGGGTAACCCTGCTGGCATTTGAAATACCAGTCACGTGGCTTCCAGCATCACAGTAACACACAACTCACCACAGCACCACAAATGGACAGACAACAACAGGCTAGGAGTCTTCATGGGAGCAGGCAGTCACGTCTTCACTCTCTCGATGGGGATCAGCGAGTTCAAACTGCCAGTCTCTCTGTTACAGCCGCACATGCAACCCCTGTGCTGCTAGGTACATTTCCTTAAAATTCTGCCTAGAAAAATCTGTGGAACAGTTCTTCTCTGTCACAGAGGGTCACTGTGAGCCAGGATGGGCTCTGAGACACACAAATGCAACACCATGAAGCCACCTTACTCTGTCCTGCTCTTATTTAACTCTATTCTTTTCTGAGCTATCTTTTCCATATATTCAGAAGAGACTGGCACTGAGCAGTGTTAATTCCACCAAGGCCAGGAAGGACATCAAAGAGTCACAAAGGACTATCTCTTTGCTCTCATGCCACTGCACTAAGGAGGCTTGGGTGGCAGCTGGAAGCTGCACATTTCACTCCCTGTCCCTACACTCCTGGCTGAGTCTCCTCAGAGTGAGACTGCCCCTTTACCCAGCTCACTGCATTGGCTGTCTTGCTCTGAAAAGAGAATTCGCACATGTGAGTCTGACTGGGTGACAGATGGGAATCTTAATGCTGCTCTTTGGAATATGAAAGGCCTCGGATCAGAGTGCTGCAGGGGAGTGATGTCTGCAGAAGACCTGCTGGTGTCCCAGTTAGAAAGAAGCCTTCCCCTTTGCCTCAGAGGTGCGTTCACTGTGGGTGGCAAGTCAGATCCTTGGGCTGGCACTCTCAGTAAACAGATCATATGGGCACCTTGAGAAGCGCTTGCTCACTGACCCAGCTCCCCAAGGATGTAAATATACCAACCAGGATGACTAAGGACACCAGTGCCAAGAATGATCACATTCTTTGCATGTGTACAAATGAGGTGGGCAGCCACCTTCGCTGATGGTGGCTGCACAGTGAGTGTCTGGAATCACACCTGGCTAGGTGGACCATTGAAAGAGTTGGTGACATGATAATAGGGAGTACACCCCCTTGCCAGTAAAGCTGAGGAAATGGCATTTGAGGAAGCAGGGGCAGCCGGGTCGCCAGAATGAGGTCAGCGAGAACCTTGCTTGTGCCTCCTTTGTTCACTGGTGGCTGCTGGCATCTGGGTAGTGAGGACACCATGGCTACTGCCAGAATTCTCCACGGTCCCTGGTTCCACTCTCAAGTCGCTGGCTTCATCACTACCACTGCCATCGATTCGATTCTGACTCACAGCAACCCGAAAGGACAGAGTAGAACTGCGGCTGGTGGGTCTGCGGGGACTGTGGATCATTATGAGAGCATTTCTATCTCGCAGTAGCTAAAGGGTCCAAAATGCTGACCTTATGGTTAGCAGCCCAACATAACCCACTTGGTCATGAACCTTTGCCAGCTGATCCAGGGAGTCCATTCCCAAGTGCATATCTAAAAGAATGAAAGACGAGTACCCAGATGGATGCTGTACTAATCACTATGGGCAAAAGGTAAACAATAAGCCAACAATACCCATCAGTAGAAGAATAGAGAAAATATGATCTACACAGAGTGGGGTATACATATAGTCTGTCACAAGAAAACTAAGGCCTTTGATTCGGACAGACTCTGTAACACAGGTGAATGCAAGACATGAAGTGAAAGACGCCAAACACCAAATGCCATGTATTGTGAGTCCATTTAGAGGAAAAATGCTGGACAGGTAAATCCCGTAGAGCCATAGAGTAGATTGGTGGTTTCCCAGGGTGGGGTGGGAGGGGCAATGGGGAATGACTGCTTAATGGCTGCAGGGTCGATGAAAATGTTCTGGAACTGGATGGTGGGAAGCTTTCACAGTGTCCTTAAAACTACTCTTAAAAAGGGGAGAGAAAGAATCTGCAGAAAGCACAGTTCTGATTGACTCACATGAATGTGATCACCAAGAATTGGAATCCACTAGAATTGGAATGGCAGCTAGACTATTGTTTCCTTGGGAGGTGCCTCCAGGAAGGACCAGTAGAGAAGGGTAATACTGATAGAGCAAAGGAGGGGGCCGATAAAGAAATATCATTGAGTAGGTTCCCAGAGACAGTATAAATCCTCTTGTAGTTGTCCCACCCAAAGGCTGAGGGAACTGGAGTGTGGCTCCACCTAACCTCATGTGTCATTGGTTAAAGTGGCATTAGGTCCTGGAGGATGTCAACTTCCCTGTCTGCTCAATGACTGTTCCCTGTGTGGGGAGTTACATGTGCTTCCTGTGAGACCATTGGCATTTATGGGAGTGGTGGATGCCAAGTGCTAATACATGGGCACATTAGCAGCTGCTACAGCAAGTGTTGTACATTTTTAGCTGCTTGAGTGACAGGTGGGCCCTTCCTCCTGCCTATATTCAGTGGTAGGGTGTTCAGATGGGGGGCATTCGAAAAATAACAAGGCCCTATTCTTTGCAAATAGACATTATTATTATTTTAATCTGTCCCAACCCCCTTTCTTATCTGTCCCTGTGAACTACCTCACTGGCTGAAATATCAGTTCCCTGGGGAAGACACCACATTTCAATACGGTCACAAGGCTGTTTTCATTGGCCCAGTGGAGACACTGACATAAGATGGGTCAACTAGATGCTTTTTCTGGAGCATTTCCAACCAAAAAACGAAAAAGAAAGTCCCGCTTTTGCAAGTGGCCTGGCATCTAAGAAGCATAATTCAGAAGCACATGTCCTGCCACGTGGAGGAGGTGGTCTATGTTGCGAGATTACAGCATGTGCCCTGAGAGACAGACACAAAGAACACAGGAACTTGCCAGTGGTGGTCAGGAATGGTCGACAGAGCCAGCTGTCCTCTTGTTCTCCCCACCTTTCCATTCTCCTAGGATTCTCTCTTCCAAGTATTGGTCTCTTTGCCTATTTACAACCAAATGAGCCCCAAATAAGATCCAGATCATAGAAATAGAAGGAGGAAGTTGGATGGAGACTGCAGTTCATACTCCCTGGAAGCCATTCAGACTCCCTGCAAGAAGGAGACACTGTGATGGAATTAGCTCTGGATTCCTGACATTTATTGAGGAATGCACAGGGAATAAGCACCTGTGGGGGGAATCAAGGAAGGGCACAAGAGGGAAATATCAACAGAGGTCTCAGCCCTGCCTATGGAGAGTGTCATAGTCAGTGTTCCCTAGAGAAACCAAACCAGTTATATAGCTGTAACTGGAGATATCGATATATCCACCAGGGCTCCTATGGTTAACCACTGCACCAGCCACTCATTGCCATCAAGGTGGACTCAAAGTGACTGTGTAAAACAGTATAGAACTGACCTTTTGGGCGCTGGAGACTGTAACTCTTCAGGAGATAATGAAGCTTCATCTTCTCCTCAAGGAGCCCTTGGTGTTTTCAAACTGCTGTCCTGGCTGTTGGATGCCCAATGGGCCACCCACTATGACACCAGTGCCCCAGAGAGTGAGGCTTATTTCTAGGAATTGGCTCACATAGGGGAATGGCAAGTTCCAAATTCAGAGGTCAGGCAACAGCCTAAAGAGCTCTGTAGATGTTCATCCTAAAATCGATAGGTTAGGTGATGGGAAAAGACAAGAATAAGAATGGTCAGAACACACCCTAGGGAAACTCCGTTTCTGCGCTGAAGGCCTTTGGCTGATAGGTTTACCCCTTCCCACATTATGGAAGGTATTCTATTTTGCTTGAGACCAACTCCTTCATAAGAGCAAATAGATGAGGTGAACAAGCGGCCATCTAGCTCAGAAGCAATAAAGCCCACCTGGAAGAAGCACACCAGCCGGTGCGATCACGAGGTGCCAAAGGGACCATGTATAAGGCATCATGCAAAAATAAAAGAATATATATATATATATATATATATATATATATATATATATATATATATATCTGTGTGTATATGGGTATATATATATATACCATAGAGAATGAAGGGGGAAGTGCAGAGTGGAGACCAGAGGCCCAAATGTCCACCACTGGAGATCCCCTCATAGAGGGCTTTAGGAGAGGAGATGGGTCAGTCAGGGTGCGATGTAGTACCGATGAAGAACACAGTTTTCCCCCAGATCCTGGATGCTTCCTCTCCCCAACTACCAGGATCCAAATTCTACCTTGCAGGACTGGATAGGGCAGAGGCTGTACACTGGTGCATATGGGAGCTGGAGGCACAAGGAATCCAGGGTGGACGATACCTTCAGGACCAGGGGTGTGAGGGGTGATACTGGGAGAGTGGAGGGTGAGTGGGTTGGAATGGGGGAACTGATTACAAGGATCCATATGTGACCTCCTCCCTGGGAGATGGACGGCAGAGAAGGGGGGAAGGGAGACTCCGGAAAGGGCAAGAGATGACAAAATAACAATCTGTGGATTATCAAGGGCTCATGAGGGAGGGAGGAGCGGGGAGGGAGGGGACAAAAAAAGAGGACCTGATGCAGAGGGCTTAAGTGAAGAGCAAATGCTTTGAGAGTGATTAGGGCAAAGAATGTACAGATGTGCAGACCTTCAGTTAGGGCTTTGGTTAACAGGCTCATGGCCAAGAGTCTCTCTTTGTGAATAAAATTCTATCAGCACACGGCTATGTCCTTCTCTACTGCTTGCTGCTATTTTCACACTCCATCAGTTGGGTTCAGTAATAGTCTCAAAGAGTATATGACCAGTGGAATCATAAAGTATGATTTTCAGGCCTTTTTCAAAAAAGAAATTTGCTGATCCTTGATCTAGGGGAAGAGTCAGGAAGAAAAACAGCAAGACTTTCGGAAATATATAATTTTAAACTATAATGATTATTTGACAGAATATAATATTTTAAATTTTTCACTTGAATGGATAGGTAAGAACTACCTACCATGGTTGTACAGTGGTGACTTGCCCAGTAGTTAAATGAAAAGTCAATCATTCAGACCCAGCAACTGCTCTGTGGGAGAAATTTTTGGTAGAATAACCTCATAAGGAACTACAGGCTTGGTTTTCTTATATGAGAAGTTCTCATCTGTCCTATAGGATTACTAGGAGTTGGAAATGATCAGTTTTAGCAGACTTTTAGTTTGGGTGAAAAGCAACTTTTTTCAATATATTATACTTGAATAAATGACACCAATTTTCAAACCACCAACTTTACAGCCATTAGTTGAGTCCTTAACAGTTAGCACTACCCAGGAACTTCACTGAGTCTGCCTGAAAGCTATTCGACTGTGGCAGTTAAGTGATTTCCTGTCAACTTGCAAAGGAATGAACTCTAGCCTGTCAATCAGTTTGCAGCTAAATGACCTAATTTGGAGGTGCAAATAAGATAAACATCTCACTAGAGGCCACATACATTCTCTCCATGCGAGGCATTCCTGTTCACAAGTCACATGGAGCTACGCAAATAGCAGCCAGAGCCTTGGAGCTGGAGGAGTCCCATGGAAACCCATGTTAGCACTAAGATGCTTTCAAGGCCACTGGATCCACAAGACCTTCCACCCACTAACTAGCCTGTGATCTGCCTGTACTCAGCGTTGTTGCATATGTTGCATGAATCGAGAGGAATTTACAGATTGGTGTCAGACATATGGACTACTATTGGACTTATAAGTTTGATCTGTCCTGGGCTGGTATGCTTTCTCAATTTACAATTGCTGCTTCTATAAAGCTCTTTCTATACACATAGAAGTGCCTATGAATTGATTTCTACAATCCACCCAGACTAACATACTGACCTCAAGACATATGCTGATCACCCCTGACAGAGTAATATACACTCCCTGTAGAACAAGCTCATTTGTTTGTTTTCCTCTCCAACAGAATGTTTTCTCTTCTTACAACTTTGAATCCACAAACATTAAGGGTAGGCACTGAATCATAAACAATATAGATTCCAAGTGGGAAACTATGAGATGAAGAACCCTGGATCAAAGTAAGAAACCTGACTTGAAACTCCCTCTCCAAATGCTCCAGAGTCAGAATGCTTCCTTCTTTTCAGGCCCTTACAGCACCCTACAATACACAGCTCCCTCCCTGCATGGGCGGTTCGTATCTGTACTCACACTGACTTCCCTCCGTGTGTCTTACCCACCGTAATACATGGAATTGTGATTGACTTTTAGACTGTCCATTCGCTGATACAGTGTGTTCTTGGCAATGTTTCTAGAGATGGTACACCAGCCTTCACGGAATCTACATAATATGCGATAGCAACAGTACTAATATGTGAAACCCACTGTAGGCCTGGAGCATGACTGATACAGGTCACAGCAGTGATACTGAAAGTGAATCCAGAGATTGCACAAAAGAATCTCAAAGACATCTTAAGCTCCCTCAAGTCTCCTTCAGACCCAGCGGGTTGCACATTAGTGTTGACACTTGCAAACACAGAATATGCTGGTCATGAAAACCATGACATATTTCCAGTCTCCTGCTCCACACACTAGCTCTCAATAAAATGACTTGTTAAAATACCTGAGTGAGACAAGTCTGTGTTCATACAAACTACTGAATGGGCTTACCTGGGGACTCTGGTACTGAGGATCTTTTCCCAGAGCTGTATGGTTGGGAATGGTGTGGATTTTATTAGCAGAAGGGGGGGGGCGGTATTTGCATATCTTCCTAATATACAGTGGCAACTATGGCTGAATATTTTCAAAATGCTCACTGTTCCACCTTAAACGTAAATGAGTCTCCCAGAAGGATTCATTGGGATTATTACTTGGAAATGGTTCCTTATTATGTGATTGCGATACACAGAATACAGTCCTGTTCATATTGTTTCATACACAATAAGCGATTTATATATAGCTGATTTAAGACAGTATGTATGCTCATTTGCTTAACATATTTCACTCAATTTATTTCATTTATGTGGCAATAGACCCATAAGTTTATATCTAGTCAGCATGAAATGATTTTAATGCTTAACATCTTAGAGAAGGAACACGCATATACTACAATTTATCTCTTTTTAGACATTTAGGTTATTTCTCATTTCTGGTTTTATAATGAAAGTTACTATTTGGGTTGAAATAAAAGAGAAGAGAAAAAAGCATTCACATTAATATTACAAGAAATCACAGTAACAGACATGGCCTTACAGTAAACTTTTCTTCAACACAATTGTAATATTAACAATAAATATCATATTTTTAGTGAGAGCGTTCCCATTAGGACAGAAACACACCAAAGTCTTAACTTTGCTAGAGAAGATGTCTTAGATGACATTGGAACTGCATAAAGATTTTTCTAAAATATTTAATAGTTTAAAGCCTCTTGTGTCAAAGTCAATAGGATCTCCCAGAAGCACAGACTTACGACAATACTTGTTTTATTGCAGAACATATCTTAAGATGTAGATAACAAATGTGGCGAAGAAAGCTGATGTTGCCTGGCTATCGAAAGAGATAGTGTCTGGGGTCTTAAAGGCTTGAAGGTGAACAAGCGGTCATGTAGCTCAGAAGCAACAAAGCCCACATGGAAGAAGAACACCAGCCTGGGCGATCACGAGATGCCAAAGGGACCAGGTATAAGGCATCATGCAAAAAAAATGTGTATATATATGTGTGTGTGTATATATATACATACCATAGTGAATGAAGGGGGAAGTGCAGAGTGGAGACCCAAGGCCCATTTACCGGCCACTGGAGATCCCCTCACAGAGGGGTTTAGGAGAGGAGATGGGTCAGTCAGGGTGTGATGTAGTACTGATGAAGAGCACAGCTTTCCCCAGATCCAGCATGCTTCCTCCCACAACTACCATGATCCGAATTCTACCTTGCAGGACTGGATTGGGCAGAGGTTGTACACTGGTGCATATGGGAGCTGGAGGCACAGGGAATCCAGGGTGGATGATACCTTCAGGAGCAGGGGTGTGAGAGGTGTTACTAGGAGAGTAGAGGGTGAGTGGGTTGGAAAGGGGGAACTGATTATAATGATCCACATGTGACCTCCTCCCTGGGAGCTGGATGGCAGAGAAGGGGGGGTAGGGATACTCCAGATAGGACAAGATATGACAAAATAACAATCTATAAAATATCAAGAGCTCATGAGGGAGGGGGGAGCAGGGAGGGAGGGGAAAAAAAGAGAACCCGTTGCAAAGGGCTTAAGTGGAGAGCAAATGCTTTGAAAATGATTAGGGCAAAGAATGTACGGATGTGCTTTATACAACTGATGTTTGTATATGCATGTACTGTGATAAGAGTTGTATGAGCCCCTAATAAAATATAAAAAAAAAGAGGTAAGTAACAAACAAAATTGATTTCCTTCTAATCGCTTGATGGTGGCTAGGGTAGCAGGAGAGTAATCACTGACAAAATGCAACCAAACTTACCTCTCCTGAAACTCAACAGAATAAAATCACTGAAAGGCTAGGTGTACATTCATAAAAATCTATATCTGACACAGATAAGAACAAATCTGAAATTATGTCCAGAAGTTACTCTTCAGTTTGTTTGTGTATGAAGTCTTCCATTTCAAGAGGAACATAGACATTTGTAGCTGAAAATATTTTTCAACAAGGGAAAAAGGAAAGGGCAGGCACAGCTTCTCGACCTTTGCAGGAGGAAAGAAACAACGAGAAAGTCGTATCTCAGATGCAGGTTCTAAAAGGAAAGAAATGGGCTTACTTCAGGCAATGGTAGTTACCTGGACTTGAGGTGGGTGATCTTCAGTGGGGCCTTATACCCTGGGTACCATCAATCCTCCAAGGCCAAGCCAAGCAGCTCTTCTACTGAGGCATCTTGAGCAGGTTGCTCCGGAGGTGTAGTGGAATAAACTGTACCACACACTTTGTGTTCAGTGGGGCAGTCATTTCCCCAGCAACCTTTCTGTTCATACTATGGACATTACTTTCTTGGAGGTAACAAATTAGGACATACATTTGCCCATGGCCCCGAGTGGGAGCATCTGAAGCAGGGTGCTCATGGTTCACTCGTGGGCGGCCCAATAACTAGTTTAGATACACCCACTCGGTCCTGGAGGGCACTTGCTAACATTTGAAATTTAACCTTAAGTCTTGATAGCTTATATAACTTTTCCTGATCCTCGCTACTGTTGAAAACTTTGAATGCTGCACTGCGATCTTGCTGTGAAGTCTGGGGTCCACAGTCTAACTTTTTAAGGTTTCTTTTAATGTCTGGAGCTGATTGTGAGATGAAATTTGAGTGACGTACAATGATCCCTTTTGGTGTAGTAGGGTCTACTTTCATGTATTTAAACCTTCTGGAAGATGATGTGACAGAAATTTGGCAGAATTTTCATTTGGTTCCTAAATGATTTCCCTAATTTTGTCATAATTGGCTGCTTTATTTGAGGCTTTTGGCAAGCCCTCAATGAGATGAAAATCATATCATTTTGAAGAATTGGGTGCTCATGATCATCTGATAATTCTAATTAGGGTTGTGCTTGGGAACTGCCTTGAAGTCCACGGGCTTAACCCAGTCTGGGCATACCCTTCATCAGCTCTCTTTGTGCAGCTATCCAGATTCTCTCCCGATCTTCAGGGGTCAAGGTAGTTGTTAAAATCATATGGATGTCATGGCAGGTAAGATCATATGACTGAGTGACATATTTAAATTATTTTATTGTTTATCTTTTATTTCATAATCATAAACTTAACTCTGCTTTCCAGCTGGACACAGGAGAAATAAGGAAAGTAGGAAACCTGAGTAACTGGAGGGAGAACACAAGATTAAACGATACTGCAAGCACATTGGGAACAGAAGGGTGATTTCTCAAGCTACAAAAGGAATGGTCTGGTGCTTAAGATAAAACATGAAAATTCAGATCAAATTTAATTAGAGTTGTCCACAGTCAGCAATGGTGATCTTCTTGCTGGTTTTGCCATTCATGGAACCAAAACGCTCCATGGCTTCCACAATATTCATGCCTTCTTTCACCAGACCATCCAACCACTCAGTCTTTGCGGGACAGATAACTGACTGGGAACCGTTCGTAGTGGGCCCAGTATTTGCATAGACAGGGTGCCAGGACTTGTGTGCTTCAGGATGAAGTTCTCATCTTCAAATTTCTCTCTATAGATGGACTTGCACCAGTGCCATTATGGCATGTGAAATCACCACCCTGGCAAATGAACTCTGGAATGCGCCTGTGAAAGAAGGAGCCTTTATAACCAAAGCCTTTCCCCTCAGTACTCAGAGTGCGGAAGTTTTCTGCTGTCTTTGAAACTTGTCTGCAAACAGCTTGAAAGAGATGCAGCCGAGGGGCTCACCATTGACAGCTATGTCGAAAAACACAGTAGGGGTGACCGTGGCTGGACCAGAAACCCTAAAAATTCAAGCAGCAGCATCTGCAAAGCCGATATTTAAATTCTTTAATGTAAGTGTCTGGGTCCAATGTATAGCATCTAAGATGTTTTCCTAAGCCTGAAAAATAATTTAACAAAAAAGGGATCTGAATTTTTACTAGCCTCTCTGCTCCTGCAACATCACAGAGGGTACTGAGGGGGGATAGGATTGAGCATGGATGCTTTGGATTTGAAGGAGCTGTCTTTGTGCTGGAGAGGGCTGGACATAAAAGAATGAGAGGTGGAGATGGTGCTGGCAGTAGGGGACAGGTGTCAGATGTCTTATAACATGGCAAGGGTGGGAGGGGAACTGGTGACAGAGAGGTGGGAGGACTGGACAATCATGGTATGGACAAGGGAGGAGTTTGGGTAGAAAGTGTATGAGGTAACAGGGTAGGGGATACTGGATTACAGAGTGTGGGCTCAGAGGTGGTGGGAGGGTGTTGAAACAAGGCAGGAGTGGGAGGAGGTGGTGAGGAGGAAGGCTGAAGAAGAATGAGACACTATAGCAAGAGATATAGGGTTACAGTCTGGCAACTGGGAGAATGTAGCAGCATCCTGTGGGTTGGAGAAACCTGAAGGAGGTTGTAAAGGGGAGGGGAGAAAGAAGGCACAGCTGCAGTTTGGTCAGAGACAATAGGCACTGAAATTGGCGGCATATCATGAACAGAAGGATCACAGACTGATTCTTAGTCTGAGAGAGGAACATTTTCCTGAACCAGTAGGACTTGCATAGTGGAACAATTCTGAAATAAATGAGGTTGAGCACAAAGGAGAAAACTTGGATATACGGAATATCAGAATATATTTTGTAGATTAAAAAGAAATTATTGAGATCTTGAAAAAATTTAAAATCAAGTATACCACCTGGTGACCATCTTGAATTGTTGTCCAATTTGTACTGCAGTCATGCATTATTACATGAGAAAATCAATTTTCCCCTATGAATAAATGATTTAAGACCGAGTGAATTGAAGTTTGCCAGTACACAAACTAGAAGTATTTTATGCCATTGCTTAGTGTGGTAGTTATATAAACATTTGACAATTTGATGATTAAGACTGAAGGGGTGGAGTCCAGCCTGCCAATCAAAATATAACCAATGGCCCCTGTGTGGGTACGGCCTTCTCCTGACAATTTTGGAATTCCGGAATTTCCTTCTTGGAGGCAGGAGACAGTCTCTCTCTCTCTCTCTCTCTCTCTCTCTCTCTCTCTCTCTCTCTCTCTCTCTCTCGGCTCACTCTCTTAGAGACGCTCTACTGACCAGACACATGATACTATGCTGATAGACCCCATGCCCTGGGAACTAGAGAAGCCACATGGAGACCCCTGCCAATGCTGAGATGCTTACACCACCACTGAATCCAGACTTTCTACCCACTGGCCTGTGATTATCCTGCATTCAGCATCATTGCATGTGTTTCTTACGTCTGAAGGGGACTTCATGGATTGGTATCGGACATATGGGCTAATATCAGACTTATGGGCTTGAACTGGACTGGGTGGGAATGCTTTGTTAATGTACAATTTCTCTTTATATAAACCTCTTATACACACGACTTTCTATGAATTTCTCTAGCCTACCTGGACTAACACACTGAGCATTCTTACAACCCATTTTAAAATGCTGAGTGAAAATGTGAGCTCTGTTATATGAGGTAGTAAAACAGGAGAGCATCCTTACACTGGGTAATTACCACCTAAGCCCCCGGGGCTGGGAAGACAATCTGACTGAGCAAAGCTTTCTGGTACGTGGACATTTTCAGAAAGGCCAAGAGAAAATGAGCAGATGACCTTGAAGTAGGGAGCTTTGGATTTAACACTCACCAATGTGTTGTCAGAGGGTCTTTAGCTGAAGATGTGGAGATCCCTCTGTTAGGCTCACTGGCTTGAAGGGGGTCCAGGAAGGCTGCTGGGAACTTTAGAGGCTAGGGAAAGGAAAGTGCCACTCCAGTCCTAGCCTCGACAGCCCCCCACCTCCCCCGTGCAGGCCACCATATCTCAGGTTTTACAGAGATAAGAGACAGAGTGAGACCTTTAATTTATAGATTTATTGAGGGAGGTGTGGTTTGTAGGGAACAGGAAATCATAGGGGTTTAGAATAGTTAGGTAAGAAAGGTTAGAGCTGGCCCTTCGTCTAAAGCCAGAGGATTAGCTAAATTAAAATGTGTAAAATCCATGAGACCCACTATTACATAAGAGAACATGAACGAACTACAGTAGAATTGGTGAGGAAGGGGTTAAACAGCTCTAATGTCTGCTGCAGAACCTGCAGAAAGAATCTAAGTGGGAGGGAGAGCCAGCCTTACAGGTAGAGAGAAGAGGTGAGAGCAAAAGAGGCCAGAGCAGCAGGAGGGTAGAAGGAGCCCAATCCAATCCAGGCTCAATTTGAGTGTGTAAGTCTTTGGGATATCTGTACTCTTTTTGATAGGAGGGTTCCCCCACATCTTTGTGGGTGGTCTGGATAACTCCAATGGACTGGCTGCCAGCTTCCACAGACTGACAACACAGCTGGGTGGCAAGATAGATGGAGGAAGCTTTGTAAACATAAGAAACCTATGCTTTCCTTAGTAAGGGCTTCCAACGAACCCTAGAAGGGTTCTGGCCCTTCTAGAGACCTATAAGCTTTTCCCCAAAATACTGGGTCTCCCTTTGACTGAGTTCCAGGTCACTGAACCCAGTCTTTCTAGGGCAGGGTGTGTCTCTTCTTCTCCTGCCAGCTGCCAAGGTGTTCACTAAGAGCCACCGAACTGGGCCATCTCCTTGAGGCCCCAGTCCTGGAAGGGCTTAGCCCAGCAACCTGGGAATGCCAATCAGTTTCAGTGCATGGTGGCTGCACTGGAATACCACTTCTACACCCACAAGGCTGAGGCTCCCTGCGGCCACACAACAGCTGGCACTAAGAGCCAGGGAGTTTCTAGAACTGGACCTTGGGTTCTCCCCCGGCCCTGCTTCAGAAGAAGGTACCGCACAGGTGACAAGTCTTAGCAAACCTCCGGAGGAAGCCCTAATGTTTTGCGCACCAGCTGCAGCCACTAGCTTCTGGAGACGCGTGCTCTTCTTCGTAGTGAGAGAAACAACAGACCCCAGGGCTCACCGTTGAGCTGATGAGGTGCAAGGAGTCTCTGGGAGAAGGTATCGATGTATGGAAACAATGAAAAGGGGGGTGAGCAGAAACCCACAAGGCAACGAACCTGGGAACCTCGAGGACAAGACCCCCAGCCTGGGATTACCTTTCTCCAACAGGGATTTCCACCAAGAACCCCAACCAATCCAAAAGTTGGGGGATGGGACACCAGCTCACCTCTCACCAGGAGAGGAGCGTCCCCTGGGGAAGGTGAGGAGAAGAGAAAGGTCGCTTACATCCCAGCAGGACTTCTGTGTGCACCAGGGTACCCCAAACTGGCTGCTGCCCACACGCACATGCTTGGGAAAGAGCGCCCCTCACATGGGAGCGCTGGCTACTACGCAGAGCTAAGGTACCAGGAGGTTCTCTCGCACCACATGCAGCGCACAGTAAGTAGGACGCTAGGACGCGCCCAATAAGCCACACTTCCGGCTGGGACATCGCCACTTCCACCCCATCTCTGAGCACCCGGGTTAGGAGGAGCCGGCGGGGTTGGTCTCTGCCTTCACTTCACCTTTGAGGCGGTTCTGGACCGGACCATTGGCTTGGATGCACACACCCAGGTGTCTGGGGAAGGGAAGAACCAGAGTGCTGTTTAGGCTGGGGGCGGGGCCAGAGGCGGGGCCTGGGGCGGCGCGGGGAGGAGCCAGTGATAGTCCTCCCGCAACAATGGGCCCTCAGACTTTGATAATGATGGCCAAGTCACCTGAGGGCAGAAACGGTACTTTCTCCCAGCACCGAGAGTGTGCATGGGAGACATAAAACGATGTACAACGTACGTGGACTGTGTAAGCTTGTGATCAGATTCCCCAGATGGGGCATCCTCCTCACTAACATGAACCATCCAGCCATTCAACCCTGCCACGGTGTTAATGGTGCTGACGCAAGAACCGAAACTAATGACCTTTGAGGTGAAGGGCCATTCTGCTCCCCAAAGCATTGTCATGTATGAAGACTGCCTTTAGGAAAAAAGAAGTAGCTGCCATCAAATGCTCTAGGTAAATTTTATGTCAGAGTAACAAAATTTAAATATAAAACAAGCGGGAGCACTAAAACGTGATGGGAGAAGGGGGAGGGGAGTTGTTAAACTTGACTGTCCTTAGAGTTGGAGTTTGTACTTTTATCTTGTTTTATTTTGCTTGAATGCTATTGGGGCAGTTAAACATGACAGTTCGATTCAATTATGCATATCATGATTTCCCCACTCTGCTAATTTAATTTATCACTCACCAGAGGTTCTATCAATCCAATGGTTTCAAGTGCATGGGCAGAATATTTGTAGAGACTCTTCCAAATTGCGAGGTCTGGAATTTAAATTTAATTCCTCCAAGTAACTCTGTTTGGTCTCTCACAACAAGTGCTTATGGGACAGATCAAAGTGAAGCATGTCCCTATTAATTTGCATCCATAAAGACTATGCTTCTTTTATGGCTGTTATACTAGATAATTTCATTATGAAAGTTCTAGTCAGATTCCAAAGTTGCTGGCTGAAAATGGAGATACAAGAATTTCAATATTGTTACATTTCCCAATTTGGTGAGATCATTCCACAGACGATGGAAAACTGTCGCCTAACTTTATAAGGAATCAAAAAAAAAGTCACTTATCGGCAAATATTTACTGAATTAAACTGATTTATGTTGCCAGTTCTGATGGACTCGCCATATCCTTAAATCTTGGGAAACAGAGACTAGATTTTGCAAAGAAAAGGGGACTTCTCTTGAAATACCTGCCCTGTTCGACTGGGTAGGCTAGAGAAACAAATCCAGGGACACTCATAATGTATACGAAAGAGCTTTATATCAAAGTGTAATTGGATATCAAGAAAACATCTCAGCCCAGTCCAGACCAAGTCCATAAGTCTGATATTAGCCCATTACTCCAATACTAGTCCATATATTCCTCTTCAGACTCATGCACCACATGCAATGATGCTGAATGCAGAAGGATCACAGGTCGGTGGCTGAAAATTCTTGTGTATCCAATGGCAGTAGACTTTCTTAGTGCTGGCTCAGGTCTCTATGTGGCTCTTTTGGCTCTCTGAACAGTGTGAAGGTGAAGCAGAGAGAAAGAAGTTGGCCAACTTCCAGGGAGAAAGAGTGGAAGTTCCCAGAATTCTCATGAGAAGGTCAAGCCCACCAGGAAGCATCATGGAGCTGTGACATGAATGACAGGCTAACCTTCACCCCTAGACTAATTTATCAGGTGAATATGAAATTATGTAACTACTACACCTGCTTTCATGTGAGGTTTTCTGTCCCCATGGATAAATCATGAATTGTCAAAAAAATAAAACAAGCAAACAAAAAAAATCAATCACTGCGATCGAGTCAATATGGACTCAGAGGGATGCTTATAGGACAGGGTAGAACTGCCCTTGTGAGTTTCCAATTCAGCGTCCAAATTAAGTTCCCATGGTTCAGATGTTTACATATTTTTGCAGTAGTTGATTTCACAGTACATGATTTTACATTTACCCTGTAATTATAATTCATGAAGTGTTGTTTTACTTCCAGTATTGCTGCTTCCAACCCAGTAGCTGCTTTTAACAGACTAGATACTTTCAACACAGCAGCTGCTCTCTACAAAGTAGCTGCTCTCTACACATGTGTTACTGGTAAGCAAAAGCACATTATGGCACTAACCCTGTCACACACACTTGCATTTGTACGGGGTGTATGTGATTGGGTTGGAGTTATGATATCATTACGCCAGTTACTCATATGTGGGTGTTTTTTGCATGTGGGAGGATCTGCCTGGAGACAGATAGAGGATTGGTGTCTTGGTTCCTAAGACCATCAGAAATATGTGTTTTCTGATGGTCTTAGGCGATCCCTGCAAAACGGTGTTTGTCTGGGTATTTTAGAGAAACAAATCCAAAGAAACTCGTGTATCAGAGAGAGTTTTATATAAAGGTTAAGTACACATCGAGAAAATATACCAACCCAGTGGTACCCAAGCCCACAAGTCCAAGATTAACCCTCATGTCTGACACCAATCCATTAAGTCCTCCTCCACCTCACAAAATACACACAATGACTGGAGGAAAGCCAAATCAGAGAACATGTAAACATCTCAGTGCTGGAAGGGGTCTGCCACGGCTGCTCCAGGGCTGTATTGGGGTAGGTCCATGCGACTTCTCCTTGGGGATGTCTTGCAGGAAGTGAACCTTGTCAGCTTAAGCAGAGAACTGGCCAAGGCCGCTGCACCCTGGTCCGACCATCACAACGCAAGAGACCTGGGAACTAGAAAGGCAAGGCTCACCGAGTCATTTATCCCTCGGCCCTTCAAACAATCCCACATGTGTTTATCGGCCAGGTAGGCACAATAAACTAATTACCTTGAGTAGTTCGACCTTCAAAGGGGTATCGACCCTCCAAGTTGAGAACCAGTGCTCTATAGGGTTTATATCAGTCTTAAGTGACTGGACAGATGTGAATTGTATGTTTGGGGTCCAGCCTCTAGCGTTGCACCTGAGATAGACCCAAGGTAACAAGGACAATCACAGTTAGCCATGTGTTCAAGAGGAGCATCTCCCCACTCTCATGTCTGAATTCCTAAGGTACTCTCCTCTGGAAACAGCTCCCAGAATGGACTCACTTGATTTGATTTTTCTAAATATAAATCAACCAGTTTTTAGGGAAGAGGCTGAAAAGAATTTATTTCTACATAAGTCCAATGGTCACAAATCATAATATGCTTCATAAAGGAAAGGCAGATGAACCACTCAAGAGAGATTTGAAAACAGTTTCCCCTTGCAAATTAATGGATTGAAACCTGAGGACACAGGCTTGAATGACCCAGCAAACTATAGTGAAGAGCAGTCATTGTGAACTCCAATGAGGCTAACCCTACTCTCTACCCCTGGTTTTTCCAGCTTTCCACCTGACCACTTTTTAGCACTTATTTCATGGAATATATTTGTTTTCCCTTTCCACAACGTTTTACCTTATGCTACTATTTCCTTTCTAAAGCTTTACAGCAATCCCTTTCTCGTTGTTGTTCTACTAATTCTACTACTTCTGCTTCATCTTCGTTTTCTTTTACATTAAGAGAAAATAGAATGGTTCCTACTGGAATTCCTACTAAATCTGTTGCTAAAATCCAAATTTTGTTTGAACAAAATAAACTAAAAACCACAGCAGACCATCCTATTTGTGCTCTCACTTGCACCTACTCCTGGATCTTGGGCCTGTGCTTTTTGGGCCTGAGCACACCCATTACCCTGAATTCCCTTCAGTTCAACCCCAACCCTGTGCTGCAAGGTGGTTTATATGGGAACTCACATTAACTTTCCCTCACTGTGTCTTCTTGCACAGTCATACGCAGCCGGGTCCTCCACGGCCACAGTGCTCAGGTGCAGGGAGAACTGGTTCTTGGATGTGTCTGGGTTGATGAATAGATGATCTCTGAAGGATGGTGTGTATTCGCTAAATCACTCTTACCTGTAGAAGCTCCTTCCTATCCACCCAGGGCCTCTCCCAGGGCTGCCTGATCTGCTCCCAAATAGCGCTGCTTCTGGAGCCTGAGTTCCCAATGATGGTGCAAGTGTGCGTGAGGGTCTGTGATGCCCTCACCACCTCATGGTCTGACTCCTGCAGCTTCACTTTGGACGGGACACAAGGAGACTTACAAAACAAGTATTAAATATCCCACCTGTCATTAAAACTGCTGTGACCTACTGTATCTCCCTGCCACTGACACGATGGGAGACACAGTACCATCAAAATGAGAAAAAGAATGCAAGCAGACCTTTCTGTATCAGAGTCTCCTGGTACAGCAGGCTCTGGAATTCTGCTGGTTCCAGAGGGGAATCTTGAGGGTGGGGTGGGTGTTCATATCATTTAAATAATAAACCACACCAGGCTTTTGCTTATGAGTGTTACTGGCTGTTATCAGGGGGTCAGAGGATGACTATTAAGAGTGTGCTAATTGACAGGGCTCACAGCTCCACATGGAAGCTTCTCCAGAGCTGGTTCTTGAAGCACGTTGTATGGCAGTGATATGTAAGCAATGAGAGTGGGGTGGCCCACAGGCATACACTGAATTTATACCCTCCCAGATCCTAATATTTGCAATCATAAAATTATCCGAGTTCCAGTGTACCTTGTATTGTTTGATTTGAAAAAATGCATCCACTAGTGTGTGCATTAATTTATTCATTTGAGTTCTGAGAGCTATGAACACGCCAGACATTCTTCTGCACTGAGGGAAAATCAGTAAACCACGCAACTGAGCTAGGAAATGAATGATCTCTTCCTCAAAAACTAAACCCACTGCGAGTGCACCTGTCCTGATTCATGGGAACCTTATAAGATTGATTAAAGCTGCTCATAGAAATTCTCTGACTGTAAATAATAACAGGAAAAGACAACCTCATCTTACTTAGGAGGAATGGTTGGCTGGTTTGTGGTGAGCAACCCAATACTTATCCCATTACATCACCACATCTCTGTATATCTTTATACTAAGAAGCCCATATTAAGGGCTTTTTAAATGTCACTTTGAGAAGCCAAGTGGTGATACTTTCAATATTATTATATGAATATGAGCCCTGGACTATGAATAAGGGGTCCATAACCAAATTTATGGCCATTCACTTACCTTTTGGAAAAGAATGTTGAAAGTACCATGGACTGGGCTATCAATATAACAAGCAGATCTCTTGTGAGGGAAACATAGCCTGGGAGTTCCTTAGAATGAAGGATGGTGAGACTTAGTTTCATGTACTTGAACATGTTATCATGACACCAGTCCATTGAGAAAGGCATCATCAATGATAAAGGGGATCAGTAAAGAAGAAGGTGATGGACTGACACAGTGGCTGTAACAATGGGCTCAAACATATTTATTGTGATAATGGTGCTGAACTAGGCATTATTCAGTTCTGTTTTGCGTTGAATCACTGAGATTTGAAATTGATTCTGTGGCACTTAACATCATCAAAATTAAATGAAAAGACACAATATTCTTCCAAAGTTGAATGACAGTGCTAGGGAAAGGATATATGTTTTATTTTCCGTAGCAAAAGGAAATATGTAACAGACTACACTCTTTATAATTGTTCTTATGTGGAATTTCATTTTGCCTTGGTTAAATATTGGTTGCAAAAGTCTTGTCTTCGTATTTATAGAACATTAAGCATCCAAGGTTGTTTGGGTGCAGGAACATAAAGACTCTTAGTGACCCTACATGAAAGAGAACTCTCTGAAAGGATTTTCTTTTCTGTAATAATGATGGGATAACCTTATCAGGTCTTTAACCAACTGAGTCACCATGTGGTTTTGAACTGCCAACCTTTTGGCTAGAAGTTGAGCATTTAATCATGCCCACATAGTTTTGTGGTCCAGGTTCTACTACATATAATTTACATGTATCTACTTTTACTTCCTACAGGTGAATATTTATGTGTATGTTGACTGGTCTTAAGACATTATGTAGAGTTCTTCTAGGTCAATACTATTACTATTATTTGTTCCTTGAGTGTTTAATATGGGATTCTGGCCAATGCATTGTGTGATTTTAGTAGTAACCCTGGGCACCGTCTTCAGTGCCAGAAACACCTCCCAGAATTGTGAAAACTAAGAGTGACTCCTGTAATGGCCAAATACCCCATAAGACATATCAAGGAATCGATGCATTTGGGTTATGTTGTGGCAGTTTCATCATCTCTTGTCAACTTGGGAAGGGATGGAGTCTAGCCTGTCAATGAGATCTCAGCTTGATGACTTCATTTGTAGGTGCAAAGGAGATGAATATCTCCCTGGAAGCCAGACCCAGATAGCATCTCTTCTTGTTGAGACATTCCTGTTTACAAAGCCACATGGAGCTACACTGATGCAGCTAGAGCCCTGGAACTGGAGGGGCCATGTGCAGACCCATGACAGTGCTGAGATGCTTCCATCACCATAAGAACCACAAGACTTTCCACCCACCGGCCTGTGATCTACATCATTGCATGTGTTTCATGAATCTGAAGAAGAATTTATAGACTGATATCAGACATAGGGGCTAATATTGGACTTATGGACTTGATCTAAGCTGGGATGTTTTCTTAATATACAAATACTCTTTGATATAAAGCTCTTTCTTACACACATGTGAGTTTCTCCCTGGATTTGTTTCTCTAGTATACCCACAATAGCACATGGTGTTAGAGAATAATATTAAATCTGTCATGGGCTGCCTGAAGGACAAGCAGGTCTGTCTTGGAGTAAACACATCTTGTTTAATTCTTGTAATCATTCAAATAAGATTGTATCTCACTTATTTGGGCATGACATTAAGGAGAACCAGAACCCAGAGAATGATCTTGTACTTGGTAAAGTAGAATGTCAATGAAAATGTGAGATACTTTCAATGAGACTGATTGTCCTAAGGCTGCAATGATGAGTCCAAAGAGAGGGATGATTGTAAGGATGGCGCACTTTCGGGCAGTATTTCATCCTGTTTGTATTAGTCTGGGTACTTTAGAGAAACAAATCCAAAGAAACTCATATGTATAAGAGAGTTTTATATAAAGGTAAGTGCATATCAAGAAAACATCCCCAACCGGTGCTGCCCAGGCCCACAAGTCCAACATTAGCCCATACGTTCAACACCAATCCACAAAGTCCATTTCCATCTCAAAAATACATGTATTGACACCGACTGCAGGAGGAAAACTGAGTCAATTAATGTGTAAGCATCTCAGCTCTGGCAGAGGTCTCAACATGGCTGCTCCAGTATCTAGGGTGCATTGGGGTGGGTTCATGTGGCTTCTTCTCAGGGATGTCTTGCAGGAAGTAACCCTTGCCAGCTGAAGCAGGGAACTGGCTAAGGCAGCTGCACCTTGGTCCAACCATCAGAAAACAAGAGACCTGAGAACTAGAAAGATGAGGCTCACCGAGCCATTTAGCACTCTGCCCTTCAATTAATACCACGTGTTTATCCGCTACATTGCACAATAAACTAACCACCTCACTGTTGTTCATGTGATCACTGTGAACTTAAGCCAACTTAAAGATCCCTAACAAAATATTATGCAGGTTATTGTAAGTTAAAATTATTACATAAACATATATTTGTGAGTATTCACTGGAAGGAAAATATTGGACATGCAGCTGATGGATTGGAGAAAATTTGAGGCTCACCTAAGAATTTTATACTGCATTAATATTTTTATAAGGAGTTTTGGTGGCATAGTGGTTATGCATTGTGCTAAGATTTGCATTGACCAGTTTGCAACTACTAGCCACTCCATGGAAGAAAGACGGGGATTCTACATCAGTAAAAATCAGAAACTCACTATAAATTGGCATTGAAATAATGGCAGTGCGTTTGGGTTTGGTTTTCTTTTAATATTTTTAACTTGACAACAAATGGCACTAGTTAGTGTCCTGAATTGTAAACTGAGATCTGAGTAGATATTGTTGTGAAGTCTGCCTTTGGGTAGATGGTAAAAAAAGGCCATCCCTATAAAAAGAAGTATGGTCAGATGCCTGGAGATTCCCTAGAATCACACTCTGCACAATGGTCCCTAGAGAGGTGCTGACAAGGCGAGGGAACCACAGCGTCTGAGAGGAAAGCATCACTGACCTAAGTCTCTTGCATCTGCTTAAACCATGACCTGATGTACTAAGGTTTGTGTCTGGGCTCACACTGACTTCCCATCACTGTGTCTCTAGCACAGTAATACACGGCTGTGTCCTCAGGATTCACAGAGCTCAGTTTTAAAAAAACTTGGCTCTTGGAGGTGCCCAGGTGATGCTGACTTGGGCCTGGAGAGCTGGATTATAGTCTGTGCTCCCATCACCCCGTATATCACCAACTCACTCCAGTACTTTTCCTGGGGCCTGGCAGATCCAGTACACACCATAGCTGGTTAAAGAGAATCCAGAGACAGTACAGGTGAGAGACAGGGTCTGTGAGGGCTTCACCAGTCCAAGAACTGACTCATAATTGCACCTTGGCCAGGATACCTGGGTATAAAGACAAACACAGTGAGTCGTGTGCTCAAATGCTGTAATCTCAGACTTCATGTACGAATCTCTGAAGCACTCACCTCCCAGAGTTGCCACCAGAAACAAGAAAAGCCATACACAATTCATGTTCATGTGGCTGAGATTCATGATAAAGGAATGCTCTCCAGGGTGAGAAGGCATATGACTTTAAGTACATGTATGCTGTGGTTTCATCTGAATGCATATTAGGCATTTGCATGTGGGAGGTGCGGTTGTATGTAAAAAGGTGGAAAGGGCAGAATGGTGGTGTCCAAGTGTGTAATCTAAAAAGACTTTCCCCCAGCTTTGTCTTCCCTAAAAATATGCCAAACATTAGAGGCTATTTGCCAGCGTATTGTGGGAGGTAATTGTTTCCATGGAGAGCCAGAGAAGTGGTCAAACCTGCTCAGTGACATCCAAAGTTAGGCTGCCATCCTGAATCTGAGATCCGTCCATCTTGGCACAGGTATACCCCAATTCCTCCCCTTCCTATTGCCTGTATACCCCTAGATTTTCATCCTCTCATTACTGTATTACCTATAGTATGACCCCTCCCTGTGATGTGTGTCTTTACCTGAAATTAGGGGGCTTGCACACCCTCAAAGGTATATAAATCTTGGTTAGAAATAAAGAATCTCTCTCCCGTGGTGCTCTCCTCTGCGGTCCTCGCTTCCGTGTCCCCTCTCCCCTTGTTCTCCTTCCCCTCACTCTCCTGCCCTCAGGTCTCCCATCTCTATGGGAATCACCGAGCGGGGCTACGGTGAGCATGCTAACATGAAATTTGTCTGATTCCATCATTTTACTCTTTCTTCTATCGCCTGTATTTCTCTATGAGTTTACTATAATCTTTAATTATTATCACTGTACAATTGTGCCTACCAGACCTGGGATGATTTGTGAGGTGCTGGCTACCCTGACAGCCATGGGAGAATACAGTCTTCTCCCTGAGGTCTTCACTCTAGCAATCATACAAACATCTGTGCAGATTTCATGTTTAATGTAGCTTTATGTCATTTCCATCAATATACCCAGATGTTCTATTGAAATTAAAGACAATCTCTATCCTCACGATATTTAGGTAACAAGACCAGGCCTACCTGAATCTTTCCATACATCTGAACACATAGGGAAACTAGAGTATGTCATCCATAAAGCTCCTTGGCCCTATGATATTTCAGAATATTTAGAAAGGAGTAAAAATACTTTAACCCTATCTTCTAGATTTAGAGTTGGAATAAAAGGTTTCCTAACAATATGGTTATTGTGTGGTTAAAAGAAACCACAGAAATAAGAAAAAGTGCATTTATCCTCTCATGAGTTATTACCGAGGGTGGGCATTGGGCTCAGTGTATTTTGAGAGGCGCCTGCTAACAGCGAGAGGCGTTTCCTGGACTTACACTGTCTTCCACAACTGTGGGTACCTCAGCAACATTCTTTTCTGGTACTGAGCTTTCAGACTCTTGGTCAGGAGTATTACCTGGAGTTGTCTCTGCAGGTTTCCTGCCATGGGCAGTAGAGCTACCATAGTGGTCAGCACAGCAGTTCTAGCTGACCAGGCACTGCAGTCCTTACCCAGACTCCTGTCTTCACTTCTATCTTCTCTTGGTCCAGAGCTGGTGGGTCCTTAGCATCCATGCAAGTCTGCTTTCTCCCTGAGACTGGTTTTCTGTCTGGACTCACACTGACTCTCACTCACCGTGAAAAGCTTGGGCCATAGAGAATGATACAAGTTGCGAACACTCTGAATTGGTTGCAGTGAAATGAAGTGAGATCGATTCATGTAGATAATTATATAGATATTGTTATGAGATATATGCCACAATAAAATATCAATCAAGAAAGACATTTGCCTGAAAGACAATCAAAGTATTAAACAGAGGTTAGGGTTCATTCTGTCCACAGAAATAGGAACCATACTTAAAGCAGATTTCTATTCAAAGTAATTCAAGCAAGAGAGTTATAGAGTTATTTATTCCATGTTAAGGAAGAAATTGTCAAGTGAGAATTCTTTTTATGGGTTTCTGTGATGCGTTTGGGAGGGAATTTTGCAGCTGTTGGTAATTGTTGAACACAATAATAATCTAATGCCATTTGTGTTAGTCTGGGTACATTAGATAAATGATCCACAGAAACTCATATGTATAAGAGAGTTTTATATAAAGGTTAAGTGCACATCAAGAAAACATCCTAACTCAGTGGTACCCAAGCCCACAACTCCAACATTAGCCCATATGTCCAACACCAATCCACAAAGTCTTCTTCCATCTCACAAAACATGCACAATGAGGCCGATGGCAGGAAGAAAGCCAAGTAAGAGAATGTGTAAGCATCTCAGCACAGGCAGGGTCACCCCTCAGCTGTTCTAGCACTCAGGGCTTCATGGGGGTAGGTCCATGCAGCTTCTCTTAAGGGATGTTCTTGCAGGAAGTGAGCCTTGCCAGATGAAGCAGGGAACTGTCTAAGGCAGCTGCACCCTTGTCTGACCATCAGAAAACAAGTGACCCTAGAACTAGAAAGGCGAGGCTCACCAAGCCATTTATCCCTCGGCCCTTCAATTGACCCCATAAGTGTTTATCGGCCAGGTTGGCACAATAAACTATGTACCTCTCCATTGAATTATGTATGAGAAGAATGTTGAAAATATTATTTTGTAGCACATATATGATAAAAATAACTTAGAATATGACATAGTTTTCATTTTTTACTCACAATTAGAAACTGATGGAGAGTGTTGCTGGTACAACATTTCAAAAGACTAGCTAAAATATTCAATCAGAAAAGAGATTATGATATAAGCCAGAAATTTGAATTTATAAAAAGTGTTAGCAATGGAATAAATATTCTTTATTTAATATTTTATTTATTGTCTCACTTTTCCTCCAAAACTGTTTTATTGGGAGCAAATGCAGTTGTCATATCCATCCGTAGTTCAAGTGCATCAAGCAGTATTATACAACTGCTACCCCAATTAGCTTGAAAACATCATCTTCCTTTCTCAACTAGTGGCACCATCTCCCTTTATTCCACCACCACCACCACTCCACTGTAGTCCCAGAAACCCCTATTCTACTTGCTGTCTCTTTATGTTAATCAATTCTGGCTTTCATCTACCATCAAAAAGAAAAACATATCGCTGAAATTCAAGAATGCTATCCCCCAATGACAAAATACATGAGATAAACTCCAATAAGAATTTAAATTGAGGAAGCAGGCAGTCCAAGTGCAGTCAGCAGCCCTTCCTCGGAATCCATAACAGACCTAGGTGTGCTTCGGATGTGTCAGTCTGGCTACTGGAATGTGAGGATCTTGTCAGTTGACTGCCTTTCTCAGGATATTCTGGATCCAAAAGCACTCTTTAGTAGTTGGTGTCCTGCAACACGCCCTGTGGCTCATGCTGAACACGCAAACTGCTTGTCATATGCATGATATTGAATACAGCAAGAAACAACAAAAAACACCTACTCCCTGCCTTCAAGGAGATTTCAGCTCACAGCACAGCCTTATTTCTCTATGTTTGCTGTTCTTCAACTGCAGCACAAAGGAGGGATGCTTGCAAACCTCCCTCCCTGCACTGGCCACAGAGTGAAACCACTGGCTGTGAGGACTGCTGCCTACTCTGATGGTGAGCCGGCTCTGTCTCTTCTCTGTGAGCAAACTACTGTTGCACACAGAGCCTGTGTGTGAGCTGAGCTTTTGTCAGTGACTTCCGACACTGGTTTAACAGAAATCAACAGTTATATGTGTGCAGTACACAAGAAGGGGAGTAATTCAACTTGAAGGGAGAATAAGCTTATTTTTATAAAAGAACCTTGTAAATTGAAGCACAATCAGGAAAAATATATTTAAAAGGAAAACCATTAACATGTTAAGAAAGATTTTTAAAATAATATAAAAGATGTCACAGAAAAGGATGATATAATTAAAATGAGAATACGATATATGAAGTTTTGTGGAGACCAGGATGATGGAAAAAATAGAACAATTTTTAAAAATAGAACAATTCCTGATAATAATATGAAGTATGATTAAACACAATGCAGAATACACAGAAAACAAATTAATGGACATAAATAAACAAAACAAGATACAAATTCAGAAATTCGATAACTATAAGCCATTGGCACCGTTGAATCCCGAATCACAGTGATTCTAGGACAGAGTAGAACTGCTCCGTAGGGTGTCAGACACTGTTAATCTTTTGGAGGAGCAAACAGCCTCATCTTTCTCGCTTGGAGGAGCTGGTGATTTCAAACTACTGACATTGAACTTTGCATCCCAATGTAAAATAGATAAAAAGATGGCAAAATGAAAACCTGTGCCAGGGGAGGCTAAGAGTTAAGTGAGAAAGCCCTAATTCCAACAGGAAATCCTCCCTGTCATCCATCTGTGCCTGTCTAAGGCTGGGTTCTCTGCGCCCCCTGCTGCCCAGTGTCTTCCCTGCAGGGGAGGTTTGTGTCTGGGCTCACACTGACTTCCCCTCACTGTGCTCCTTGCACAGTAATACGTAGCCGTGTCCTCAGCGGTCACGGAGCTCAGCTGCCGGGAGAACTGATTCTTCGATGTGTCTCTGGTGATGGAGAGTCGGCTTTGGAAGGACGGGTTATAACCTGTATTACCACCATAATCTATGCACCCCATCCACTGCAGCCCCTTCCCCGAGGTCTGGCGGATCCAGCTCCAACAGTAACCACTGCTTGTTATGGAGAAACCAGAGACAATGCAGGTGAGGGACAGCTTCTGGGAGGGCTTCACCAGTCCTGGACCCGACTCCTGAAGCTGCACCTGGGACAGGACGCCTGCAAATTAAAAAAAGAAAATTCCATGTCAGTCACAACTATCTCCATAGACCCAGGTCGGATATCTGAATCTCTCACCTTGGGGAACTGTCACAGGCACAGCAGAACACACAGCAATAGCATCTTTAGACCACAGCTCTGTTTCCCAAGAGACCCACAGCCCTGTCTGAAGAGAACTGATAGTTTTCCCACCCCAAGGGTGAAATTGTACCCTAGTGCCTGAAAGATAATTTGCATATGAGGGAGTCCTGTCCTTATAAACAGAAAGTGATAGAGGCCAGGCCCCCCTTTATCTTCTGAGCCCATGGTACTGTAACTGTTTGAACTCATGTTAAGCAGGGACCCTCAGTTCTTGCTTCAGCCCCATTAACACTTTGGCAGAGTTGGGGGGTTGGGTGTTTCCAGTTTGTTAGGAGGATACACATCCACACCCAACGTACATCGTTCTATCTCAACCATGTCACCCATGCACTCCCTCTGCAAAGGGCCAAATTACTGGTGCCTCAGCCATTGTTATCTGAGTCTTTGCCGCTGGAGTTTCAGCCACAGGTGTGGACCCTTTGGCGTGGACCGCCTCTCTCCTCTCTGGCTCCTCCCCGAGCCCCGCCCCAAGCCGGCCAGGCCCCGCCCACCCCCTCACCAGGCGCCTGTGCTGGCATCTCAGCAGAAATGGGCGGGGAAAGAGCTGCCTTGAGAGGAAGTGAAGGCAGACCCCTACCCCTCTCTGACCCCGCCAGCTCCTCCCACCCCGGGTCACGCCCAGACAGGGCCGGAAGTGGCGGTGTCTTATTCTGAACTGCAACTCACTGCAAGGATTCCACTGTCGGTGCTCTGCTTGCGGTGCCAGAGAAGCGCCCACAGCCTGAGCACCCTGTTGCCGGCGCTCCCAGGTGGGAGGCTCTGGGCTCCGGGACATGTATGTGGGCGGAGGCTGTTTTAGTCCAGCTGACTAGGGTGCAAGCGCCCTTTCTCTCCCCCAGGAACCCTGCCAGCGCTTCTCTTGGTGAGAGGTGGGCGGGTGTCCCCAAGGCCGGTCCTATTTCCCTGCTTTCAGATTGGTTGTGGTTCATGGTGGGAGTCCCTGTTGGAGAAAGGGGATCCCGGCTGGGGTTTGGGGCTTCGGGGTTCCCTGATTCTCTCTTTGCGGGTCTCCTAACCCCCCTCCCTTGTTTCCTTCCGCACAGCGATGCCTCCTCCCGAGACTCCTTGCGCCTCCTCAGCTCAAAGGTGAGCCCGGGATCTTGTTCTGCTGACCTCTCTCTGGACCCGACCAGAGTCTGTTCTAGGCGCAAGATCTCTTGCTGGTCCGTGACAGAAACGTCTTCCCTGGCTTTAAAATATTGGTGGCCGCCCTTTCTTCTTACTCTTTGTTTTTATTTCTATCTATATATTACTAAGGTTTTTAAAATCATTCCCATTTCATTTCCTTTCTATTCTTTATTGTTTCTGTTGGGTTCAGTTTGTGAAGCACAAAAGGAGTGGATGCCTAGAGATGAAATAACATGCGAGTGTCTGTAAGGATGCCTGGGTGGGGTCGGGGTGGGTCGCTGGCGGAGTTGGGGAGGGTGAGGGGACTTGGGGAGTAAGAATGAAGGATTGAGGGGACTGAACACTACAACTGAAGGTGACTAATAAGTCTGCTTAAAGGCGATTTAATCATAGTGGGAAAATAGACGATGTGAAATCGATTGTGGTAGTGATTGTGGAATGCTTAAGATGGCTGAATTGTGGGATTATGTGGGATATGTGGATTAAGTGCCCCAAAACATGTTAAAAAGAAAGAAAGATGCTCTCCATCACAAAAGTAATCTAACTAAACTATGCACAGAAGAATCAAAAACCAAACTGAAACAAAGGAACCAAAAACAAGGTAATGTTAAGGTGTTCAACCTCTATTTGGGGGATGAAACTGGAAGTGACCCTGAAATGGGCCCTTGGCGTTTGAACGTTGTGAGGCTGAAGGACAATTTATTTGGGGCTGGTGTAGTGGGCGTTGGCCCTGGGGCCCTTGGCCAAGGCGCCTCTGCCAGCTGTCCAGGCAGCAGCAGGCTCATGGTCACCAGGATGTCGCAGGCTGTGATGGTGGAGTAGTTTGGAATGTGCCAGTTGAGATGCCTGGTCGGCGATGTGCCCAAAGGTGTCTTTGATCAACGAGTGCACAACGCTCATGGCCCTGAACGAGATACTGGAGTCTGAGTGGACCTACTGGAGCATCTTGTGCACATAACACACAGTAGGTCTCCTTGCCGCTGCATTGGCATTTCTTGCTGTCCTCCCTTTGAGCCTTAGCTGCAGCCTCCTTGGGACTCCTCCCTGGAGCAGGCAGGGACTTAGCAGGGTC